>NC_067482.1:38220117-38820117 GCF_947179515.1 Apodemus sylvaticus | reverse complement strand
ACATTTTAAAACTAAAATTAATTGATTAAAAGCATTTTCGACATTGAAAATTTCTACTTAAAAATTTTACAGTGAATTCTGTGTGAGCTTGTATCCTTAGTTCCTTATCCAAACAACTAAAATATGTGGGTTCTAATGGAAAGTTTGGTAATATTCAAAAGTAAAGGCATAGAAAGATGAATTTCTTTAGGTAATAAGAAACAAGTAAAGATACTCCCACCCTTGTAGCAATCAAATAAAATAAATATGTTCTGAGTAAATATACCTAAACAAAATGTAGTATTCTATTTAAGATTTAATATTATGTATCTAATTTATATAGTAAAGTTTAGTCTAAGTTCTGGAAAAAGAATAATCACTACTGTAATACAACCTACTAATTCTAGGAGGAAAGTATATTGATTTGAAATTTCACTGGTACAAATAGTAATTTAAAATCACTAAATGCAAAAAAGGTAAATCAAAAAATAATAAAAGAAAATTAACATTTATTTAGCCAGACAAAGAGGAAGGGCAGTATGTTTTTTAAATAAAAACAAAAGACAGGATAGGATATAAGCATAAGTCCTGTTCTTAAATTCAAGGTGCTTTGGGGTATACTAGATCTTCTTAAGGTATAGTTAACATTGAATACTGTCAAAGTGACCAAGCAAATGAAAGCTGCCAACCAACCAACCAACCAACCAGTCAACCAACCAACCAGTCAACCAGTCAACCAACCAACCAAACAGTCAACCAACCAACCAATTCATCAAATGAACAAACGAATATGGTTAGCAAACATAACCCTTTACTGGAAATGCTTCCCTGTACTTTAGAATATTTTCACCTGGTGACCTGTGAGTCTGTCCCTATACTCACAGCAAGCAGCACTACAGCTGCTCACAAAGCTTCTGGCCACAGGAAGTGGCACAGCCACATTTGAGGGAAGAAAGTGGTTAAGAAGCAGCCCAGCTGCTGGAACTTCAGACAAGAAAGGAATCTGGGCCCTAGGAATAGTTCTAATGAGATGACACTGAGATCCAGTCTTCAAGAACTAGTAAGAAATAGAAAAAGGCCAAACAAAACCCAGGGAGAGGCATAGCGTAGCTGAAGCAACAAAGGCACATGCTCAGAGATCTAAAAAGCAGGAAGACAAATCAATCAGGTGACTTCAGTAGCAGTCAAATAATCAATTTAACCCAGCAGATGAAAGAAGGGACAACACTGCGAAGACTTCTTATGGCCACTATGGAGTTTGGACTTAATACTCCAGTAGTTTCTATTGCTCAGAATGAATTTTTAGATTCCTAATCCCTGCTACTAAGGATTTTCATTCTGCATTCTAACTTTTGTGAAAATATAAAATATAGGAAATAATATAAGATCTGGAAAATGTTGCTTCTTTGTTTATATTTTAGTTGCATTAATATCTAAGATATTATTTGTCAGGATTGATGAAAAAATCATATTCAGGGCTGAAGAGACAATGCAGAGGGTAAAAGCACTTGACTTTTTTAGCAGAACTCATTTGGTTCTCAGCACCACGTGGTAGCTGACAATAACTCCAGCTCCAGAGCATCTGTTGGCATCTTCACCCCAGCAGGCACTGCATTCATGTGATATACAGTTATACATGTATGTAGGATGATCACTCACACACATAAAATAAATCTTTTCTAAACAATGTGTGCTATTTCATATTTTAAGAATGTGCTCATATAAAAGCAAAATCAAAAGATCAGGAAAACTGAGTTACACTGAAACTTACTAGAGTGATTACAAATGTTTTGAAATAATAAAGTGATGAGGGGGCATCTGGAGGACCCATGCCAAGATGTCCTCTAAGTAATCATGCCTTCCAACAGATGTGGTATAAAGGAGGCTTTTGGGGAGAATGAAGGGAAGTGGGGGTGGAGAAGTGGTAAAGGCAGACAAACTGGGTCAGAGCCATGAAGGTAGAGAAGGACAGAAAGGAGGACAAAGACTAGTGGAGAACATGTGGGAAGAGGGGAGCAGAGAGAGGGGGGAGAAAGAGGGAGGGATGGAGGGAGAGAGAGAGAGAGAGAGAGAGAGAGAGAGAGAGAGAGAGAGAGAGACCGAGAGACCACCCGAGACCTGCTGGGGTGAAAGCAGACCTTTTAAATGCTATCCATGCCTTGCTTGAGCAGTATTACTGGCAGATGATGTCATAAGCAATTGCTAGGTCCCTGGGAAGAGCCTAGTAGAGTTGCCTGCAAGCTAATATCTGTGCATACTAAGCAAGCACCCACTCATGATCACCATGTTAGATGTCTTAGTAAGGGTGTCTATTCCTGCACAAACATCATGACCAAGAAGCAAGTTGGGGAGGAAATGGTTTATTGAGCTTATACTTCCACGCTGCTGTTCATCACCAAAGAAGTCAGGACTGGAACTCAAGCAGGTCAGGTAGCAGGAGCTGATGCAGAGGCCATGGGGTAATATTACTTACTGGCTTGCTTCCCCTGACTTGGTCAGACTGCTCCCTTATAGAACCCAAGACTACCAGCCCAGGAATGGTACCACCGACAAGAGGCCCTCCCCCCTTGATCAGTAATTGAGAAAATGTCCCACAGCTGGATCTCATGGAGGCACTTCCCCAACTGAAGCTCCTTTCTCTGTGATAATTCCAGCTTGTGTCAAGTTGACACACAAAACCAGCCAGTACATTAGATTTACATTTCCAGTCCCCTTTCTACTTCTACTACCAAGAATCACATCATTTTATTTAGTACAAGTGGCAACTTAAATTCTAAGAAAATACATTCTTCTATGTCCTACCATGGGATGAAAACTCTCTAGGAGTGGATCTCATTACTATGCAGTACAACTTTGGCCACTCATCTTAAATCTATCCGAATCCTGCTTTCATTCAAAAAAAAAAAAAAAAACAGAAATGAAATAATAAATATTGAATTTATTTAACTTTGTCCCAAGCCTGCAAAATTCGAAGAGTCCCTGGAATTATTGTTATAAAAATAGAGATTTCTGTGTCCCATGTCAAATACAAGAGAATATCTGGGGAACTGCCTGGGAATCTGTATTTCTAAAATAAGTTCTCTCACAAGCTGTGCCTCTTTCTAGAGATCACCTATAGAGTGCTATCCAGTTCTAGATGCTCTTGAACTTCCCAAGGAAAGAATCAGTAAAGAAGAGCACTGGGGTAACTGAATCCACCACCATGATGAGTTGGAAACAGTACCTGAATGATCCGCAAGAGTTATACGGACACCCTAAGATTAACTCAGCCAACAGAAACAGTTGGCAGCATTTAAGGACATTAAGACAACTAACAATGCTGCTTGTTGGTGTTCCGCCATAAAATAAATGACATATTTCAAAGCTGAGCTCTTGGACCACTTTATTCAACTGTCGCACCTTTGTTTCTACATGCTTTTTATTTCGAGTATTTTTTTTTTTTACAATTCTGGAATATCAATGCAAAATAAGAAACAATAAAAAGGCAATTGTCCTGAAATGAAAGTGCACATAACCTGTGGTGTCCTTAGTTCATTTCTATGTGTGTCTGAGGACTCCAGGAGGGATCACATGTACATTCTGCCAAGTGTCTCCATCATTACTGCTTACGCTTTCAGGCTTTTCATAAAAAGAAATAAGGGAGCCATGAAAAAAGGGAAGGAAATGGTGAAAATGCGGAATGATGGCTGTATTTTATAAGTAATGGCATCATATCCCAACTCATTGAATTGATGTGTTTGCTTAAGGCTAAAGTTTACATCAATTTCTTAAGTCTAAAATGTTACATAAATAAAGGGAAAGGCAAATTATTAGCACACCAAATTAAGATGCCAGGAGGGGAGTAAAGAGTGCTAGAGAAACTTTTGACTTGCAGACATTGCCTGACTGTGAGGAATTTAACCTAATCACAAAAGAACACACGTGGTATGCACTCACTGATAAGTGGATGTTAGCCCAAAAGCTCAAAAACAAACAAACAAACAAACAAACAACAAAAAAAGTTACAATTCACAGACCACAGGAAGCTCAAGAGGAAGGAGGACTGAAGTGGCAGTGTGTTGGTTCCTTTGAGAAAGGGAACAAAATACCCACAGGAGCAATAATGGAGACAAAGTGTGGAGCAGAGACTGAAGTAAAGGCCACCCAGAGACTGCCCTACCTGGAGATTCATCCTATAAACAGTCACCAAACCCCTGATACTATTATGGACAACAAGAAGTGCATACCAAAAGGAGCCTGTTGTGGTTGTTTCAGGAGGGGCACTGCCAGACCCTTACACATGCAGAGGCAGATGCTAGCAGCCAACCATTGGACAGAGAGTGGGGTTCCCAATGGAGGAGTTAGGGGGCAGACTGGAGGAGCTGAAGGGGTTTTACAGCCTCATGGGAAGAACAACGAAGTCGGCTACCCAGATGCCCCAGGACTCCCAGGGACTAAACCGTAAATCAAGGGGTACACATGGTTCCAGCCAAAAGAGTAGCAGATTGTCAGGCATCAGTGGGAGGAGAGGTCCTTGGTTCTGTGAAGGCTCAATAGATGCACCAACAAAGGGAAATCGAGGGGGCAGAGAGGTGGGAGTGGGTTGGGTGGAGGGGCATATACTTGGAGGCAGGGATGGGAGGAGGGATGAGGATTTTCAGAGAGGAGAGAAGCCGGGAAAGGTTTTAGCATTTGAAATGTAAATGAAGATTATATTCAATTGAAAAATAAGGTATGCATAATCTTGAATGTTTTCTGCCCACTCCCTTTTTGATAATGATGTCAACCAGATCCAGGACTACTTCAAAGGGCACATTCCTGTTTGTTTTTCTGATAAAATCTTTAAAAGATTCTAAATGGGTGATCCTGTTATAAGTAGTAAAAGCCATTCATGGAGCAATTTCCAGTAAGAAACAGCAAGGACATGAATATACAGTGGGTCAAACACAGGTCTGAGTTGTGCTAGTCCTATGATGTGGCCACCGTGTTTCTCCATCTAGTCTTCAGTTTTGTACAGCATGGTCAGAATTCATTGCACAATGTGTGTGCAAATGACAGTCATCACAGGATCTGCTTTGTGCTAAGGAAACTTGCAAGACTCGAGCAGCTAGATGGAAGGCTACGGTAACCACACTTAGTTTTAACTATGTTCTAGTTACCGGAATGCTTAGTCTAACTACAGACTCACTAATTGACATTGATTGCAATTAGAGAGGACCCTCATTTCTGTATCCTCCATACCATACACCTTTTTTTACTACTTTCCTTAGATATGGTTAAGAGCTACTTGAAAACAGGACTGCAGGGCCATCTACACATTTGGGGAAACATAAAGGCAACAGATTGAAGACCCTTTGTGGTACTTAATGTACTGCAATGATTCCTAACAAGAACAGTATATGTCACTTTCTAAACTCAACTAAGGATGCCATGATTTTTCTGCCTGGAGCATATGCATATTAAGATTTTCTAGAATAGCTTAGGGGAACAACAAAAGATGACTCTACGTTCCAATCCTATTACATCACAGTATTCTCTCCAATGGGTTAATGGTTCCAGAAGGCACTCAAGGGGAAGAGGCAGTGTGGTAATCCCATAAAGCCTTTATATCCACAGAAGACAATATGTATGGTCATTATGTGATTGAGAATTGTGAAATTGCAATACTTGTATAAATGTTCTTCTTGCCTCTATACCCAGTTTTATCTATTAAACATCTTATGGATAGACCAATATCATGACTCTTCAGAGAACAGTGAAGCTGTATTAACAACCTAGTTGAAACGAGTGTGAAAGTCATTTCTGCCTACTGCCAGTGATATACATAGCTAAAAGTAAGCATTAATACGCTTAACTTTGACATAACAAAGACATTTTATTTTTTTAAAAAACAGAAATTACTAATTTACATCTTGAATTGTAAATATTTTTCATTGTTAAGTAGAACTCAGGGCAGTAAGGTACAACCTGGAAATCAATTTGAATGAAATGCCAAATTCAGTCTATATTTATTTACTATTTTCTAAAATTTCTTAATTTTATCAGTTTACATATTATCTCTATTCTTCAAATTTTGCTCAAAATTTCTCTGTAAATTAAAACTCTTTGTGAAAGACTTTTGTTACAGCCATCACCTGAACAACTGTGGGAGCATTTGTAGAGAAATTCCATTTGACAAAACTTTCACTCCAAAGTTCTGCAGCAGTAGCACTGGTCACTTTGCGGGTGTGTGCCGCTTTGCGGGTGTGTGCTGCTTTGCAGGTGTGTGCTCACAAGGTGTGTGCCACTTTGAGGGTGTGTGCTCAACAAGGTCAGTGCTGTTCTCTACATTTTCTCACCCTCTTCTTACTTTCATAACATTTTGGGAACTGCCTGAAACTCTTTTTAACAGATGTCAACATTGAACCTTTTTTCTTCTTCCAGTTTGCATTCACTGTTTGAAAGTGGGAAGAACTGTAAGAGAGGGCCCAGGGTAGCCTCTCATTAACTGATTTCTCCCTGTGGACCTTCAGGAGAAACAGCACAGCAGAATAAAATCATATCACAGGATATTCACTTTTGTGAATTGATATTTTGTTCCAGTTTGTGTTTTAAGGTCCCAAGGGAAGGACACTAAAGAAGAAAGCCTTAAAGAATCTACCCACCTGAAAAGTATGTAACAAAATACAGAACACACACTCTTATCTTAAAATAATAAAATTTCCTATGGAAATCCTGGTTTGAGAAAGATTACCAGGTTTAAGTTTCCCTTTCAATAATTCAACAGAGGTCAAAGATCATGTTCTTTTATAAAAAAGAAAGACCGCTATGTAAATAGGTCATATGTTTTGCATAAACAAAGGTTTATGTGGCTTAAACCACTTTGTCCTGACAGAGTAGATGAAATCTATTTTGGTACATTCAGGTCATTCAAATGGTCAGATCTGAAATATCTGGAGACTACTTTAATTTGCCCTTTGTTTTACTTTTTGAGGGTAGTGGGTCACTGAGTAATCACAGCTGAATAAAATAGTCATTGAGAACAAAGTATATAAATAAGATTGAATATCGTACTATTACTTTCCTGCCTTTGCTATTTTTTTTTGTCTGCCTTTAGGTATAGTCTCACCATGTAGCCTAATCTAGCTTCAAAGTCATGATCTTCCCATTTCTGCCATCATGCTTGGCTCTGGTTTGACATTCTCAGTTACAGAGAATCAGAGAATTTAATGTACCTCTGAGAACAAGGAGGAACAAGAATAAAAATGGAGAAAAAGCGGGGCACGAGAATGCCTTGTGCAGCTCTGAAACAGTAACACAGTGTAGAATGGAAGATGGGAGAATATTTAAGAATTAGGGATGATAATCTCTGAAGCAGGTGGAATGGATATTGTATGCCATACCCAAAATTAATAGTTATGTACATAAAATATCTATAGGTAATATAAAAGTAAGTATAAAACAAAGAAGTTTACTTGTTAGGTAACAAGGATCAGTGGACTAGTTCTCCTATTTCTAAAGTTTCAAGTAAGTATTTGATCATTCCAGGGACAGGCTATGTTAGTAGGCAATGATAACTATAAAAAATGAATACATGCACACTCACTTTTGTACATTTAAATTTCATACATGTGTGCATGAATGTACAAGAGTTTGCATGTGTTTTATGAGCATATGTGTGTGCAGATAACATGCCTATAACATAGCCACCAAAGACAATGTCTGGTGGTGTCATTAGTACTTTCCTCTTCATTCCCTTGAGACAAGGTCCCTCACTGAATTTGAAGTCTGGCTGGTGGGTAGCAAGCTCCAACAAACTCCTGCCTCTATCTCCTACAGAGCTAGAGTTATAGGTATATCCCTCGGTAATGTCTGGCTTTTTATGTAACCCCGACTGGTTTGAACTAAAGTTCTCTCATTTCCCAGCCAAGTGCTTTTACCTGTTAAGCCATCTCCCTAGTTCCTGGCTACCACACTGTTTCCTGCAATTGCATGTTTCTAGAACTAAAAGTCTCTCTTCAAGAACTCTCTACATGAAAGTATTAGAAGCCCCTAGCTACCTAGCACTGTGTTAAACATAAAAGTGAGATCCTGGCACATAACATAAATCTTTAGAAAAACAATAAGAAATATTATCCCAAAGGAATAAATGACAAACAATAATCAAATTTCAGGCTGAAAATAAAATAGAAACAAAAGAAAAACTAAAAGAATCAGTGAAATAGTTGGTTCTCTGAGAAAAACCAGGAAGACTGACAAACCTACAGCCAATGTAGCCTATAGATTAACAGAATGTCTACATTAATAGACTAGAGATAAAAAGTGATACAATAGAAAAGAAACTGAGAAAATTCAGAGACTCATAAGGACAAAGTAGAATACAGAGAGTCATAAAGAGATGAAGTGGATACACGTAGGATTAACTAGGGATTGGGGCTAGAAAGTCAGTGTAAAGAACAGAATACTGGGAGGGAAACACAACACTAAAAAGTTTTTGCAGAGCTGAATGGAAACCTATTACTGCAGAATCTCTCTAAAACATACATATTTGAAAAAGAATTTAAGTGTAGTCAGCATATAATGGAAGAGACAATGTCCTAACCAGACATCTTATGCCACCAAAACTTCTAATGCTAGGACTAGGTTACAATTTCTTGAGTTGTTGGCCAAAGGGCACTCATAGAACCCCTCTCTAAACATTACAGGAAACTGTCAATGCTATTGGTTATTCTCCATAATCTGATGGTAAGGGCCTACTGTAGATGACACAGCTTACTTATGTCACCAAGCATGGAGAAGTTTGGCAGGTACCCAACCAGAAGTTTCACTCCTACTGACTAGTGCTCAGAATGTTGGAAGGTCTTTGCAAATGGCACCAGAGGAGAAGAATAATATACAGTGTCAACAAGCTACAAACTTTGGGACCTGCAAAAGAAAAGAGATTTGCTTGCAACATAAACTGGTCCAATAGTGGTACAAAAATTATAGGAGTAACCAATTCTACGTTTTGTTTGTATTTATGGCTCATTCCATGAGATGCTATCCCAACATAACACTGCTAAGTAGCCAAGTACCAGAGAACAGACATGTCATGAGGCAGGAAAAAAATGTGCTATTATTGTGCTAAAGGATCATGACAATAAAATGACTCATAATGACAAAGAGCAGATCATAATTCACTCTACCCTCATCAGGAAAGCTGTTGTTTGTTAACAAAGTAACCGACAACATGACAACATACAGACTGAGTGACTTTGAGGCACTCAGCCCTAAATGAAATCTCATTATTAAATCTCTCCCCCCTGAGGCTTGGGGATCTATATTTTTTGTTGTTGTTACAGAACTTTCATTGGACTGGGCGTCGAGTCCCAAATGGAGGAGCTGGAGGGTGGTCCAGAGGAGCTGAAGGGGTTTACAGCCCCATGGGAAGAACAACAAAGTCGGCCACCCAGACACCCCAGGACTCCCAGGGACTAAACCATCAACCAAGGAGTACACATGGTTCCAGCCAAAAATGTGGCAGAGGAATGACTTGTCAGGCATCAGTGGGAGGAGTGGTCCTTGGTCCTGTGACGGTTCAACAGGTTCCCCAACAAAAGGAAATCAAGGGAGGGATGGCATTGGGTCAGGTGGAGGGGCATATACCTGGAGGCAGCGGATGGGAGGAGGAGCTGGGAGTTTTGGGGGAGAGAGGAAACCTGGAAAGGTTTTAACATTTGAAATGTAAATGAAAACTATATTCAATTAAAAAAAAAGGGCCAGGGGTGGTGGATTCCACGGAAACAACTTCTTCCAGAAAGAAGATTGATATAGACAGACATGAACCCCCAGAGACTGACAACATGTACAAGACACCCCATGAGTTCACACCAGATAAAATTCCAGCACTAAGGGTAAAACAGACAAATTCAGATGTAACCTAGAACCTGAAAGGTGATACATTTTGGGAGGGGATACATCAGTTTTCTCCAGTGGAATGTCACTGGGTATATCAGCTATACTCCAGGGTATGCCATTCACCCAAAAATAGCTGGACAACAGAAAAAAAAAAAAACTCCATAATTTTTTTAGTATGTGTGTAGTTGTTGTTTCATTACTTT
Organism: Apodemus sylvaticus; assembly: GCF_947179515.1. Lineage (NCBI taxonomy): Eukaryota > Metazoa > Chordata > Mammalia > Rodentia > Muridae > Apodemus > Apodemus sylvaticus. The sequence goes on along the minus strand of NC_067482.1, from coordinate 38,810,080 downwards.
TTTTCTAGTGTGTCTGTTTCATTTTCATTTTTGTTTTTCCTGTTTCTGTATCTTTTTTCCTTTTGAGAAACAGAACATGAATTTGATGTGTATGAGGGTAGAGAAGTTTAAAGATGGGAAATATGTTCAAAATACATTGTAAAAAATATCTTCAATTTAAAAGATGAAAAAAGTTCTAGAATGAACCTCATATTTTAATTGGCACTATTTTTGTTTATAATATTATAAAATGATGAAAGATAATCCTCAGAGACTTTATAAAAGTGACTAGACACAGAATAATCATAATTAAGATAGTGTGATTTTTAATTGTAGTTAGAATTAACAATAGCCACAGTGGAGCAATTTGCTTTAGAGTTCATGATGCTGCATGATCACTTGCAATTTTACATACCAAAAAGAATACATTTTAAAACTTGGATAATGATATCAATTATATATGCTTATTATAAATCAATACGTATATTTTAATATCAGAAATAATACTAGTGAAATCACTTTCAGACATGATACATATTTGATCAAGATTTGGAATTAAACTAATTAAAATATTCTTTAATAAGCCTCATAATCATTGCCAAATATTGAGAAGAGTTTACAAATAGCATCTTCCAAAACACTGGCAATATTCAAAAATATTGATGAATGAATGTACCGATGTGCTAAGTTGAAGAAACCCTAAATAAAACATCTATTTATTCAACTATAGAAAATATTCACAGAACAAAAATATACTTTAAGTCAAAAAGTGATTTCTATTGTATAAACATTATATCCATAATGATATATTATACATTATATTGAAGGGCAAGGTGGAAGAAACCTGGTCTGTGGGCATCTGGGCTTAGTCAAGGAGTCAAGGAACTCTCAGTCCATTTCTTAAATACTATCCAATTTCTGCTCAATCATTCTCTATAAAGTGTTATTGCAAAGAATACTGATTATCTCTGACTACCAAAATGACCACTTTGGATCACATGGGGGGTAGTGATTGTAATAGTGATTATGCTCCTCTCTGAAAAACACAGTAGTCACTGTGATTTTTCTTGAATTGTATTCCGGTCTCTAAGGCAACTTATTTAAAGATTCACAATTCTGGCTATATTGGCTCAGTTGGTGAAGTACTCCCTACCAGCAGGAGGGTCTGAGTTTTGAACTTTAGCACCCTGACCGTTGACCTTTTTGCTGTGAAAACAGAGAAAGGAGGATCCCTGACTCTTGCTGGCCAGCTAGTATTCCCTAAATGGTGAGTTCCACGTCTACTAAAAGACTTTGTCTCAAAAATATGTTGATAGTAATTCAAGAAAACCACCATACATTTTCTAATATTTTTATTTTTTATATTCTTTGTTTACATTCCAAATGATTTCCCCTTTCCCAGATACCCCCTCCCCATATGACCCATAAACCTTCTTCTTTCCACCCATTCTCCAATCACTTACCTCCTTTTTCTCTGTCCTGATACTCCCCTCTAACGCTAGATCAATCCTTTCCAGGATCAGGACCCTCTCCATACTTCTTCATGGGAGTCATTTGCTATGCTATTTGTGCCATGGGTACTCAGAGCTTCTGGGCTAATTAATATCCACTTATCAGAGATTGCATTCCATGTGTATTCTTTTATGATTAGGTTACCTCACTTAGGATGATATTGTCCAGATCAATCCATTTGCCTAAAAATTTTGTGAATTCATTGTTTCTAATTGCTGAGTAGTATTCCATTGTGTAAATATACCACATTTTCTGTATCCATTCTTCCATTGAGGGACATCTGGGTTCTTTCCAGCTTCTGGCTATTATAAATAAGGCTGCTATGAACATAATGAAGCGTTTGTCTTTATTGCATGCCGGGGAATCCTTTGGGTATATGCCCAGGAAAGGTATAGCAGGGTCCTCCAGAAGTGTCATGTCCAGTTTTCTGAGCAACAGCCAGACTGATTTCCAAAGTGGTTGTACCATCTTACAGCCCGGCCAGCTGTGGAAGAGTGTTCCTCTTTTTCCACATCCTCGCCAACACCTATTGTCTCCTGAATTTTTAACCTTAGCCATTCTGACTGGTGTAAGGTGAAATCTCAGGGGTGTTTTGATTTGCATTTCCCTAATGACTAATGATGTTGAACACTTCTTAAGGTGCCTCTCAGCCATCCAAATTTCTTCAGGTGAAAATACTTTGTTTAGATCTGTACCCCATTTTTAAGAGGGTTATTGGTTCCCTGGGGTCTAACTTCCTGAGTTCTTTGTATATATTGGATATTAGCCCTCTATCAGATGTAGGGTTGGTGAATATCCTTTCCCAATTTGTTGGTTGCCGATTTGTCCTCTTGATGGTGTCCTTTGCCTTACAGAAACTTTGTAATTTTATGAGGTCCCATTTGTCAATTCTTGATCTTAGAGCATAAGCTATTGGTGTTCTGCTCAGGAACTTCCCTTGTGTCCATGTCCTCAAGGGTTTTCTCCAGTTTCTTTTCTATTAGTTTCCGTGTGTCTGGTTTTACGTGGAGGCCTTGATCCACTTGGAGTTGAGAACACATAGTGCATGTGTGTGCATGTGTACATGCATGTGTGCATGTGTGTGCATGTGCACATCATCAACATTGTCTTCTATCAGCCCTTTAAATATAAAAAAAACATCACAAATCCTGTTTCCTTCTAGCTGAAAAGAGAGTCTTATGCCTAAAGTACCAGCACTTGGAAGGTTGGTGAAGTACTGATCTGAGTTCAAGGCCATCGTGGGCCAGCATAGAATACAAAATGAGACCAAATATTCAAAATGGATTCTTCTATAACCTTCTATGCTTTTGTTTTTCTAGATACTAACAACCACTATGATAGATGATTACCAAATTATATAGCCACATATGAGTCCTCAATCCCAAAGACCCCTTTAATATTCACCCCAACAGCACTCAGGACAGGAAAGTAGGTAGGCTAACTACCTATTCTTCACCTCTTCTGCCTCTCCTCCAAATCTAGTCCCCTAGTCCATAGCAGACTACTTGCTGTGGCATCCCCTTTCTCTCTTCCAAGATGATGTCTTTTGCATCACACAAATCTCCTCCAATCATCTTCTTACTCATCTCTTTGTCATAGCCTCTAAATCGATCTGCATTCCCTGGGAAGACATCAGTCAAGCCTGTCAGAGAAACAAGTAGACCAAAGAAACAGGCCAAATGCAGATGCCCACCTTTCCTTCCATTCCGCTAAATCAAATACCACAATCCTATCCCTAGCTCTGCAGCAGATCTCTCCTCACTCTCTGCTCCTACGAAAAGGGAGTAAACAGATCACAGTTGAGCATTATGCTTTCCTCCTTTCGTGGATACCCTCACCAGCAGACTCTTGTCAACAGAGAAGCTGAGTATCAATGATAACAGAAAATTTAAAAAAAAACTCATGGAAAGTGAACAAATTACTACTGAGGGAAAAATGAGTCTAGAAAGAAGTTATGAAAGAAATCAAAGACTTTCTAGAGTCCAATGAAAATGAATACGCAACATATTCAAATTTATGTGAAGCAATGAGGACAGCACACCTGAGAGTTTTGTAACAAAAACAAAAATACTTCCAAAGGAGTAAATGAAAAGTAAACTAAGGGTTGAAATCAATAAAATATAACCAACATCAGCAAAAATAACTAAAAATAAAAATGAAATCAATCAACAAAACAAAGACTTTTTTTTTTGAGAAATTCAGTAAGATTGGCAACCCCTTAACCATATCAACTAAACGGTGGAGATAGAAGGTCAAAATTAACAAAATTAGGTACCAAATTGTACTGGCTGGTTTTGTGTGTCACCTTGACACAGGCTGGAGTTATCACAGAAAAAGGAGCTTCAGTTGGGGAAGTGTCTCCATGAGATCCAGCTGTGGGGCATTTTCTCAATTAGTGATCAAGGGGGGAGGGCCCCTTGTGGGTGGTGCTGTCCCTGGACTGGTAGTCTTGGGTTCTATAAGAGAGCAGGCTGAGCAAGACAGGGGAAATAAGCCAGTAAGTAACATTCCTCCATGGCCTCTGCATCAGCTCCTGCTTCCTGACCTGCTTGATAAGCAATTTAAAAGGGTTTCTGAGAAACAGAAACAGTGATTAAATCTATCAACCAAAATCAGCCGAGAGCCACATAGTTTTAGAGCAAAATGCTGCCACACTTTCAAAAAAGTTAATGTCAATATTCTGAAAATGACTCTACAAAATAGAAAAAGAAGTATTTCCCAACTGATAGTCAAATCACAAAATACCCCAAAAGAAAATTACAGACCAAATTACTTTATGCAAAAATACTCCAATAAAATACTTGTAAACCATCAATAAGATCATCACATATAATTAAGTAGTCTTCAGCTATCTTCCTCCCAAAGATGCAGTAATAGTTCAATATATGACAATCAGTATATGTAATCAATCTCACCATATAAACAACTGAAACAAGAGCCAGATGATCAACTCATTAAATGTCAAAAAGGCTTTGACAAAATCTAACACCTCATCATGATAAGAATCCTGGAGAGATTCAAGATACAAGGGATATTTCTCAATATAATAAAAGTCATTATAGCAGTCCCATAGCCAACATCAATTTAAATGGAGGGCACTCAAAGAAATTCCATGAAGATCAGGAACAAAACAAGGTTTCTAGTCTTGTCCCATCTATCCAACACAGTACTTGAAGTTTTAGCTAGAGAAGTAAGATAAATCAAGGAAATCAAGGAGACACAAATTAGAAAGGAAGAAGCCAAATATCATTATTTGCAAATTATGATAGTATATGTAAGTAACCTTAAAAATTCCACCTGGAACTCTTACAGCTAATAAAGACTTTCAACAAAGTAGATTAATATAAAATTAAATAACAGAAACTTTTCTAGATACAAATGACACATGCACTGAGAAACAAGTCAGGAAAACAACACTTCATAATTCCACCAAAAATTGTAAAATATCCTGTGATAATTCTAACAATGCAATTGAAATGTCTGTCTGATAAAAACCTCAGCAAAAGACACTGAACAAAAACTGAAGATGTTAGAAGATGGAAAGATCACACATGCTCATGGGTCAGTATAATACAGCAAAAATGGCCATAATATCAAAAGCAGTCTACAGATTCAATAGAAGTGTAATTCCCATTAAAATCCCAATACCATTCTTTACAGATCCTGAAAAGACAATTTCTAGCTTCATAGGGAAACACAACACACACACACAGAGAGAGAGAGAGAGAGAGAGAGAGAGAGAGAGAGAGAGAGAGAGAGAGAGAGAGAGAGAGAGAAAGAGAGAAAGAGAGAAAGAGAGAAAGAGAGAGAGAGAGAGAGAAGAGGTCCTGAACAATAAAAGAACTGTTAAAGGTACCACTATACCTAAACTCAAACTGTACTAGAGAAGCTATAGAAATAAAAATAGCATGATGATGGTTAAACAAAGACATATTAATCAATGCCATCTAATTAAAGAATAGGACATAAAAGCACATACCCATAAACAAATATTTAAAAGAGCCAAAAAAATACACACTGGAAAAAAAAGATAGCTGTTTTCAACAAATGGTGCTAGTTGAACTAGACAACTTCATGTAGAAGAATGAAAATAGATCTATGTATCATGCTGACCAAAGCTGAATATATGCACCGAATATATGCATATATCAGATATATGCACTGAATCTGATAGAAAACAGTCTGGAACTCATTGGGACAAACAAAGTAACAAAACAACCCAACCAACTTTCTCAAGAGAACACCATTAGTGTGGGCACTAAGATCGACAATTAATAAATAGGACCTCATGAAACTGAGAAGCTTCTGTACAGCAAAGGACAGCATCATTAGGACAAAGTTGCTGTCTACAGAATTGGAAAAGATTTTTAGCAAGTGAATTTACATCCAATAGAAGACTAATATCCAAAATATATGAAGAACTCAAGAAAATAACAAATGGCTGAGAAACACTTTACAGAATATTCAACATCTTTGGTCATTAGGGAAATGCAAATCAAAACCTGTCTGAGATTTCATCTTACTCTTGTGAGGATGGCTGAGAACAACACCACAAATAATAGCTCATAGAATGTGGGTTCAGGGGCACTGCTGTTAAATGCACAAACTTGTTCAGCCACAATGGAATTCAGTGTGGCTGTTCCTCAGGAAGATGGGAATCATTCTACCTCAAGATCCAGTTGTACCACTTTTGGGCATAAACCCAAAGGACTCAGAGATACACCCATTCTCACTGTAAGGTGGCCCCAAAATCACCAAGCTCATAGCCATACATAATATACATGCAGAGGACCTCACACAGACCCACGCTTGCCACTTCAGTCTCTTTGAGCCTATGTGAGCCATACTCAGTTGATTCAACAGGTCTTATTGACCTGGTGTCTTCCATTACTTTTGACTCCTACCGTCTTTCCTCTACCTCTTCCATGGGCATCTCCATCATTGCCCTAGCATATCTTGCAAGGAAAAAAAGAGGAAGGAGAAGGAAGAAAAAGGAGAGAGAGAGAGAGAGAGAGAGAGAGAGAGAGAGAGAGAGACTGAGACTCTAAGGAAGCTCAAATGTATCAGCAAAAATAACTTACATTTATAGTAATTCTGTTCTTAAATTGATTGTCATCAATGTTCCCACATCTTAGAAGTATTACTACTTCTGGGCTGATGAGATGTCTCAGCTGTTAAGAGTGCCGACAGTTCTTTCAAAGATCCTGAGTTTAAATCCCAGCAACCACATGGTGGTTCACAACCATCCATAACAAGATCTGACACCCTCTTCAGGAGTGTGTGAAGACAGATACAATGTACTTACATATAATAAGTAAATACATCTAAAAAGAAAAAAGAAAAAATACTACTTCCGCCCATATAGTTTTGAGCAATTTGTTCAGACATCTTGACATCTCAATTCTTTCACATTATCAATGCATTATAAGATTCTTTAAATCCTGCATCTTTACAAAAGTGTAGATCTGCTCAATTCCTTATATCTGTTGCAATGCCAGTCCAACTTGTCTCATTTACTCTCCTTGACTGTTCTATAATATCTCTCCATTCTCTACCTCCCGGTCTCTTCAACTACTGGTAGCAAAGTTATCTTCTGCAAGTACAAGTAAAATTGTACCATAACACAGAAGAGTCCCAGTTACACTATGTTTAACAGTTCACAGGTCCTTATGTAAATAGCGTGGTACACAAGAGAATAAATGGATTTACCAGATGCCTAGCTCAACTGTGATCAGAGAGGCTTCTTCCAGCAGCTGATGGAAGTAGGTACAGAGACTCACAGGAAACATCAGCAAAGAATTAGCCCAAATTGGAAACTTCCGTGGGCTCAGGGAAACCTTCAGAAAAGGGAAAGGAAGAACTGCAGAAGGCAGAGGGGACAAGACCACCAGAATAAGGCCGATAGAATCAAATAAGCAGAGCCCTGAGGGCTCACAGAGACTGAAGAGGCCAATATAGAGCTGCACGGCTCTGTACCAGGTTCTCACATATATGTCACTGTTGTTATCTTGTTGTTCTGTGAAACCTCTAGCAGTGAGAGTGCCTCTCTTTCGCCTGCTCTTGGGACCTTTTTCCCCTACTGGGTTACCTTTCTGAGACTGATATAAGGGTCTGTAGCTCCTCTTAATGTATCTTGTTATGCCATATTTGATTGCTATCCCTGGGAGGTGTGGTCTTGTCTGAAGGGAAATAGAGGAGTAGTTGATCTGGGAAAGAGAGAAAGTGACAGGAGAGGGGCTGAGAGGAATGGAAGAGAAAGCTGCTGTCTGGATATACTGTATGAGAGAAAATAAGCAAAAATAGGAAATAAATGAAAAAAATCTATTTGCCAGAATTAGGAATGACCATAGCAGTAAGTATAATACAATTATACAAGTTCTAAGCAGAAGACCCAACATATAATAGTCCTAAGGTAGAAACTTAACAACGGCCTAGTGTGACGGGCGGTAGTGAGCCTTTTAACTGTCCAGTCACTTGTGCTCTGTGCAGATGAAAGCAAGGAAATGTGGAGAGCAGAGGAGTTGTTTACACAGTAAGCTAAATGCTCTCCAAGCAGTGGCTCAGCTCTTCTTTAATCAGAGCATTTTTAAGTAAGTTAAAAAAAAAAAACCTTTTTAAAGTGTTTCTATGCCTGTAAAAGCCAGGCCTCCTAGAAAAATAATCCCTGTTCTCTCTGTACAACCTGCTTGTCAGCAAAACCAATAGCAGGGGTCCACATAAATGCAGCATCTCAAGCGCAGTATAGTCTCCTGCTGTGTTCTTGCAGCCAAGGTATCCATTAGAGAGCTGGCACAGCTTCCCAGAGCACATTAGAAATGGCCTTCCTAAATACACAGTCTTCTTCCTTCCTCGTACAGATTATATTGCTTTAATTGATCAATCATTCCTACTGTGCTCTGCTGGTCCCAGGACAACTGGAAGGGATGGACTGCTGCTTTACTTGCTGTGGTGGGCTCTCCTGATGAGGAAGTCCAACACAGTCTGAAGGCTGAAAAGACATTTTCCAGGTTATTGCATCCTTTTACTATTTTTTGCCTGAAGTGTTAATGTTTGAACTCAATACCCCAAGCTGTCTGAAACTCAAAGGTTCACTGCTTTGCTCTAGGGAACTACAGATCTCTGCTGGCCAACATGATGAATTGCTTTTTGTTATGCCCTTCTAGGACCTTTGAAAGTACTGCAGATTAAAATCAAGAGAGCCCAGGAGAAATCAGAAATTCCAACAACAGGTCAAACCTTGTTGAGTTTAGTGAATTATAAAAGACATCAAAGTTCCACTACCCATTAAGCTGCCTCACTAATTTCTATCACAATGTCCCTCAATGTAACTTACAGCCTTTTTAATTTTAATGATGTGGTCAGACAGCATATAACCATATGGATGATATGGTCCTGAGCGCAAGACCTAGAAAATTCTAGTCAAAGTTCTGCAGCTTAAGTAACTACATGACCTTGAGCATGGGAGAAATGTTTCTTGCCTTGTTTTCTTCATATGCATGCAGCAACAGTGTTAACTATTTTAGAATGAAAACAAATGGCTCATGAAAGACTTAGTGAGAAAAGGTACAGGTAACAGTGAGATGTACTATCCGGGAGAAAAACAAAGGGTCCCTAGCGATCTTATATCATAAACCACACTTGAATTGATAGAGCATATCCTATTCTTATTTTTAGTAATCAATTTAATGAGAAGAAAGACTTTGTCTCATACTGTAATTCTCAGGTTCTCAATGTATGTTTGATGAAAGAATAAATAATATAGTTAAGTCAACACAATCAAGGTCAGCTGGACTGTAACTTAGTGAAAATATATGCGCTTATATGAACACTATGCCAACCAGTCTGAACTGAATAGGATGAAATGAATGAAGGCACTGATGGAAAATTCCAAATCCAAAGTCATATAGAAAGCTTTAATTAAACTCTGGTGGGCTTAATACAAACAGTTATAAATACAGGACAGAAAGCTTTAGGGAGGAAGGGAGGCCAAAAACGTTTTGAAGGAAATAACAGAAATCAGAGAATAATAGTAAGAATGCATTATTTATAGGTATGTGGTTGGCAAAAAACAAAATTGATAAACCATAATATAGGCAATTATCTCTGATGAACATAAATGAAAATTTCAAAATATTAGCATCTAAGTTCACCAGCATGTTAAAAGGTTAATATACCATGATCAGTGGAGCTTAACAGTTAAAGGCAAATAAAGCTTAACATATGCAAATTGATACACATACAACATATTGCATCATTCATATATTATAATACACATACACACACACATGAATGCGCGCGCGCGCGCACACACACACACACACACACACACAGACACACGTACACATATACCAAAAGTGAAGGATTAGATTCCTATGATAATCTTATAAATACAGAAAAACTATTTGACAAATTCAGCATCCTGTTGCATTAAAACTTTTGGGAAAAGTTAGGCATAGGACCACATCAACAAAATAAATGTCACATAAGAGTAAATCCTTGGAGAGCTACTCAATGATGAAGAGGTAGAAGCCTTTTTCTAAGACCATGAGGAAGAAAGATTCCAAAAATTCCAATCATATGCGGAACTTAGTAACTGAAAGCTATAGCCAGAAAAATCAGGCATCATAAATAAATTAAACGCATAATGATCTGAAAGGAAGAAATAAATCTTTTGGTTTCAGGATGACATGATTTTAATATACAAAGAATGCCCTGAAGACTCTACCCCCAAATTTGTGGAAATAATAAATTCAGTGAGGTTTCAAGATATAAAATCAATTAATAAAGTTGTTTTTACATAAAATAAAAATGAACTTCCAAGAAAAACTATTTAACTATAACATCTTTTACAATAGTTTCAAAAATTTTAAAAACACTTAGGAATACACTTAAACAATTAGATGAAAGATCTGTATAATATAATCTATAAATCATGAACGAAAATTAGTTATGAACACATGCATATATGGTAACATCTGCATTTATGGAGAGTTGGGAAAATTGTTAAGATACATGCTGTCTACTTTGAAGTAACAAATATAGCTAAAGCTAAGTTTCAAAGTGTGTGTGTTTATAGCAACAGAAATTAGTAATGAAATTTACATAAAACTAAAAACAATCTAGGACTTTCACATCAGTCTTGAATCAGACTGAAGTTAGAGTTTCTACTTCACATGATGCTAAGTGTACCATAAAATTTTACAGATTGACATGGCATGGGATTGACATAAAACAGATTAGTTTTAAAATAGATTAAAATAATGCAAAAGAGAACCCATAAATAAACCTACCAATTTATAGGAAATACCTTTGCCCAAACAATGAGAGAAAACAAGCCGGGTGTATTGGTGTAAACCTTTAATCCCAGAACTCAAGAGAAAGTTAAGAATATCTTTCTGAGTTTGAGCCTATACTGGGTTATACATTTCCTGGAAAGCCAAGGTTACATAGAAAGACCAGGTTACATAGAAATACCTTATTTTAAATAAAAGCACAAAATATGGGAAGGATAGAATGTACAATAAATTATGCTAGGAAATTGATTATCTTAGAATAATGAAATTTGAGCTTTTCCTTAATTGATATACAAAGTCAAGTTAAAATGCATTAGACTTAAATGTGAAACAAAACTATAGCAGTTCAAGAAAGATAGAAGTTCTAGTAAGATAAAAAAAATTTAACATTAGACTGAATAGTGATATTTTGGATATGACCTCAACTGTAGGAACAAAAGCTAAGAGAAAAACAGAACTATACCAACTATCAATAAAACAGACTGCATGAAAATAAGAAACCACCTGTATAACAAAACAAATTAAATATAAGAAGGCACAAACTAATGATGGGAGAAAATTTCTCCAAACTACATATATTTGTATGTGTATATGTATGTGTAATTATGTGTATGTATGTTTGTATATATTTATTTATATAAGTATCTGCCGTGATCTAATAGTCAACAATAAAAATTACCCAACTAAAACTGAGAAAAGCGCTGGTGTGTTTGCACATACCTTCAATCCTAGCACTGGGAGGTGGAACTAAGGCCAGCCTGGTCTACAAAGAGAGTTCCAGAACAGCCAGGGTTATTACACAAAGAAATCCCACCTTGCAAAACAAAAAAAAAAAATGAGAGAGAGAGAGAGAGAGAGAGAGAGAGAGAGAGAGAGAGAGACTAAATAAATGATTTTTCCTAAAGATGCCAAATAAATGTCTATATTAATCAGTATTTCATCACTGTGACAAAACAATTGAGAAAATCAACTCTGAAAAGGAAGAAAAACTTATAGGTATTGAGTAAACTGTTTCAGACCTTTTAGGCCATGGGCAAGTGGCTCCATTTTTGGGACCTAAGTGAGATGGAACTTAATGAAGGGGAGTTTGTAGTACAGCAAAGCAGCTCACGTATGGTGCAGAAAGGAATACAGAAAGTAAGAGGGTATGGTGCAGAAAGGAATACAGAAAGTAAGAGGATGGGCTTGGATCCATAAACTTCTTGTGCAGCCATGCTCTACCCTCATTGTCAGAATGTATCTTCTTAGAAGTATTCTAACACTTCCCAATGGTACTACAGGCTGGCAGCCAAGAGCACAAAGCACATCCTTTGTATATTCTTCAATTTCAAACACACACACACACACACACACACACACACACAAATGTCCAAGAAGCATATTTTGAAAATGTTCAAAAGCAATAATTATCAGGGGAAATGCAAATAAAAATCATAGTGAGATATAACCAAGTTCCCATTAGGATGGTTATTATCAAAAGGACAAGAGAAAAGGACACATTTGCATACTCTTGGTAGAAACGTAAACTGGTGTAGAAAACATTATGAGAGGTTCTGAAATCATTAAAAACAGGAGCATTATATGAAAGAGCAACTGTACTCTCCAGCATGGATACAAAAAGAGTGAAAAAATCAATAAAGACATATCTGAACATCTCTAATCCAACTGCAACATCTTTTTACGATGTCCACAGAGTACAATCATCTGTTTTCAAATAAATAAATAAGGAATAAAGAAAACAGAGTATATGCTACTATGGACACTTCCAGTATTACCAACAGCAAAATGAAGTATGCTTCTGTCATAAAATATAATAACTTTGTAACACAAAAATGAAGGATATTCTGCTAAGTTCAAAGAGCTAAACACAGGACAAATACTCCTGAGTTCTATCCCTTACTTATATATCTAAAATTATAAAAGTATATAAGCAGAGAGTGTAGTAGTGGTTTCCGAGGTCTTGATGTAAGGAAATGAAAAAAATGTTGGCTTAAGGATTCATAATTTTAGTCATGAAGTCTAATTTCCAGAGTGAAATGTACAGTATAAAGAGCTATGAGTAATTAGACTATGTTATATACTAAAACTTGCTGATTATAACCCTTAAATTTTGCCATCACATACAAATGAGAATGGTAAAGGTTTTCATGAATTTGCAAATTGTCTAAGAGTATTAATTATTTTATAATCACTTTCACTCTACACACACACACACACACACATCAAAACATGATACAGACTGTGCTGGTCTGAATAAGTATAATCCCCCATAGACTCCTGTGCTTGAAAGGCTGGCACATAGAAAGTGGCACTATTAGGAGGTATGGCCTTGTTGCAGTAGGTGTGGCCTTGTTGGAGAAACTGTATCACTATGGAGGACTCCTGTTCTCTAGCGATGCCCAATGTGACAAAGGCCCCTTCTACTGCCTTCTCATCAAGATGTAAAACTCTCACCTCCTTCTCCAGAACCATAACTGCCTGTATTCTGCCGTGTTTTCTGCCATGATGATAATGGACTAAACCTCTGAAACTACAAGCCAACCCCAATTAAATGTTCTCCTTTATAAGTTTTGCCATGATGATCATCATGTCTCTTTACTGCAACAAAACCCAAAGAAAGACACAGACTTTATGAATAGATAGTTTATATTTGTTACTTACATTTCAATAAAGGTGAGAATGATAAAAGCCTGAATGGGGCATTGAACAGAACATGAGCTGTTCTAGGCTTCTTCAGGCTGTTGACTCAAGGTGATCAAACCATCCTCTCAGAACACAAGTGAGAAGCAACAAATAATCACTGCTAGTGCTTCCTAACTTAATACTAAGAATATGTTTGTATTGTAAGAAGACAATTATATCAATTATAGTCACTTATGAGATTAAATGGGATTTGTTGCTGTTACTGTCTTTTGAGTTTATATCATAAAATACATTCTCAAATGCCAGGAAACAACTAATATTACCTACCTACTTATCTCAGTTGCAGACTGTAGGACCTACAGGATGGTGCTTCAACATAAACAGAGAAAATAGATGCTTTTTCTAGATACAAAATTTAATAGTATTTCAAATAGAAAAGTACAAATATCCCCTCTAGTACATTATAAAAAGTATGTGTTCAAAGAAAGTAGTCACATACTGCAGAAAGTCACATAATGTGTAGTTCAAACTCCCAATGAAAATACAGGGATGAGTCTATGTCTTTCTCAGTGGAAAAGAACATGCCTATTTTTTATTACTTTACATCTCCCTGAAGTATTCTATGCATTACTTTAATTAGCATAATCCATTAAAATTTGGTGATAAATGTGCTGCTTAGATGCCTGTATCTAAGTGGGTCACATTGCAATGAACCAACCCCAGCATGATGTATAAATGAAGGATGTGTAACTTCTACAGAACCTATTTTTCTCCAGTTCTTAAGTAAAACATCAAGCAGCAGGATTTGGTCCTATTCTTTCATTATTTATGATTTCTCAAAGGATACTAAATGAAGTTTATCAAAGTCTAAACTCAACAGATTTGATCATTTTTCTCCATGTTTTAGTGATTGATTTAAGCTTTTACATGTGTCAACAAAAAGTTTATAAGAATTAGAGGTATGGTAAAAAAAAAAAAAAAAAGGAAAATAAAAAAGTGTTTCCTGGGAACCAGTGACATTTCTGTGACCTGAGATCTTCAAAGAAGCCTAGTACCAAAAAATAAATGCGAATCCTAAGTCCCTATGAAAAGCTGGGAAGCCAATGCTCAGGACCGCCTGAAAATGTAACAGACTCTTTAATGGATCATTCATCTAAAACATATGTTTAACGTGTCCTAGGACCTCTCTGGTAACTTGGATATAAATCAGGGAATATGACCTACTTTCTGATCTCAAGAAACTCACAACTCACTGAAGAACAGTAACAGCAAAATTGCAGATATTCTGAAATATCTATATAGAAATATTGGTTCTAGAAAGCATGAGACAAAAGAGTGACCTGTAGCAATTAGCAAAAGGATATTCTCATCGTGCCAGAAGGCAGGAACTGCCCTCTCCCCCAACATGGAATTTTCCATTGGTGGTATTTTAAATAACAAATGCTCATTAGGAAATTCAGACCTTTTCACTTTGCATTTCATGGTAGACCAATTGTACTAGGTTTTGATATGAGAGATTAGTAAATAAACTTTTAATGTAACAGTGTAGTGTTGGTTTATATACATACACACACAGGCAGACATACATAGATAAATATATATACATATATAAACATATATACACCCCATTAGGTGTACACACATACATGTACACATACGCACACACACACACACACACAAATTAATTATATTTGAAAAGAAAACCTTAAGTCTGCATTACCTCATTCAACATAATATTTTCTAGATCTATTCATGTGTCTAAAAATTTGATGATTTCATTGTTCTTTATTTATAGATGAATAGTATTCCGCTGAGTATAGGTACCACATTTTCATTATCTATTTACCCACTGAAAGACATTTAGGCTGGCTCCATTTTCTGGCTATTGTAAATATGGTACCTGTGAACATTAACTGAGAAAGTATTTGTAGATTAGGATGGCAAGTCCTTTGGGCATACGCCAAAGAGTGGTATATTTGGTCGTATGTTAGACTTTATTTTTTGGCTTTGAGAGTTCTCCAATCCTGAAGTCCAGGGAAGCTGCACCAACTTACACTCCCATCACAGTCTCTCAACACAACCTCACCAGCAGCTGCTTTAAGTTGTTTGGTTATTCTTAGCCATTCTGACCAAAGTGAAATGAAATCTCAAAGTTGTTTTAATGCACATTTCTCTAACTGCTAAAGATTATGTATACTTTTTGAGGTATTTCTTAACAATTTTAAGTTTTTTTATTGAGAACTATTTAGATACCTTAGCCCATTGCTACACTGTTTCAGTTAATAACTCATATGATAAAAGTGATCAATGCTATGAACAAAGACAAAGGAGAATAGACAAGGTGATATGGAGGTATCTATATGGTTTGGAGTACAGTGTTTTAGAAAGCCTCCATGAGCAGAAATGTATAGGGCACCACAGAGTTGACCCCTGCATGTTTGGAGAAAAAGGTTCAAGCAGAGACAAAAACCAAGTACAAAATGCTTAGGGCCCAGCAAGCTCTACACAAACCATAAACAACAGAGCCCAGCTTGGTTGGAAGAACAGTGAAGAATGCACATAGGCAGGATTCAGAGATGACACAGACAAGGTGTAAGTAGAGATTTCATAGCAACAGTGTGTTCCCCTCCCCTCGAAAGCTATGTTGAAACCATACCCACACACACACATGCTTCTGGGTAGAAAAGAGATCAGGAGGCACCACACAAATGAAATTGGATTCTTACAAAAGGAATCCTAAAGGACCTTTGTCCTCCCACCTAAAGGCAGGGAGGGCATAGAGAGCTGTCTTTAAACAAGGACATATTTTGTACAAGAGCCAAAATGGACTATGACACTTAGTACGAAACCACTGGAAAGTAATAAGCAGAGAAATCTACATTTCAAATTTTTGCACAGAATGACTATTCAGTGCAAAAAAAAAAGATAAACAGGAAAGCAGAAGAAACTGAAATAAAGGCACTTGTACTTGACATTTTTATTGGTCAAATCTAGTAAATTATATGCTCAAATCTAAGAACAGAGCAGCAAAGTACATTCCTTCAACAGGGAATGATAGACAAACTACAAGAACAGTTCACAATACTGTTTCAGGGATACAGGAATGAATAAGAAAAAGGTATACAATTTATTTAGTTGTATTTAAATTCCCAGGACCAGACATGTTCACCAAACAGTCACCACAGAAAGAAAACAATATTGTACCATCCAATTGCTAGGATGATGAGTAAAAGAAATCCTGACCAAGGGATCTGAAAAGAGGTTCCTGGGAACTAGACAAGACCAAGAAAGCTCAGCTGGAAGACAAGGAAGACATTGGAGATAGAGCGTCAAAAGTCAACACCTAGTTAAGCTGGCTGGAAAATGCACTCTGGGTTTAGTAATAGTAATGCACAAGCCTTGAGACCTGGATAGTGACTGGAATAAAAAAAAAGTACAAAGGTAAAGTAGTTTTAAAAAAGAAATGGTAGAAAGAGGGAAGGGAGGAGAAAGAGAAGATAAAAGAAGGAAGAGGACAATGAAGGAAAATAAATATGAACCAATCAACAAAGAGAAATCATGCCACGCACTTGCTCATGGATGAGTTCTACAAAAGCATTTCTACTTTTCCCCAGTACTTATGTTAGACATGCAGTAAGAATTCAGTAAATGTAGAGCTAGAGAGATGGCTCAGCAGTTAAGAGCTCTAGATGCTCTTCCAGAGGACCCAAAATTGATTCTCAGCACCTACATAGTGACTCAAAACTATCTGTTATTCCAATTCCAGGGGAATCAAATGCCTTCTCTACAGAAACCAGGCACACATGTGTTGCTAGAAATACTAACAGACACAGGCAGGCAAAACACGCATGCACTTAAAATAAAAATAATAAAATTTAAAAGAAGCCGGGCGGTGGTGACGTACACCTTTAATCCCAGCACTTGGGAGGCAGAGGCAGGCAGGCGGATTTCTGAGTTCGAAGCCAGCCTGGTCTACAGAGTGAGTTCCAGGACAGCCAGGGCTACACAGAGATACCCTGTCTCGAAAAAACCAAAAAATAAAAAAAATAAATAATTCAGTAATTACAATCTTTGACAGTCACCACCAGTTAATTTTAACTCAACCTTAATACATGGGATTTTTCTGTAACTAGGATTAGTGGAAGGTTGTAGAAAGTAAGTACAATTTAAAAATTAAATTTTATGGTAGTTACTTCAAAACATCAGGATTACTTTTAAAGGCTATGATCAGAGCAACAATATCATTTCACATCATTTTTGTTCACATTTCTCCGAAAAGAAATATTACAGTCATTAATTTCCCTTTATCAAAATACAGTAATAAATACATTGTAAATATCAACTTTTCTTCCCAAATTTTACATTATTTATATTTTTCCCAGCAATACTGTTTTTAGGCATTAATTTATGCAGATTTTCAGTTTCATTATTTTTACAACTATCCAACCAAGATATCCATAGATCAAGAAAAATAAACACTATATATAAAATTCAATTACAAGTGACCTACTTAGATAATTTCTCCACGTTACTCTCAAATTAAAAAATAAACATTTAATGCTAATGCATGGGATGAAACATATAGAAGCAGTAGACAATTTTTAAATATAGCTTATGCTTTGAATATTTAATCACATAAGCTGATGATCCACTGAATAATTTGATATATCAATTAGCACTATCAGCATTAAAGTATCTGCTAGTATTTTTAGCATCTGTTACTGCAGTTAATAGAATAACCAATGAGGGGAAATCTTCACCTTAGGAATTCAGTTGAAGGCTCCTGTCAGAAGACAGGCTTTATGCTGTAAGCACTATTCAGATATAACAAGGAAACTGTCAGAATTTCTTGACATCACAATTTCTTTATCCCTTTATCTAGACACTTAGACTGTTTCCTTCCCTTGGGTATTGCAAACAATGATATGATGAAAAGGGAGGAGGCAGATATTTTTAGAAAGGTGGTGATTTTGTTTCCCTTGAGTAGATGTTCAGAAAAGAATTGCTGGTTCATAAGGAAATTCTATTTTTAAATACTCAAGGTGCCCCAATGCTGTTTTCCACAACTGTTCTATCAATCTACAGTTCACAATCAAGATACCAGAGTTCTCCTTCCTCTCTTCTTACTCCCACACTCTTCCTTTTAATGATAGCCATTCCAGGAACAGTGAGGTATGCAATGTAATTAACAAAGCAAAAGCACTCAACTACCTAGAAACAATGAGTAGTGGCAGTTCAGTTATCATAGCATGGGTGGGGGAGGGCTAGTCTTCCAGCTTTAGAGCACCTCAGAGTCTCATTCTGTTCTCTAAAGAACAATGGCAGGTTAGGATGAATTTATAGACATCGGTTTAGAATGTCTATAGAACTAACTGGACTCATTTAGAGAAGATGACAAACAGTATTTTAATACTTCATTTGTATACTTGAAGACTTTAACTACCACTCAGTTCCAGAAGAGCATCTATTATGTGTTTTATATTTAAGTCCTCCACAGAATGAATCTCTGGCTTGTTGCAAGACTATTGGTTGAATTGGATTTGAAAGTAGAATTACAACATAGATACGGAGAAAGTGCTGAGGTATATATACTCTAGGACATTCGATGCAAGAAAGACTTTCCTGGGGAGCAAATATCTGAGATTAGAATTCTAAAAGGTAGAGTCTGAAAGAACCTTGATACACAAAGATCTAAGGTCCTGCCTCAGACTGGCATATGAAACTTTATAGACAGAATGTAGATGGATTCAATCCCATGTGAGTTATACTTTCCTTGTTTTTGGCTATTTCCTTTAGTCTACAGAAAACTTCCTCTTACTTATTTAGTTCCTGAATATCCATGTCACACCACCATCAAAACTCTTGTATTTTCTCCATGGTTCAGTTTCCATCAGATGACTGTTTCCCATCCCTGATTCCTCTGGAAATAATGGCCTCTTTTTGTATAACTGGTGACACACATACACACACAAGCAACTATAGGAATGCTGAGAGTAAGAGAAAATCCTCCCAAGGGGATCAGCCCCTAATTGGTTATCTAACAATAAGCGGTCAGCTCTGAAATCATATACATAAAAGTAATACAATGCTTGATATATACAAGTAATACAGTAATTGACTCAAACTGTCTTCATATTTTATTTATTTATATATTTTTATAAACAGATTTTTTCTTTATTTCTTTGTATATATTTTCTTCTAATATGTCACCAAAATTTAAAGATATTAAAACTAATTTAATGATAAACTAACATTTTAATAAAATGCTAAAAGAAAAATGTTATTTATGAATAACATAATCTTATCATTCTTTTGATGCAACCAGATCATGAATGATCCACTAGACAAAATTACATACACTGAGGACTACAGTCAAACTTAGATGTGGAGACTATCATTCTAAACAAGCCCCCACCCCCATCCCCGACACAGCTCAAGTTTCCTTAAATGCCTGTTTGTTCTTTTCTGGAAAAAAAACTCCTAAGCAACAATTAGTAATTTAGTATTTGTTTTTGATTCTTCACAAACATAGTTCAATTCTTTTACAGCATAACAAAATATAGTTGAACATGTAATAAAGAACTATACAGGACTTCATTTCATGGTCAGCGAATCCAACCTACACTTAAATATTGGGAGGTTTATCAGCTCATCTATGGATTATCAGTGCTATTTTCTTTTCTCTTCCTTCAGTGGTTTCTTTGACTACTCAACAGCCTGTGATCCCAAAAGATGAGAGCAAAATACAGGAATGCTCAAGATAAATAAACAAGCTGTGAAAACACACAACAGAACCAATCAACACTGGGCCTCCCTCCTCCTATGCTACAGAAGAACTAAAAAAATTACCATGGAAGCAAGGAAGGAAGGAAGGAAATAAGGAGAGAGGGAGGGAGGGAGAGAGAGAAGAAGAGAGGTAGGGAAAGAAGGAGGGAGGGAAGGAGGGAGGAAAGGATGGATCTCCAAACAAAAGCCACTTGTTAAGAAACACCACCTACTAACATTGAAAATATTTGTTTAGTGAAAGGATTGTTTCTGAATTTTTAAATTCACTGATCTACAACAGCTACTATCATAGAACCATAAAATTTCTGATAGGTCATTATTATTTCTGATATTAACAATGTCCTGCATCACTGAGGAAAAAAATTACAAAAGAGGAAACAAGATTATGCATTTCAGCTGATCCAATGGGAAAAGAAATGTATTTTTATCCAAATAAACCACTGGAGATTCATTAAGTCTTTCAACTTCCTATTTCAAGCTACCTGAGCCAAGGAGACTGCTTAGGGCTGGGGATGTTTCTTGTTGTTACTGTTATTTGTTTGTATGTGTTCAGTTTTTTAAAATATTTTATTTCTTTTACTTCTAGAACTGCTGAGCCTGTTGCTATAAATTAATCAGCATTATATTCTGGGACAAGGGTTAATTTTATAGATACAATTAAAGGCTATTTCGCTAGATTTCAGAAATTTCAATATAGGTGACACATACCAAAGTTTTAAGATATAATTATCACCTAATGTTAATAATGTTATTTTGAGAAAAAAGTATTACTGAAGAGTTAAATCCTAGGCTTGTCACATTTCCACTTCCTCTTTCCCCATTAAGTAAGAAATTCCATTGTGAGATTCAATCCATCTCATAAAGCCACTTCATTTTAACCTAACTTACACCTGCAACACTAATTCTTTGTATCATTCATCCAGAACATTAAGTAGAAGTAATATCAAAACACACAATATCCTATAATTTTAATACAAATATTATTTTGAAAAAATTAATTTTACATATATTTTAGGTGAATCATGATTGATCTTGACATTTCTACTTATTTCATTAACATTACATTACAGCCAACTTTCTGATAAATAATTTCAGAATTTCCTGAGATTTGATTTGTTTTTACTAAACTGAGATCCCAATCTCATTTATCCAAAGGGATTAGAAGAGTCTGTGATCCAAAGTAGAGAGCAGCTGTGTTATCTGGCCCTCAGTTCAATAGAGCTAGCTTCTAAACCCATACTGGCTTCTTCCTGTACAAGGCTAATTTTAAATCTGTTTTATTAAGAGAGCAGTTATGCTAACGGCTTTCTCTAGAAACAAACCCTTGCAGCAAATAGCTATCTGATCTTCTCATCTAAGCATTTTTTTCCCATGAAAATTGATAGGATAATGTGTCACTGCTAATCTTATTACCTGATTGTCCTGGTTTGGATTCAGTCAGTGTTTTCTGGTGTTTTCTCAAAACTGTACTATATGCTTCAAGGAAAGATGGTATTTTTTTTATTATATTTATGCGTGTACACATGCATGCACTGATGCAATCACAGGACTGAGGGAGTCAGAGGACAATTTGAAGGAGATGTGTCTCTACTTCTATTACATGGGTTCTGGTGATGGAATTCAGAACACCAGGCTTAGAGATGGGCAACTTTCATCTACTTACCCAACTCACCTGTCTTCTTTCAGCACTTTTCATTCTGGTTTTGACATTTGACATTGAAATAAGATGTAGCTCAGATAAGTACAGAGCCAAAAAGGTGTTTGATTTTATGTTCATGCCTACAAATGTGTGTGTGTGTGTGTGTGTGTACCACATATATTCCTGGTGCTTATGAAGGTCATAAGAGGGAGAAAATTAACCTCTTAAAACTGGAGTTAAAGATGGTTGTATGCTGTTATATGGGTACTAGAAACCAAAGCTGTTTTCTGGAAGAACAACCACCCAATGCCTTCCTCTCCCTCCTCCTCCATTCCCCTGTACCCCCCCCCCCATTTCCAAGAAGATACTGAAGCCTCTCCACAGTTACCAGTTACTCCATGTTCTTAGTGTCTGCATATCAGATATTGAGAATTACATCCTACTGAAATTCAGAGGCCTTGGACCTCCTTGTAATTACTCACTTCAAAGGTTAAAATAATATTATTAAATCTGGCTGCTTCTATAAGCATTATAACAAAAATTCAGAAGGGTCCCTTTAAGATATTAGATATCAAGACAGTAGTTTCATCAAAATAGATGTGCTAACCTGGACCATTTATTTATTGATTCACCAAAGCTATTATTAATTAATGGTGATCTGAGTAAGAAATATCTGAGCTACATAACAGCCCTCAGCTGCTACAAATGATTCTATTAAGTCTCAACTCTATCTAAGCACAACCACCTGTGTCTTAAAATCTTTGGTAAATAAGAATGCTGTTTGGAGTCTTTGGCAACAGCATGTAAAACCTGCACTGTCAACTATCAACTGGGTAACTTGACCATCAAGCTGTTAAATAGGCATTCACAGAATACTCATCAAAGTCTTGTGTGTGTGTTCATGCTGATAGTAAGCCTTGAAGGCAAAAGTAAGTTACATGGCACAAATGACCATGCCCTCACCTAATGCACTCCCATATATCCTGGTTGCCACTATGATTCAATGAAAGATTGGATACAACAATCTGCCAATCTGCCTGAGGACCAAACTTAGTACCTTTA
The DNA here is from genome assembly GCF_947179515.1 of Apodemus sylvaticus. NCBI lineage: Eukaryota > Metazoa > Chordata > Mammalia > Rodentia > Muridae > Apodemus > Apodemus sylvaticus. The sequence goes on along the minus strand of NC_067482.1, from coordinate 38,787,166 downwards.
ACTATTGCCTCTTGTTTCTTACACATCTTAACAAAATACTGAAGATTTTGATAATGATCAACTTTGCTTTAACATGTTCTAAATAGACTAAGATGGTGACACACATGTATAAATCTCAACATTTTTGAGGTCAAAGCAAGACGATTAGGAGTTCAACTACATAAGACTCCATGTCACTTTTTTAGGCAGCACACACCCAAAGTTCCAGGTACCATGTTAATAAGACAAAGAACATCTCTTAATTGACAGATGACATCCATCCTAACAATGCCTCTAAGATGCATTCAATAACTTTCCATTCTAATCAAGTGTTTAAACAGTGGGTACAGATTCAAGATTCCAAAGGACTCTGAGCTATGTTGTGGTTTAGGATAAATGGATGAATGCTTAGGAGGGAGCAATCTTCTAAGACAAACAAGAAAGTCATGTCAGGTAAGTTCTGGTAACATCTCTTTCAGCATTTTTGGAAGTCACTTTCAGCATGGCAGAAATATTTATATAGGCAGGTTCTATGGCTCCTTTCACAGACTGTCAGCTGAATGCTGGGTAAACAATGTATAACAAAGACTGTCACAGTATTCTCACACTGCTTCTCTTCTGGTACACATTTCTAATTTTCAGTCAGACAGGAGTCTATCAGCAGCCCTGCACGCTATTTACTTGACAAGGAAAATGTGGCAGGCACGTCACTCAGATTTATGGAAGGAAGGAATTCCTGTTTTGAATTTGAGTCAGTTTTCTAAAGTTTCTGACTACAGCAAAGACATAAAGTCCTGTTCACACACCTGTTCAAGTGTCTCATGCTTAGATTACTTAGTAAGAGAAGTCCAAGGAACTGGCATTGGAGGGATGTGAGACCCACCTAAATTATCCCCCAGCCCCCAGTGCAGTGGATGAGATGAAGGGCTTGGGGCTAGCATGCTGTGAGGAGCTGGCACTGGCAAGGCGTCCTCACAAAGCTTTAATGCAGGCTTTAGCCCCACCTTCTTATCCTGCAGGCCCAGGTGAAATAAAAGTTGACAGTCTGTAAGATATTCTACAAAGTTCCTTAGCAATCAGGATCTACAGCAAACAACTTTGTCTTGCTTTAGAGAAGCTAAATCCTAATTTTACCCTTAAATGAATTTTCCAATTATATAGAAGTTTGTGATTTGATAGATTTTTTTGATATTCTAACAATCATGCAAAAGCTCCTAAATTAATGTCTCAATAATTTCTAACTTTGCTGGCAATTTTTTTCATTTTCTATCTCTTATAGGAGGGGAGAACATAATTACACTTCAGAAAACAAGGAAAATGAAATGTTACATTCTAGAGCATGTGTTGCCAGTAAAAACAGAACTTATGGTAACAACTGTATTCATTAATATTAAAATTCTAGCTTCTTTGTGCCAGGCTAGTTACTATGCTACGGTTGCCATGCTACAGATTTTCTCATCAAATAGCACAGTTCGGTGGTCAATTCTTTTACACACAAAGATTCTCAGCAGCCTTGAGTCCAAGTTCCCCTAAGCATCTCGGGCAATGCAATCTCATCCTTATATTGTCTCTGGTTTTGTCTCTAAATCTGTTTTCAGATTTATCAAAGCCTGCATCCTGCATTCCTTTGGTCACTTTCTGTATAGTTTCCTATAACTGCCTGTGTTTCCTGGTCACAATTAACCCTGATTTCTTTTCTTCTTTTCCCTTTCCTTATTGATCTTCCAAGGGATAAAACTGTTCAGAGAAAGTTAAGGAATCTCATGTTTTAAAATTCAGAATGGGAGGAGTTATCATTGTTCAATCTTCCCATTGTGCTACTAATGTACTTTGGGCTAATAAAACATCAGCACTCGACCTTAATAAAAACTAGTATCTACATATTAAGTGAATGTACGTGCTAATACCTAAGATATCACATACCTACAACTCTGATAAAAACTGCAGACATTTTTCACATCTATTATTCATCTGCATTGCAATACAGTATGTATCAGCATCTCCAATTCTTAATTTTGCAGAACAGACTGCTAATGGCAACATTGGTGAAAAACAAAGACATAAAAAGTATAAATACAAGTGCGATACACAATTAAAAAGAGTGCTTAGCTGGTATTTTAGTGCAAATTCCCCTTTTCTTTTCTCTATATTGTTTGGATCTGCACTCAGCTTCACATGATGTCCCCCCTACTCTTTGCCACAACACTTCACTGATTGTTTTCCAAGTCTATGAAGTCTATGATCCCTGATGTACTAATACAAATTTCTATTTCTATCAACTGCTGCATTAAAAACTCAACAAAATAAAAGAAATATACTTAAGTATTTTCTTGAAAAGTCTAAATATTTAAAGAGATGAGAAGGCAAAAACTGTTTTTGGAAGCTCTTATGAAGGCCTCATCTGGGCTCTAAGCATCTTTACTGACAAATCCTGCTCCTTACTCAGGGGTCAAGATCTCCACAGTTATGTTCTTTCTTTAGTCATTTCTATTGAAATGCAGTTGATTACTGTTTGTTGTTTTATGGGTAAGAAGGTAGAAGATTCAGCCTGCCATTTTGCTGACATCTCATTTAAAAATAAATATAGATCTAAATACAAAGAATAAAGTTCTATTTAATTGTATAATAAATATTTGAATCATTTAAGGTTGATTTAAAACCATATAGTAAGTATACTCTGAGATACATCATCTTATGAACCCAATATACCCTAAATTTATTTCAGTGCATTAAAGAGGAGAACAGTGAGACCAACATCTCCTACAAAAAAAGGTGCCTAACTGCAGGCTTCTGGAAGGAACAGGAGATATGGAGTTGATGCAGGGATAGCTTATGTTACAGCATGAAACTGACATGCCTTACTTTTGTGCACAGTGGACAGGTTGTTTATAACCACTCCTGTTTGTAACAAATCACAAGCAAATGTCTACCCTGAAAGAAACAAAAGTTAAATAGTAAGCAATCAGTAATCTATATAACATTACTAGCTAAATCTTAATATTGATGTCAAGTTAATACTCCATTTAATAAAAAAGTCTACTTTTCCAAGTTCTTGGGTTGTTATTATTGATAATGAACTTCAGCACATATTCTGGATCCATATATTCATTTTGGTCTGCCAATGCACTAGCACAATTATTTTAGGAAATAAGATATAATAACTTGCTTTCTTATCTGAGTTTAATTCACAATGACTTGTAAATAATGGAACAGTGCTTCATAATGTGACTCTTTAAATGTATCTTTAATATAATTATCTTCAATCAAAAAGCATATATTCACCTAGAAGCAACTACACTTAGAAGTCATGACAGTCATGCTTGTTATTATGGCCCACAATGAAACAATCCTACTTGTTAAGTTACATTATTGCCTTTTCTATTTTAAAAATTTTTTATTGTATTTTATTTATGGGTCTGAATATGTTGCCTGCATGTATGTCTGGAAAGCATGTCTTGTGCCCACAGAGGACAGATATAGTGGTGGATTCTCTAGAACTGGAGATGTAGGTGATTGGGAGCCACCATGTGGGTCTGGGAATCAATCACAGGTCCTCTGTAAGAGGGCAGCCTGTGCTATTAACCACACAGCCTCCTCTCCAGCACCACTACTGCCTCGCCTCAGTATTTTACATTTTGTGCAGTTTGCGTTTAGCTTCACCATACATTTGCACAATTTTGGACAATAAATTTTCAGTTTAAGAAATCTGCTAATAAAAGAGCTCTGAACAAATTATACAGGAGAATATTCTTGTCTTGCCATATGATGCAGAAGGAAATGCAGACTAAATTTCCCTTAAGCAGCACATCAATAATTTATAAAACACTATCAATCTTTCTTTCTTGTGCAGGATTGGAGAAATGCATATTCCTTCTTATTTATCTTATTAAAAGTAGTTTGGCCTCAGTGGGAGAGTATGTACCTAATCTTGTAGAGACTTGATGCCCCAGGGAAGGAGGATCTTGGGGCATATGAGGTGGGGGTGAGGGTGGTGGGTGGATGGGAGCACCCTGCCAGAGGCTAAGGGGAGGGGAGATGGGGTGAAGAACTCTGGGAGGGAACAACATTTGGAATATTAAAAAAAAAACAATAAAAAAGAAACAAATGTATCCTTGTCAATATTATCTGATCAGAGGGTTCTTATCAATGCTACAGAGAATGCTGCAATGCTCTGTGGACATCAGCTACTTTAACATCTAAAGAGTCTGTAATAGACTAGTTATTTCAGAAGGTAACACATTGTTTACCTAATAAATCATTTATTATATTGATATTTCTATTTTGGAAAAGTAGCATATAAATACTTATAAAAGATTTATCCATACATGAGCTGGTCTGAGTTCCCAGACATATATATGTTGAGACCCCAGGGAACCCAGGGAGTGGGGAGGCCTGTCAAGGATCTGGTGGAGGTAGGAGCAGAGAGCACCCTTTTGGAGTCATGGGGGAGGAAGGATGGGATAAGGAACTGTGGGAGGAAGGACTTGGAGAGGGTCAACGGGTGGACTGTAAAAAAAAAAAAAAATTATCTAACCACAAGAGGATATTTTAAAATTCCTTTAATATTCATGGACAGATAGTGAGCTACTGCTGAAAATGAAAAGCTACATAATGACAATCACAGTGGGTGGAGTGGCTCTGCCTGTGTCCTCCTCCCACGCAGCTTCATCCAACTCATCAGAAATAAAACAAACCTAGAAATGTATGCACAAAGTGTAATATTTAACTACATAATATAATCATGATAGGAAATTTTGTTATATTCCTAAATACATATGAGTAAAACAAAATATATCATGGCATCCAATGCCTATAATGATATAGTGCAACCTCAACTCACAGTCTTCTTTAAACTTCATGTATACTGAAGTTTACCATTCACTTTACACTTCATGCAGCCTCCTCTCGTGAACTGCTTAGGCTGATCTCTCCACCTTAAATACCTTTTCTTTCTTACATCTCATCCTGTGTCTTTCGTCCTAGAATAATCATCAAAATGCCACCGTGTTTCAAAACTTACCATTACTTAAACTTAAACTGAAGCAATCTTAGTGTTCTCTGAACTCCCAAAATACTGAGACAATTCTTTCAAAACCATGTTCTATATATAATTGTAATAGTTTTCTGTTACTATATAGTCATTTATACCCATCTTGAAATCATTTTTTCCTGAAAACTTAAAGATGTCTTTGGATGATTTTTAATTGACGCATACATGTCTTAAGTATTTGGTAGACCAGAGGGTGGATACCTGGGGAGGGCAGAGGGTGGGGAGTTATAGCCAGCTCTGAAGCTCCTGAAGTGAGGATAAAAACCACATTCAGATAACTCTGCAAAAGGAGTCTGTACTTTTAACCACCACCACATCTCTCCAACCTGCCAAAAAGTTTTCTGATTTTCTTGCAAAATATCTTGTTAATACTATAAACTCAATTTTAAGTGCTGAAAGTATTTAACTTGAAGTATTATTTAATTTCAGAACATTGCTCTTCTGCCTTTGGATGCTTTCCTACAGGCAGAAAAGGCCATCTGTATACACACTTCAAGACTGTAAAATCTTGCAGGATTTATCTGATGCAGAATACTTGCTGTACAGCAAGTTTCCTACAAATTGAACCATTCTCTCCTTAGGGAGGAAAGGGGTTCCTGGGACTCAAGCTCTTCAGAATCAAGCTCACAGGTCCTGAAGAGCTGAAACTCTTAAAACTCATGTGTTCACCACCTTTACCACCCCAGTTATAGAAGCAGTAAATGGTTGCTATGGAGAAGTCACTTTCCTCCTGCAAGTCACACAATGCTCCATGGCAACAGCTTTGGCCGGTGTCACCCAGCCTTTGCTCAACCTCTCAACCATGCTCCAGTAAGCAATTCTTAAACCCTGGGTTTACTACATTGGAGTTTAGTGGAGTGTTACTTACTGGGGTGAACAGACAAGGGTTCCTGTCGTACCAGTATATGTCACATGATAACATTCCACATGTTACTGACTTGTTTGCATTGTAACTTGGGCTGTATTTGGACTAGAATTAGTCCTGTAAAATTAGACATGGTGAGTTTCTAGGTAGGGACTGCAGTGCCATAATGATTAATTCAAATTCTACTTTTCAGCATAGAAAATTATTTTTGGGTATGCATCTAAGATTTTTGAAGCAGGGATATATTAAGATTTCCCCCATTATGCACCTTAGATTTAACACAAGAAGAAAAAGTATTATTAAGGCCTAGCTCAATACTTTGATGATGTGGCTCAGACTTCAGAGTGGGAAACTTATAAGGAAGCGACAGAAAAAGAAAGAAAACAATTTACTCTATGAGATACAATATGAGAAGAGCAAGTAGAATTCAAACTTCAATTATGCAAATTAAGTGTCTTATTGATGACATGTTACTGCTCTTCATGAGAGCCTGTATCATTTGACTTGTGCAAGAATGGAAAAATAAGAATTACAAGGGAAGTGCAACTCACTAAATACTCACCAAAAGTCTGTACTCATTTTGAGTACGGGATTTGCATATTATTGAGTTTTGAAAATAAATAGGAACAGAAACAGAAACATTTGTTAGCATCACTGTGGATGAAGAAGTTGAGATTTGGGCATTTGTGTGCAGTTCCAACGGCCATGCCAGGGTCACATGTCAGCCTACCAGCTCTCCAAACCACAGCCTCCCTACTAGCACAGTGCAAGCAAGTTCAAGTATGCAGCTGATATTATTGCTTTTTACCACGCCCCCTTTCTACTTGGTCTCTTCATTTAGAAAACTCTAATTTATTAGCTAAATACAAGGTCCAAAATCACACAGTGTAAAGACTGCCAAAAAATTTACCTCTTGGACCGTGCAGAAGGAGAGAAAGAAAAACTGTCATTTGCATGTATTTTATGGCATCCAGTTTAGAGTTTTTGTAGTATTCCCGAGTGTACAAATGAGGGCCTTCACTTGGGCTCTTTGCTTTCTGCCTGTTTTGTCCCAATTACAATGGGCTAGTTTTGTTTTTCTATTTTGTTTTATTTTATTATTATCCCATAGGAGCATGATTTTTTTTTCTTGTTCTTTTTCTAAAGGGAGATAGAAATGTGGTGGAGCCAGATGGATAGGGAGGTGGGGAGGAGCTGGGAGAGTTGAGGGAGGGGAACCTGTAGTTAGGACGTATTATATAAGAAAAAAAAATCTGCTTTCTATAAAAGAAAACTTTACTCTCTTGAAGAAATATAAAATAATAAATACAGGTTACAGAAGCTAAATCTGCCTCTAGAGACAAGTTCAAAGAAATCTGAGAAACGCTTGGAGATAGGGCTGAAGAGTCAAATTGGGGATCCTGGGAAGACAGATTCTCGACCCTTCTCCATAGACCACAGCCTGCAACTAAGACAGTTAGTGGTTTATGCTACTGAGACCCTCTTTAAGCATAAGTGTCTCCCAGCTTCAGAACTTGCCTTAAATATATGATACTTGAATAGATTTTTGGACCTTGGCTTTTCTGTGAATAATTCATCAGAGAAAGTGATTGGATTTGCAATTTAAATTTCAGAAATATGCAACCTTGCAAAGGAAAATTATTTTTAAAATACTATGCTGAGGCCTCCAGTGAGTCTCAGGAGGCAGATGACCTAGGTCGTTTCAGTGCACCTGTGCCACAATACAGGGACTGAACATCTGGACAAGTCAACTGAGCAAAGAAAAGCACTACATGTCAATTTTTATTATTCAATGCTATTATATGAATTCAGTGACCTTTATCTAATCTCATGTCATTTTTTTATACATTTGGAAGAAGGTAGGACAGTCAGTCTACCAAGGTCTTTTCTAGAAGACCACTACTGAGAGTTTTGCAGTGACCTCTGTGAAGTACACAGGAGCATAGAAGGTTTCTTCTCCTAGACCTGAAGTATCTTTAAATATAATAGGATAACAACTATGTACACATAAATGTGCTCAATCCTGATCAGTGTCCTCTGGGATGGCATACATGTAATTAATCATCCCTATGAAATGTATCAGACAGCACTTCAGTCTTTTGATCCCAACATACAACTTACTAATCCAGGCAGGGCAATGTTAGAGATAGTGTATTTTGTTTTAATGACTCCTTAGATGTCTCTTTGTTTTAACAAAGAATCATACATTCCATATGAAATCACAGGGCAAACTGAGGTACACCTTGAAAGATACATATGAGACAACTCAACATTTCTCATAAATAAAAAATACTGTTAGACAACACAGACAATTCCTTCAGACTGAATTACATAAAAGAACATAGAATTAAATTTGGCAGGGTAGCTTTCCACGAATCCAAAAAGAAAAAAAGAAAGAAAAGAAAAAACAAACATTAAATATTTTGAGTCTGTTTTCAATCTAGTCTTGAAATAACACCATTAATACACAAGTCAATAAATAATAAAGCATTTATACAGCAACGGGTTTAATGAAATAAGAATAGAGTTTAGAACATAGTAGACTGATACCATTGCCTGTTTGTGGTAAATAAAAATCATTTTATCTCTTTGGCCTCAGATTTCCTAATATTCAGAAGTGTGGTTGTAGGAAAGAAACACAAATAGAAAAGAGTGTAACCAATATAATTCTAAAGTGTTACTCAAATCTTCAAGCCAAATAATAATCATTGTCACAAACACATTGTCAGTGTCAATGACTAAGTGTTATAATGAACTTTGACTATACTGCGAACAAAATTCTAGGAAGCCATGTTATATCAAATGACTCTTACATTTCCAAAACTGTTTTCAAGAATTTATTTGTATTTTTGATAGTTAAAAACTGAGAGAACACAGTGTAAGAAACTAGAAACTAGAATACAGTATAAATCCACAAGAAAATCTCAGGGACAAAAAGATTATACAGGGAGTTAAATTGGGCAAAACAGTGAAACATAAGACAGAAAAGAACTTTCTATTTGTATTTTTCTCTTTCTTACATACTGCATAAGTATTTGTCCATCACTCATACAAAGATAATGGTAGCATGCCAATGACAGAAACAGAAGAATTGACTGATTTAAAAAAAAAAAAAAAACAAAAAAAAAACTTCATGACTCCTTAATTGAAATTGTACTTTAAAAATAACCTTCTCTTATATCAAAGTGATTAAAAGATGGACATGTTTCACAAATGTTTCACAAAATATATATTAATTAATTCAGAGACTGAAGGAACTAGAAAGAGCCCTTACTTCTATTGTCCCCCTAAATTAATGTGGAGGTCTTTGAAAACCTCCTAAGACTATTTCCAAACATACAATAAGCAAAAGTTAATTCAAAGACATGAGGAATCTGAGGTATTTCTGGCAGTGCTGCGGAGCTTTGTGTACATAAAGAAACATGTACACATTTGAAAATTTCAAAGTATCTTTGGATTAGATTGTGTTGTGATGCCTGACTTTATAAAATGCTGTTGGGGTTGAAGGCTGGAGTTTCATAAAAATTTCACCTTGCAATTAAGAATTTTCAACCATTTATGAAATGTCTTCCCATTTTATAGTTAATGTTAATTTCTAATCATTGACAATCATAAAATAAAAACAGAAATCAGTTCTAAAAAAGAGAAGCAAAGATGTTCTGCATCCTGTGATATCAAATATTCATCAACAAAGATACACTTCCCTATGTGCAAATGTTTATGTGCAGGAGCAGGCCTGTGAATGAGCACACAGAGAGGCGAGGGGTAGCACTGGGTGTATTTTTCACTGTTCTCAAACGTATTTGTTCAGACACTTACTGAGTCCAGAGCTGCAGTTTCCATGAAACTGACTGGTAAATGAGTCCTGGGGCCCACCCGTCTCCTCCCTAATAGAGAGGCACAGGTATGTTCCACCATTCCTATTTTGTATATGGGTACTAAGGATCTGAACTCAGGTACTCATGATTATACAAGCTTTACCCACTGAGCAACTCCCCCAACTCAAGACTCATTTCCTTCTCTGAAAATTAAAGGAGTAAAATATCTTATTACAAGTTTGCTTTTATCTTTAGAAAATGTAGAATAATATGAGAAATAAATAGTTTTGAAATAAATTTCCTTGTGATCCTTCACTGGGAACTTGACTAGATTTGAAATGACATAGGAGACGCATCTGTAAGGATATTTCGGGAGAGGTTTAACTGAGGGAGGAGGCCCCACTTCGAATATGGATAACACCATTCTACAAACTGAGATTCCAGACTCCATACAAAGGAGGCAGACAGTGGACACTAGCATTCATCTTTGTTCCCAAATGATGCAGTGTGACCTGCTGCCTGATGCTCCAGCCACCATGAAGTCCCAGTCAATATGAACAACATTCCCAGACCATGAGCTAAAGGAAATCCTTGTTGTCTTAAGTTGTTTATGTTTTTGTTTTCATTTTCGTTTTTAATCAGATATCAAAATATGACAAATCATAGGAATAAGAAAGCAACATTTACCATCAATAAATATTTGACTTGTTTATATATATTTCTATGGTTGCATAACAATGTTTGAGGCAAAACTGAGTTGTAAGCAAGTAAGTACTTACATACATTAAAAAATGCATATAGATAAAAAGGAAATCTACAATTTATTTAATTCAGAACAAAGGTCTGAATACAGACAGAAATCTAAATCTGGAGATAAAATAGTGACTGAAAAGAGAATCATAACCAAATGTCTTTAATATAAATAAAAAACCATGTCAAAGAAGCTAGAACAGTACACTACCAGAAATATTGAATAAATTCTTAAAGACTATTTGTGAGTGTGGAAATGTGATATCCCTGAGTCTATAACAGATGTAAGTGGATTGTACACTTCCTTAGACTTTGACTTCATATAAACTACCAAGTCTCTGATAAGGACAGGAAAATTCTGTAAAGGCTCCCTCCATTCATGTTGCCTGCTGGAAAAACAACAGCAACAGCAGGTTACAGGTCTTTCACCATCATTCCGCCTACTTTCTCCTACAGAATAGGACTCTTGCCTTACAACATAAATGCTAAGCAGAAACACAGAAAACTATAGACTGGAAGAACTGGAAAACCACCACAGTCAGTGTTAAGGAATTTTAACCAAGTGTAATGTTCATCTGAAACATGTACTATATGATAAGTAAGTCTACACTGAAAAGCAAAAGTGGATACAAAGACCCAGGGAATAGAAAAGGGACAAGGTAGCTAGCATGAAGGAACAACAAACAACACAAAACAAACATCCATCTCTCAGGCTGTCATGGGAAATTTAGTAGGGTTACTATACCTGGTAGAATTAAGAGAATGCTGGGATTGTTTTCAGATGTACTTAGGCTTTGAAGAAATTATTATGAAAAATAGTAATTGTATTCTGTGATTTATAGAGTTGTTTTTCTGAAGTAGCTTTATAGCCTTTGCATGACTTCAGTCAGAAGAATTTCTTGGCAAACCAGTAAGTCTTGCATTATTGAGTACTGCAAACAGTGCACAATGAAGGCTGAGATGGCAGAGGTGACAAGTGCCTTCAAGAAGCACTCAGATTAGATCCAAGGTTCTAGGAGGAGAAGTCTGCTCACTCAAAAGTAGTAGCTATTATGTAACAGCCACGCTTCAGAAAGATTGTTTCAGGTTCAACCCTTGAGGCTGATCCCCTTGCTTCTTTAAGGTTTCATTACATCCTTGAGTGTTTCTCGTTCTTCAACTCCTTTGAATGACTCAGATGACTAGCATCAAGTGAGGTAAGATCATGTGAAATTGCCTTGAAACTTTCTGGATGAAGGAACAAGAAAACATACAAAGCTAACAACATGGAAGAGTTAAAAGCTCATGTTCATTTAAACCAGGCTTAACCAAATCATCAGAAAAATCACCAGTTGCCCTGACTACAACCACAAGGCTAACAAAGATAGTTACGTCAGACTATAGCACAAATCTTGACTATGTTAATACAAGTTCTATCACAGGTCTAGCAGAACAAAAGTATGTTGATTGGCAAGCATTGAAGAAGCCAAATTTTCAGCTTTTCAACAATAACAAATTCATAACATGTACAAGACACAGAGAAACAACCAAATCAGAGACCTCCTGCCTCTACCTGGGCACAAAGAGGTTGGTGCATATACCACACACACACACACACACACACACACACACACACACACACACACACGTGAGTGATTTAAAAAATGAGTTGCTTATATTTCATCTCCACTAAAAGGAATGCTAAATGAAGGACTGAGTGCAGATGAGAAATGACAGCGAATAGTTACCTGGTAACCACAGGAAGGAATAAAGGGTTCCTGAAAACAGTGTACTGCAGATCTGATGGCTATCTGAGCATGTGCTTGTATGTATGAATATTTATTCTTCTATTTCATTTACTAGGTTAATGAAGCCAAGCATGAAGTACACCCAGTGATGAGTCCATTCATCTTATATTCTAGAAGAAGCAGAAATAATCTCTAGTGACACAAACCAAACACTGGTCGCCTAAGGGTAAGTAAGCAAGGGGAAAAAATCAACTGTAAAAGGTCAGAAAGACAAAAATTGAAGGGATAAAAAAATCTGTTTTGATTGCATGTGTAAGAACACAGAAATATATTATCTGTCAAAACGAATTAAAATATACTCAACATGCTTATATACACTGTAAATTAGATCTTATTAAAGTAATCCCAGAAAAGAAGCAAAACCTACAAACTTAACAAAATATAAAGAAAATTTTCTGTTCAAGGAGGAACACTTAAGTTCAGAGAGAGAGTAGAGCAAGAAGACAGACACATCAGCACTGTGTAAAACAAGGTACTAATATAGACTACACAAAAATTCCTTAAAACATTACAAAAAACAGCAAATTCAATGGGAAGCAAGGAAAAAATGCTGCACATGTAAAAAAAAAGGCTCAGTCTCACTAATAATGAAATAAGGATGTGAAATTACTATTTTTTTCAACTTGAAAACAGAAACTTCAGTAAAACTTAAGATAGAAAATATGATGGTAAAATTAAGCTGTGAGACTCCTAAAACAATTGAATTCAACAGTCCTATAAACATGCAAAGCATACTTAGTAAAGCTATGAATATGGCCCACAAAACATCTGACAATACTAGGTATTAATAATGAAGGTTAGATGAGGTAATAGGAACACAATATAGACTTTTATTCAAGAGTCAAAAGAATAGAGTTAAGTCCATGTAAAGCAAAACTAATACTAAAGTAATACTATGTAGTTTTCAAAGAAAGACTTAACTGAATGTCTTAGCTGAATGAGTACTGACAGAAAGGAATGTTAGTAAAAATGAGGAATTAAGTTTAAAAACACATGAAGATTCAAAAGTGATGTTAAGAAGAGAAATATAGTTAGGTCAGCACATAAAATTAAGAAGTATGCACCTTCATGCCTAGCACACTGATACACTTGTCATTATCCTATCCATGAGTCAGCATACACTGCAACCACAATTGGAGCAGCAGCATCCTAAGCACAAGCTTCAGACTGCCATCTCTTGCATATCCAATTGGATTCAGCATTCCTTGTGAAACTTCAAAGTCTCACTGCATCATTACTTGTTCTCCTCTAAAGAGAATTTATTTTTCATGGTAAGTGTCATACTGTCAAGATCCATCTTGTTTTAAATAGAAAAGTGTGTCAAGAATCATGGTTCAGTTCAGTTGAATATAATCAAGAAATAATCTTTCTTATTTCATAACCATCAGAGATGTTGGCCATGATATAATTACATCATCTGCTGGCTCAGAACAATCCAATCCACTTACAAAACTGTTGGAGATCTAATTTCTACTTCAGATTGTACCCACTTTTACCAAACAACCTGACAAATTTCTTCCCATGTTCAATTTTCCGAGAAAATCTTGTTAGTAATAGCTTTTAGAGAATATCATCACAAAGCTCTTTGTCTGGCACAAAAGATAATGAATCCACAGCTCTACAAGGGGCCTAGACAATATCCTACTGAGTACGGTAATCCAGAAAGGCAAACATCACAGGTTCCCTCTCACTGCAAGCTATAACTGCAAAGCTTTACATGTGAGTGCACAAGATATATTTTAGAGTAATTGCACAAACAAGGAAAACAAAAGAGATCATTCCTGGGGTGGAGGGGCACAATAGAGGTACAAATAATCTGACTGGGAAATGGGAAAAATTGGGGTAGCAATTCTAATCAGGAGGGGGAGAGAGAAAGGAGGAAGGGGGTAAAATAAGGGTAACAATATCTTTAAAATTTGTAAGGAATTAAACTATGAACTATCTATGAAAAACATATTGAATACACAAAGGTCAGAGTTGTGATGGTTTGAATGAAAATGGTTCCCATAGGCCCACAGGAAGTGGTATTAAGACAAGTGGCCTTATTGGAGTAGGTATGGCCATATTGGAGGAATTGTGTCAGTGAGGGGTGGCTTTGAAGTTTCAGAAAGTCAAGCCCGGTCCAGTGGTTCACTGGCTTTTCCTGCTGCCTGCTGATCCAAATGCAGAACTCCCAGCATAGTGTCTTCCTGCACATTATCACGCTTCTCCACATCTCAACAGTGGACTAAACCTCTGAACCTGTAAGTCTGCCCCAATGAAATGTTTTCCTTTGTGAGAGTTTCCATGGTCAAGGTGTCTCTGAATAATAGAAATCCTAAGTAAAACAATCAGTATATATAAATAAGCATACATAGTTTAAATGAAATTTTCACATTTAAGCCAACAATGATCCATCAAAGAGCCAAAGACAATCTAACAAAACAATAATAACAAATCCAAAATACTGAGTTTAAGAAGCCTCGTTTTGAATTGTTGTTCAGAGTTGTCCAATAGATTCCCAAAACATTACAGGTTATTGGTATTGCCCTTAGTTAACCCTGAGAGTTGGAAGGAAAGTCCTGATTGCTGAAGGCATAATGATGCACTTTAAACACAGAGTCTAGAGACCCTTAAACTGGAACTAACCCAAAACCTCCTCCGTGAAGATTTTATGGTACCAGAAGGTGTCACAAAAGTCCACCGCAGCTATGATGCCTATGAGCAGCATGACACAATAACTGTGGGTGTGAAGAAGTGGTAACCAGCAGCTCTCTACTTGATAAGACCCACTTAAGGAGAGGAAGAACATGCCTGGTACTGGACACCTAGAAAACCAATCAGGGCTAGTGAAATCATGGGTCTTAGAGAAGGACCTACAATTGTTAATTTACTAAACCAACATAACCCCTATCTGCATTCTAAGTGTGGCTCTCACTCATCATCAAAGAAACTCCTTTTTGCAAAAGACAAAGACCATTACAAAGCAAATAAACAGCAATCAATCAAAAATGTAAAGTTGTGAATCCCTGTCACAATAAATACATGTAAAATAATTATGTACCAAAGGGTCAGAAATGCTGAAAGTGAGAGAAAATTAGTCTTCCTGAAGAAAGAGCATATTAATTGGCTATCTAATATCAAATGATCAGCCTGGAAAAAACATACAAGTGACATTATACAGACTGAGCAGATTATACTTATATATTTAAGTATATATGTGCGTGTGTTGGGGGCAGGTAAAGGAGAGAAAGAAGGGCAGATAGGAAGGAAAGAGAAGTGGAAATAATTTCACTGCATTGCAATCAAAAAAATGAAAAGAAGTAATTCTTAAAAAGCACTAGAAAAGCATAGCATAATATTTTAATAAATGACCTTTTGTCAGAGAATGAAGAAACTATCACTAAAGAAAAGAAAATCAGACATGGTGGCACATGTCTTTTTTAGGGTTTCTATATCTGTGATAAAACAACACCCAAAGCAATGGAGAGGAAGGGTCTACTTCATCTTCTAGGTTACAATCCATCATTGAGGGAAAGGCAGGGCAGAAACTCAAGACATAAACTGAAGCAGAAACCATGGAGCAGCGTGGTGTCTTACAGTACATGGAACCATGTGCCAGAGGTGGCACTGCTCACAGTGATCTACACTGTGTTCCTACATCACTCACTAATTAACAGAGTCTATTGTTTGTACAAGTCATGCTGGTGAAGGAGCATTCTCAACTGACGTTCCCTCTTGTAATGACTCTAACTCTAGTTAAACTGATATTAAACTAGGCAACACAGTGGCTATAATTCTAACCTTGGAAAGGTAAAGGCAGGAATACTGACATAAGTTTGTGGTTAGTCTGGTCAATGTAGCATAATATCTAGGCCAGCCAGAGACACACAGTAAGGTGTAAATAAAAATAAAATAAAATAAATAAAAATAAAATAATATAAATTCAAGTAAAACATTGAAAAAATTTTTAAAGAATAAAAAAGAAAAAAAGAGAAATAGTAATAGCATTGCCTTTAGAGAATTCTGGCATCTGGATATGTAGGGACAAATATCCCATATAAACAGAGGAAAAAAAGACAGAAAATGAACAATGCGAGGTGTTTTAGTTTGTGTGGTATTACATTGAAGAGTCTTAGAAATAACACAGAAAATGAGTATAGAGATCAGATTATAGACTAAGATGCCAAACTTCATTATACAACATCTGAGTAAAAATAATTGTATTTGGCAATGAAACTTAGAATATTAATCAGCTGCATGGGAAGGAAATGAAGAAATGGAATGAAAGGAGAGATTGCTTAGGTATGACCCAGGACTTAAGAGTAGATCCTGCTATTAACTTGCTAAATGGCCTCGCTATCAAATTGTCTTCTGAATATTTACACTTATACCCACACTTGGGGCTACTCTTGGTCAGAATATGTGTTTTTGGAGTAGGCAGCAGTCGAGGGAAAGACTGGCCAAAGCATTGAGCATGAGAAAGTGAGTCTTCATGCCTCAGCAGGACATCTACATCAAGCCTGGCCCTACTAAAGCCAGACAGCAAACAGCACTGAAGAGAGCACAGAAAGAATGCGGCGCTGGCAGAGGAGCAAATGCTCTGCTGTGCTGTCTTCTGGACACGGCAGGGCTCGGACACCCGTGAACGTCAGATAGCAGCTGGGATTGCCTGCCTTAATTTGTATAGCATTGCTTTCTATCATGAAAAAAAAGGTCAATATGTGTGAAAACCTAGTTTAGAAATATGAATTATTCTCACATAAAAAGTTTCACTAATAATGAAATAAACCATGTGTACATCAGAAAGTCCTACATTATCTAACACGTTTGATAATGCTCTGTGGCGATGAGATGACATTAAGAGATGGGCATTATTTTCCAGTACTGGTAAAAACAGAAAACTAGAAAGAACATAAAGGACATTTTGGAAACTCACTCATTATTACAGATACATCTATCTTTTACCTCCAGCTGTACTTGCACTGATACAAAATAATATGCAGGAGATTAGATTTATCATTTTCTTTACAAATCAGTAAACTCGGTATTTTTAGTTGGTAAAGATCCTATGATAATAATGATTTGCTTCTAAAACCAACAAAAAAGTACAAGAGCTGTGAGATTTAGTTCAGTGAAAAAGTAGGGATAGAAGCTGAGAGGCGGCTCAGCACTAAAAGCATATGCTCTTGCAGAGGGATGAGCTTGATAGCCGTAACTCTAGCTGTGGGAGTTCCAGTGCTCTCTTCTGGCCTCCAGAGCACTCAACACTCTGTCTGTGTCTCTGTCTCTCAAACACACACACACACACACACACCACAAACAAAACAAACATAACTTAGGTATCCATCAATATATTTGTAAAGCAAATTCAGACACATATAGTAATGAAGGAGGATGAACTTGAAAACAGAATGGAAAGTGAAATGAGATGCATGCAATAATGCTTAATATGACAGCATTCATATGAATTATTGAGAAAAAACAGAGACTAAAAGAGATTAGAGATTCCCATGTTATAGAAAGAGAGAATGTTAGCATGTAAGAAACAGCATTTTTCTTTGGGTTAATGAAAATATTTTCATACAAATAGTAGTGATGGTTTTAGCCAACATTGTGAATATTATAAATACCACTGAATTATACATTTAAAATAATTGTAATGGATATGATGTACTAACTTATTCTGGTTTCTACTGTTAATAATGCAATGCTATAGATTGCTTAAATGTTTAAATACAGGGGTAAATTTGTCTCATGCTCTCATCTCAGGGATTATATCTGGTGACAGTCTTCTTAGTGACAATATCTGAATGCAATACAGAGATAATATGCTTCTATTTGGACTCTCTTCATATAAAGCCACCTGCACTGGCAGGCTCCATCCTGACCACACTGTATAATCGCCATCACTTCACACGGTCCCCACTTCTAAACACCAGAGTAAGTTTATACTCTTCTGGCTCTCAAAGCACAGAAGCTGTATTTTACAGCAACAGAAGAGGTTGTGCAGCCTTCTGTTTTATGCATCCCTATGCTTTCTCTTGCTGTTTTGTGTTACACTTCAAAATTACCAAAGATGCATGAAAAATATTAAAGGTGGTAAAAACTGATTTGAATATGATCAGAACTTGATTTAAAAGGCCAAGTTTGAAGTAAATAAAATTATCATCAATATTGAAAGCATAGGGGAAAACTTAAGATGGATTTTTACTGATACTTAGACACCTAAAGTTTAAATATGAAGAATAATATTATCATTGGATATTATTAGTACCAATTAATTGTACACTGAAAAATAGTCAAATGAATATTTTATAACTTCCAATTATGGTTTCTTTTGATCTAGAGACAGTTATTTGTTGTTTATTTTAGTTCAAACTTTGAAGCACAGCAAATATGAAATCAACATAAGAGAAAATTCTGATTTTTTGATAAATGCTATTTAGGATTCTTGAGATAAAGAAATTTGGCCAAATACCATTCCTTTGACACCCTGGGTAATCCCAGAAAATGAATGAAAGGAATACATCATTATATCCAACGAATCAACCAAACTACTCAGTTCAAACATTTTCAATAATATTACAAAAGCTGGCATTTCTACAGCAACATTAAATTAAGGAAGACAATCTAAAGAGGTCATATTTCTGTTCTATGACATTTGACATCATTCAAGATAACTGTGCTGCTGCTATAGGTCAAGATCTGTCTCTTTTATTATTTTGAAAGTCTCACACACAGACACACAGACACACACACACACACACACATGCACCAACAGATAAGACAAACAATATTATCATGGGAAACCTTCAGTATGTCTTTATTAGATCATTTAAAATACACTGTGATCTAATACAATTTTATTAATATATGTAACACAAATATAATGTATACACTATTTCAGAAAAACTAAGTTAATGTTATCAGATGAAGAAACTACCATACTTTATTTTATAAAATAATCGTGTAAACTATGCTCATAAAGGCAAAATACCTACTATTCTCTCTCTGCTGCATTTAGTCACTCTGAATTATTAGGAAGATTACTTTTGTACCACAAATGACTGCTAGAGATTGCTTCTCCTGCAGACCCTTGTACCTATGCATCAAAGCATAATTTAGTCCATTAATCTTAGGTGGCATCAAAGTGTAGACGGTGCTGTGGCTAACACTTCTGGATGCTTTATTGGTATTCACAGCTACTTCTAATGCAAGGTTTGATGCATACTGGAGACTTATTCAAACCTAAACCTCTGGCAACGTTCCTCTTATTCATCTTCTGATTATACCCTTGAATGTTAAGAGAAATGATAATGTGTTTAAATTTCTTTCTATAGTGTATTCCAAGACCCAAAAATCCTAAATGGCATGTAACCATACTCCAGAATGTCCTCTTTATATTGCTTTGGCTTTGGCTGGGACTCTTTCACTACAAAGTATCCATTTAAGCAAACAACAAACATCAAGAACTGAAATTGATGCCAATGTCCCTGGACCTTCCTTTGAATTAGGGTCTTTGAGCACTCGATGCCATTTCAGGACAGTGAGGCGTTATAATTTTTATGTCTTGAGATCCTTGTTTCATCTTAGCTTCTTTGAACCTCCTTGGTTTTAAAAATAGGGCCCTTATTATGGTCTGTATCTGGCTTCCCTCAGGGAGACTTTTCCAAGAGCCTTAGAGTAGAGCAGCCTATTTTATGCTCTCTTGAGGAGTCTTGTTCCCTAGCTCTCCCAGTCCGTGGTTTGTTCCGGGCTGTTGGCTGCCTGATGTTTTGATGCCTCTGTCCATTAACTAACTCTTGCCTTTCAACAACTGAGCAGCAGTGCCTGGTTTACTGCCTCCCCTCTTGGTTTCTGGCATACTGCTTCAATCTGCGTGTCAAGAGAAGCCCTGGCAAATCCCTGTGTCAGCCTCTGCCCTTTCTGCAGATTGTTCTTGCCAATTTGGCTTTCCAAAGACAGCCTGTCAGTAGCTTCAAGTGGGGATTTTATCTTTAGTTTCCTAGACTGTGCTCATTTTCATGATTATTAAGAAGGAACAACTGACACTTACAGATAACTGACTACCTACACTGTGCCAGGTAACGAAGCAGGAAAAAGGTTCTGCCCCTGAAGGCTGATAGCTCACGGAATAGACTCATTTCCAGGTTTTACAACCTGTGCTAGTTTCTAGGGATTCCAAGTTCTCTTACCATCACAAGGTACAACCTTGGTGGCTTCTGAAGCACAGCTTACATTACTGAGGCTGAGGAACCACTTCCCAGAAGATTTCACCTCCATAATTGCTGGTTTCTTCTTAATTATTGATTATTTCTCAGATACAGCTGACCAGTACGAATTCTCCCAGTAAAAACAAAGGCTTCAACTTAGTGGGGTTCTTGTGTGCAGACCACTGCTGACTCTTCAGTCCTGTCTAAACAGAACTGCATTATTGATTCAAAGTAGTAAATGGCTCTGAAAGAGTCAAACATCCTCCTGATGCCTCCATTTTCTGCATTGTGCTCCACATTCTTATCTTCCAAGCTCCCACAAAAGAACTTCACCAAAACTACCAAAGTTGTTCCACAACACTACCCCAAAGAAATCATTGAGTCTCTCACAGAAATACATCCACTTTTAAGATACCAATTTCTATCCTAGTTACGGTTATGACTGCTGTTATAACACCATGGCTGAAAAGTAAATTAGGGAGGAAGAGGTTTATTTGACTTCCGTATCCATGTTAATCATTAAAGGAATTAAAGAATATCAAGAAAAAATTCAAACAGGACTGGAACCTGGAGACAGGAACTTATGCAGAAATCATGGAAGGTTGCTGCTTACTGGCTTGCGCCTCATGGCTTGCTCGGTCTGGTATCCTAGAGAACTAAGGACCCCCCCCTACCCAGTGATGGCCCCATCCATAATAGGCCAGGCCCCTCCCATATCAATAAATAATTAAGAAAATCCCCTACAAGTTTGCCTACAGCCAAGTGTTGTAGAAACATCTTTTCAGCTGAGGTTTCCTTGTATCCAGTGACTCTGGCTTGTGTCCAATTGAGATAAAACTAGACAGCTCACTCTGTAAACTGAAATAACAGAAAGAAATAGCAAGTCTTAAAGCTGGCCACTAAAGAGGTGCTAGGTCTGGGCATGTGCTGCCATGGAACTTCAGTCTGGGAAAGTGCCCTAGACGGAAAAGGTGAAGATGAAAAGGCCTTACCAAACACAAACCAGATGTAAATCAACCTGGACAGAAGGGCTCCTGCTACATGAAGGCACGGGGTGGGTGAGGAGAGACCATTCTGAACTTTAGAAAGGTTTCCGTGAAAGGCAACACAAAGTTCAAGAGGAAAGATAATGGTAGTGAGATAACCAGGAAGCAAAATAAGCAAGAACACAGACAAAAGACACTGGCTGATTTTGAATGGTTATTAATTACATACTTTAGGGAAATCAGGCTAGTTCCAGTGGGTACAATTTATTGGTAAGGGGTAAAACTAGAGATGGGGAATTCAGTGAAGCTACTCTGTTCTAATTGCCTAACAGAGGGTTGTAAACTAAAACAGTACCAGAGGATTTGGAAATACAAAGACCAATTTCATAGATATTAAACAAGTTCAAAATTAACAAGCTTATTAACCAGGTGCTCTTAGAGGGAACAAAGGGAGCCCACACAGCTACAGGGCAGACATGAGGATAAAAATTTAGTGTAGCTCCTGTCTATTTCATTCACTCACTGACTTGACATTAGAGTTAAACTGGTTTTCGTAAGCTTGGTGCATGTTGGGTAATGTCATACATAGTGATACATGTATAATCACGCGTACACTACTCTTGTCAGACCTTACAAAAAGAATCAGCCTGCCAAAGAGAAGCCAATGATCTACACCCACTACTTCTTCTTTATTGATTATTTAAAGGTGCACTTATGTGTCTTCTACAACTTGCCTATTGTGAAGAGTATCACAATAAACTTGGATATGCAGGAATCTTTTTGTTGTGTAGATTTTAATCCTTTGGATATATGTCCCCAAATAAGGTAACTGGATCATAGTGGTAGATCTTGGTATGGGCAATATTGTTATTGTTTGGTTTTATGTTTAAATATGAACACCCAGACACAAGAAACAAAAAGCAAACAAATGTCAAATAGAAATTATATCAAAATTACAAGACTGTCCAGAGCACCGAAAACCACCAACAATGTGCTTTTAAACTTTCATCAAAGAGCCACTTCCTAGAGCAAATCTCAAGGACAAAGGGGAATATAAGCCGTCTAGAGTCTGTTAAACAAGGAACAGTCTTGTTCACATTGAGTTTCCATGGTAAGCTACTTGATAACCATCAAAACTATTATTAATGAAACAATAAACATATGATTTTGGATACTATAGCAATGAAAGAGCAAAATCTGATTATTAAAGAAAAATCAAGAAAATAATCCATAAGGATTATGATGGGACATAATGGGGGCTTCATACAGACAATGCAAATACAGGATTACATCCGGAAAATGGCAACATGCAAAGAATTGTATTCACATCCCAAGGCCAGAGAAAGCTAAAAAGATATGCTGAATAAAAAAGAAGCAAGTAACAGTTTAAAATATATGCATGTCTTATATCCCGTATTTCTATTATCTCTAAGAGTGTATCCTTTGATGTCACCCCTGGTTTGAGAAAGCTTTCTTGAAGAGTAAGTTCCCAAATTAAATCTGTTTTCTCTGTAAATGCATGCGTGTTTAGTTTTTCCAAAATCCTACATTCATCTACATTTGTGTATTATGGAATTGATAGCCCTTAAGGACAATAACATCAATAGATACAGTTATGACTGTTAGTTGCAATCAAATTAATGATACAGTACTATGATTGAATACTCATTACATGTTAGGAATAGTTGATCAGCATATCTTGACTTCTGCATGAAAGAGTTCTCTAATAGTATTTACTTCAAAGACATGCTCTTTTAAGAAATACTCACTCTGCCTAAGTCTGGCACAGAGTAAGAATGAAATATATATATATATATATATATATATATATATATATATATATATACACATACACACACACACACATACATATACATATATAGTGTATTTTATCAACGTCCAGAGAGATGCAGGCCGGATTCTTCCCTGAAAGATGAGATTAAACCTGTGAATCAGTGGCCTGCCCAAGCATCATGATTTCCAACATCGATAGGAAAATTGGATTCAAATGGCTATTCAACAAGTCAGGAGGTACATACCTGGCTGATGGCTTCAAATTACATGAAAAGGTAATCTACAAAAAAAAAGACACAAAGCCTGTAAGAAATGATTTAAACTGACAATAACTTTTAGTATAGAAGGAGAGAATAGGAGAAAGTAACTATCTCTGTAAAATTTTTATATATTTTAGATTATTATATGGAATTTAACCTCACAAGGTATAAAAAAACAAAAGAAAAACTAGCAGTTATAAATAAGTACTCTGCTGGTCTTGACTGAGATATTTGGTAAGACAGTCTTAATGGGTGGCAGGGGAAAGCTAAGATCCCTAGACATGGTACAGAATGAAGGGTATTTATACTTCATGCTCAGTAGCTGCAGAAAAACAGCAGGCTTCTAAGAGAGTCTCAATGGTTGTCTGTATTCACATGATAAATTTCTTAAAATATGAAGGAACATAATTGAGTTCTCTTGATTAATTATAAAAATGTCCACAAATTTACCAAGACAGACTTGTTAACAGCAATTTACCATAACAAGGTTATTCCCTCTGAAAGTTACTCCATAATAATTACGTATTTCACAATGAATGAACAGGAATTAACATGAGATAAAGAACTTTAGAAATCACATGTTCCCATATTCTGCTTTCAAACTGCTCCTAGATATGAGTTGGAATGGGCACCAGAAAAATGTTCCCGCACACATCTGTGGAAAGTTGCACACTATATACATGCTGGTCAGGCTAGCAGGAAAAGAAGGCCATCACTATTTAAATAGCACAAGGAGATTCAAAAAAACCATGTAAATTTCTCAGAACCATGATTATACAGTCACACACCAGGGGGCGCTCTTAACACTGAAATGATGGATGACATATTTTATACTACTTGGTGGTCTCAGCTGGCTAAAAAGAAAGCTTTTGTTTTGGGTTTTTTTTTTCTTTGTATGAACTATTTACAAGTGCTTCTCTCTTGTATGTGTTCGCTGACAGCACAGATTTCCTTCTGCATCCTACTGTTTGTGTGGTTAGCACTATGAAGCTAGTCTATCAAGGAAAACATTTTCTCCTCTAGGAAATGTTTATTTTGAAAACATTGTGTCAAATTAACTGACATCAACCTCTTATTCTCCCTGTAGTTAGACTGATCCCCATTAACATAAAGAGATAAAGTGGGTTGATGAGCAAACATTTAAAATATGGCACAAATATAAATCTTATTTTTGAAAATTTCCCATCAGACCTTTTAATTCCTTCCAATCTCCCCTTAAAAAGGAAGCATGATTTGGTATGTGTACGTGTAAATGACGGAGACATACAGGCTGTGTGTGTGTGTGTGTGTGTGTGTGTGTTACTATGAAGAAAGCATTGTACAACTAACTGTGCTTCATCCTCAAAGGTTCCGAAAGCAGATCTAGCAAACTTGACCTCACATTATATCCCAGGCACACCTCAAATTCACACAGTAACCCAGGTAGACCTTCAATTTGTAATCTTTCTACCTCAGTCTTTCCAAGAAGTAGCTACAACCACTGCCATGTGTCAGACACATGATTCAAAATGTTGTTCAAAACAGGACATTGCAATGGAATCCTAATCTAGAGCACTCTAACCCACTCTGTTAATGTTCTCATTACCTGCAGAGTCAGTGGGGTGCAGACACTCTCCTCTGAAGTTCTGACTCACCTGCCTAAAAGCACAGAAGAAAAATCAATGTGAGTATTCAGAGAAACTGAAAATGACGACAGGTGAGTAGGCTATGCCACCCACAAAGGGTCACATAGCACTATATTAAAACAATGTTTGCACACAAAGGATACCAAATAAACATAAATCTTATGAAATGACTCAAACATGAAATGTAAGCAAAGTATGGGGCAAGACATCATGCCTATCTGCCCATGGTCCTTGGGACAGGGCTTATAA
Source organism: Apodemus sylvaticus (assembly GCF_947179515.1). Lineage (NCBI taxonomy): Eukaryota > Metazoa > Chordata > Mammalia > Rodentia > Muridae > Apodemus > Apodemus sylvaticus. Next base: position 38,761,808 of record NC_067482.1, on the reverse strand, counting down.
AGCTTTCCTCAGCCCCAGTTGAGATCACTGTTTTATCTGTAAGCAACCTCCTGAGGGATACTCACCTGCAGTCAGGTAGGCAGGCATTAAGAATTACAGACAAGGGGCATGGGGATCCCCAATGGAGGAGCTGGAGGGTGGTCCAGAGGAGCTGAAGGGGCTTACAGCCCCATGGGAAGAACAACAAGGTTGGCCACCCAGAAGACCCAGGACTCCCAGGGACTAAACCATCCATCAAGGGGTACATATGGTTCCAGCCAAAAGTGTGGCAGTAGAATGCCTTGTCAGGCATCAGTGGGAGAAATGGTCCTTGACCAGGAGAAGGCTCAGTAGAGGCCCCAACAAAGGGAAATCGAGGGGGGAGGTGGGAGTGGGTTGGGTAGAAGGGCATATATGTGGAGGCCGGGGGTGGGAGGAGGGGTTGGGGATCTTTGGGGAGGGGGGAAATCAGGAAAGGTTTTACCATTGGAAATGTAAGTGAAGATGATATTCAATAAATAAAATTCAAAAAAAAAATCACTGACAAGGTCCGCCACGTGTAGTGAAGGATTTTAGGAAACTGGACGTGTCTTTTTTACATTTGTGCCCCCAAACCAATTATCAGTAAACTAATACCTCAATGCTATGGAAAACAAAAATATTCATTTTATAGAAGTAGCAAAGATTTACAGTGAAATAACATGAAGGAATTTAATATATCTACCTTATATTTTCAACTGAAGTCCACATGAGTGACAGCAGCCCTCTCCCACAAAGCACATGTTAACATGGTGTGGAGAAATATGTAGAGACAAAAAAACAATAGGAGAAGGGCCAGCTACAGAGGACAAGACTCTGAGAAAAAGATATGTTGAATGAGAAATCAGAAAGTTGCCATTACCTACTTTACATCCTTCTTTGTTTTTGTAATAAAGAAGTCCTGAGACATTCCGCCAAGTGCCATACAGCCTTGTTTGAAGTGAAGCAACACGTAACAGAATATAATCGGACAGGAAAAGTTGTTGAGTTCCCGCACAAAGCTAAATCAAAGCAGTGGCACTAGTGTTCTCTGTGGTCCATCCTAGAAACACATCTGGAGATAGCTGATGTAGCGACAGAGGTTACTCCCCATTAGGACTGGAATGGAGAGTAAAAGGCACACTAGCAACTGAAGGTCACATTTCAGTTGATGACAGACACAGGCAAGTTATTAACAAATCTGAAAATTTGATGACATTATCTTTCCACCAGCACTTAAGATTCCAGGATTAAAGCAAAGGGCTGAGGACTCAGACAGGAGAATGAGTAATTGTGTTTTTACTCACTCACCTGCTCAGATATCCAAGAGTTGTAAAGAAATGCCTGTCTATGTTCCAGGCAGAGACAGATGCTTGCATTCCTGAAATCCACACTCTTGCAAGGAATAGGGATTGTGAACAAGTGCTCACACAGTATCAACATGTAAGATGGCTAAGTGTCAGGCTGAGAAAGAGGCGAACTGCGCACTGCTACGACAATCTGGAACGAACAGCACCAGCTACAGGAAAGCTCAGGAAGAACATGATTGCATGTCCTTTCCCACAGAGAAAAAGTATACACGTTAGGAGGCATCAGAAGAAAAGAGGCCTCAAGCAGCAAGAAATGGCCAGTCAAAGGCTCTCACAGGATAACAAAAAAGCCAGTTGCAATTAAAAATTTTTAAAGAAAAAAAAGAATAAAGTATATAATTTTTGTAAAGAATAAAAAGGAAGAACTTTGATGAAGAGAAAATAGTTTGGAAATATGAGGAACAAAATGTTCTCATAAGTAGATATGACATGTGAAAGAACATAGAGTATGAGATGACACACACGTCTTTAAAGTGAACAACCAAAAGGGAGGCTGAAATTCATTGTACAAAAAGTATCAGGTGATTAAAGAACCTGACTTGCAGCAGTGGGTGTGTGAACTATAAGTTGATTAGCAGGCACAATTTTAATCACATGAGGCCCGTGAGTGAGAGGCAAGAGAACGGGATAAAGCAGAGAGCTATCTGCAGACTGTAGACTTCAGAGTGGTTCACTCTTCATCTTCCAGTGTTCACGCCCCTCTCTGACTCCCATCTCCCGGAGTGAAGGCAAGCCTTCCAACTTGTTTATAAGCCATAAAACAAGATTAGTGACAAAATTCTCCAAATTATAATTATAATTACATTATTTCCTTATTACTATAACTTTAAACAATTTCTTCAAAGGAAATACACAACAGAGAGCCAGTATAGACAAGAACTAAGAGCAGCCTCTAGCTGCCCCTTTGCAAAGCCACCAGATTCCACCAAAGAGCAAGCCCCTCCTTCCCATGGCCCTAAGGAAATAAATCCTTCCAACAATCTGAGCAAGTGTGGAAGTAAATCTGTTCTCCAGGTAACATCCCAGTTACAGATGACAGCCTAAGTGCAGTCATAAACGAAGATTCAGCTGAGTTATGACTAGACTTCTGCTCCATAGAAACTGAGATTATAAAATGGGTGTTATTTTAAAACGCCACGTTTATGGTAATTTATAATGCATCAGTAGAAAGTAACATAAACCCTAGGTGGCTGCAAAATTTAGAGGCCAGGGAGCTATGTAAAGCAAAGAAAATACATAACAAGAAAAGCCAATGAAGTTCGAAAGAAGTCAAGGGAATTTTTTTTCAAGAATGAGATTGCTAGCTTTCTCCAAGAGGCAAAAAGAAAAGGGCAAGATGAGCCTGTGTGTGAGCCTGCCAGCAGCTCTAGGTAATGAGCAATCGGGTGCTGTAAGACAGGCCGGACCCACTTACTTCCGCCTTTACAGTTCTCCTTCCCACTTGCTAGGACAAATGGTAAGAGGAACTGATGCTATGCAGGGACAGGTAAATACCAGGAAGTATTTGCTTTCTTTCTGTTGTAGGTTCTCCTGCACTAATCCTAGTTCTTCAACTGGAAGCTCTGCAGGTGAATTACCAACGATGAGGTATCTTGCCAGAGTTTTGGGAAGTAGTGGAGCTTTGTAATCTAGTCAGCTGTTAACTGCTAAAGTAAATGACATCCAGTGTTACTCAAAGCCTTGAAGACCCAATTAGTGCCAAAGCCATGATACTTCACTGTTTAGGTCTTTGAAAGTTGGTATTCCAAAACTGGCTAATGACACAGAATCACTGTTGGCTCATTTTAATTACTAAGTAGCTAACATAACCTATTTTTAAACTTTTCATTGTTGTACGACATACTTAGGTTGCCTTTTAATTTATTTTTTCACACACACAAAAAAATCAATACAAGTTCATCTAATGAACAAGTATCATCTTCAAAGTCCCGAGCTAACTAGGCCTTGTTCAGTGAAAGTCGCTTCCTGCTGCTCCTTGTAACAGTGAAAATCTGTGTACAAACTTGGACTATTTATAAAATACTGTCACACAAACAAAGACTGCCTTGCCCTAAAGTGATTAGTATTCAGCCTTTATCTAGATTTATCTATGGTTAGATCCTATTTTCCTACAGAGCTTTGAAAGCAATTTTTCTTCCACTCATTCAATGAAGATTTAGTGAGCACTTTTTCAGTTACATAAAGGCACAAGTTAGATAAAAAGCAGAGAGGTAGTTAAGCAAACTGTTTTAAAAGTACATCTCAAGTATAAACCTTTCTCCTACTTCTTCAATATATGTATAATTATGAGCATTCATATTTGATATATGTACTTTTAAAAAGCATTTTCTTGTGGTAGTAATATAAATCTGTCCTTTGCAGTTCTACCCTAGGTCTCTAGTGCTAGAGGCCTAAGGAGTCACCCAGCTCCTCCTGATTCGCTGTTTCCCATTCATCACCTCAATTAATTTTAATGGCATTTTTAGCTCTTAAATTTGAAACACACCCTGACATGGAGGAAAAGCTGCAAAGAATGTTCTTTCATTTCCTCTAATGTTAACATGTTATATAAAGTACAGGATCTTAATAGTAATCCAATAGTATTAAGTAAAGTAGTCTTTATTTGATATTTACCCATTTCTCTATAAATGGTCTTCTCCCACCCTAAGATCCTTCCCAGGACCCGTGTTATTATATTTATTGGCTTCTTCTCCTCAGAATCCTCTGTTTTCATTTAGTGTTCCTAAATACAGAGCCCCGGTGTATGTTTATGGAGAAAAGCTGTAAGCTGTATTCAGGAATGAGCTGTATTATTGTCTGTGAATTCAGTATTTTAAAAAATGTGTTTGTGTGTATTCAAAAGGAAACACACATGTAAAGCAAGGTTACTGTCAGTTGAAAAACATTTGCCTGATGGCTGAAGATGATGAACATTTTATTAGCGATTGTGTTTCCTCTTTTGAAAAATATATTTAATCTCCACAGACCATTTTAATTTATCTTTAATACATAGTTTGCTTTGCTTTTCATATACTCTAGATAATATTTCTGTCAGATACATAGCTAGGAAAGATGGCCTTCATTTTGCTTTTACCTTTGCAGTACAAAAGCTTTTTAAGTTTGGTATAGTCTGGGCTGGAGAGATGGCTCAGTGGTTAAGAGCACTGACTGTTCTTCCAAAGGCCCTGAGTTCAAATCCTAGCAACGACATGGTGGCTCATAAACATCTGTAATGAGATCTGATGCCCTCTTCTGGAGTGTGCCAAAACAGCTACAGTGTATTTACATATAATAAATAAATTTTTAAGAAAAAAAAGTTTGGTATAGTCTAGTCAATTGCTAGCCATATTTCCTGAGTAACTGGAATCTTCCTTATAAAGTCATTACTTATGCTCCTATCTGGAAGTGTATGCCTTATTTAGAGAAGGCAGATATTGAATCCATGTAAACTGAAGGATAAGGAAGCTGAAGGCAGAAGTGGGTCTATATTTATACCAATAGCATGATAGGTTTTTTTTCTGTGTGTCTATCTGTCCTCCTGACTCCCTCATTCTGTTTCTTTTTTCTTAATAATCCTGTGTTCACTGCCTGTCAACTGGTTGCTCATTTTGCCTCTTGGCATGATGTTTTGATAAACATGGTACTGTAGTATAACTGCAAATCAGGAATGCTGACTCCATTAATTTTTATTCATCATTACTGTTTTGCCTATCCTCAGTGTGTGTGTGTGTGTGTGTGTGTGTGTGTTAAGTGAAATTTATGATATTTTTCAATTTCTTTGAAGAAATGAGTAATTTTAATAGGAATCCTAATGAATACGCAGATTGCATTTGGTAAAATGGCCATTTGCACAGTAGTTATTTTTATCATTTGTTGAGCATCTTCCATCTTCTGTTGTCTTAAATATCTTTTTTCAAATCTTAGAGTTTTTAATTATGCATTTTTTTTAATTCTTTAGATTCATTTCAAAATATTTTTTAGGCTATGTGATTGTGTCCTGATTCTTTTTTATTTTTAATATGTTATTTATGTCAAGACAACTGACTTTTGTTTGGGTGGCAGTGTGTGTGTGGGGGGGTGCTTCACTACTATTCATTAGCATTCATGGTGCTGGAAGGTGCTATGCACACTTCTAGAGGAGAAAAACAAGCCTCGGTATCCCTCAGCTCTGGAACCTTCAAGTTACACCAAATACTGGGAAGATATTCCCACTGATACAGTTGCATAACATCACGGAGTAAGAAGCCATTTTCTTATTAGATCTCAGCTGCATCTCATAAGATGGGTCAGACACTGTTAAAGGAACCAAAAAACTATCATGTAGGGCATAGGCCCTAGAGTGTGGGGCAGAGGGGTCTCTGCAAGTTTCATGCCAGTACAGGAATGATTCACAGACAGGAGAAAATAAAGGAAGCTCAGTTCAAAACAGCTAAGTAGCCAATGTTGTTTCAAACTTAGGAAATCTTACCCTGAGTTGTTTATTTTAGGTACATTTAAGAACAGCATAATTTGGGTGAAAAACTTCCAGGTAATAATTAACTTAATTCTGTATCAAAAACAAAGCACAGAGTAAGCTAAATAAGTAAAGTACGACAACTTCAAATGTCTTTGTAAAATGCCTGGGACATCTTCTATAAAGATGAGCTCTATATCTATATTGACTGAGAAAAATCAAACTCAGAATAAGGGTGTAGGGGAAGATCTATTGTTGTCTTGGCTATAGAGCTATCTATCTCAAAGTTTACCAAGTCTACCCCAGCCTTGTGCACAGGTAACGGTTAACACCCTTTCCTTTGAACAGACAACTCTGTGTTTAACGTTTAGGTTTCCCTGGTGCTTATCTTTTAACACAAAGACTTCTGTGCCTCCTACACTAGAAAAGAATTCAATGTTATCATTTTTCAAATGGGAAAATAATTTAAATGATTCCTAATAACTAAAGGATATACCCATTGGTCAGAGATTCTCTCAGCAGTCAACAACTAAGCTTTCTTCTCAGTAGATGGCAATTAGCAAAGACTTTCAAGTGTGCAAGCAGAGAATAAAAAACTGTGGAGTGAGCCCGGCTGTGGTGGCGCACACCTGTAATCCCAGCACTCTGGGAGGCAGAGGCAGGTGGATTTCTGAGTTCGAGGCCAGCCTGGTTTACAGAGTGAATTTCAGGACAGCTAGGGCTATACAGAGAAACCCTGTCTCGAAAAAACCAAATCCAAACAAACAAACAAACAAAAACTGTGGAGTGTTAAGCACTAAGTTTGTCATTCATATTATCTTCACTCCAAGGTTCAGGAATTTTTGTAGAAGAGACAGAAGGGTTATAGGTCAGAGGTGGCTGATGACATCAGAAAAAGTGTTTCTAAGGTAACTGTACACATAGCCTCCAGTGTGCATGTGACAGTATACACAGACCTACACAAACTGAACCAGACAAATTCTAAGCAGAGAGGGAAGGTGGACATGTAATCCCACCATTAACTGAGGAGCTACTGGAATTTGACATCTTCTGATAGAAGCAGAGTTAGTTTTCTTTAATAATGCAACTAACCTCTATAAGACTAACCAAGCATCAGGACAGGCCCTGCTCCCAGGACTTGCAGGGCAACACAAACTGGACTTGATGTTACAGAGAAAGAAAAAAACATAATCACTCTAAAGTTTGGCAGGAAATAATGGGACAGTTCTAATGGAAGGATATATTTGATATGGATAGACAGTACTTCTCCCAAAAGGTATGAGATTTTAAACAAAATTCCGGTGCTAGTTATAAGATTACCTCCCTTAGGAGTTGCTGGTCCTTGTTCCTATGAAGGTTCAATAGATGTCCCAACAGGGAAATTGGGGGGGGGGGGGAGTAGGAATGGGTCAGGTGGAGAGGCATATACTTAGAGGCAGGGGGTGGGAGGAGGGGTTGGGGGTTTTCAGGGAGGGGGGAAACCAGGAAAGGATTTAGCATTTGAAATGCAAACAAAGAATATATTCAATAAAAAAAAAGAGTAGTTGGTCAGAAAGACTCCAAAAGACACACTTCCCCCGAAACAACATAGGAAGTTGCACTTGTTCTTTCTTATATGTCAGAATTTAAAGGTAAGAATACCGGTAATAGAACATAGAGAATTCAAGCTGGAACTGAGCAGGAAGATACTCCTTTTTGTTGAGCTTTCATAGTGCTAGGAAGTGCGGCTTAGGATGCTAGGGGAATGAGCCTTCTTATTGACCTGTGAATCTTGTGCACTAAGAACCTTATAGGTTAAGATGTACCCTCTAGTACAATAGTGGAGTGACTATTATGTTCATAACTAACCACTTTCTGATTTGATTAGAAGCCTACTCAATTTTTTTTTCTTTGCAACATGGTCATAATCTCAAATTGCCTTCTAAATATTGACATTTATCTTTATATTTAGAGAACAGTGCTATAGCTCAGTCTTCATCATAAAAGCTTACTGCAGCAGGCAGTGGTTAATACAAAAACCTACTACATGCCAAAGGCTAAGTGATGGTGATATTTTTGGCTTAAATGGGGTGTCTCCACCATCTCCTCCAAGGCTCAAGGAATATCACAGAAGAGGTTCAGAAAGAGTGTAAAGTCAGTGGAAGGGACCATGTGAGCAAAACAGTTGCTCTGGACATGACAGAGCTGTTACATCTCCCAGCAGCTGTAGTTACCTGTTCCAGACTTGTACGAGATTAAGACCTTCATGTTTCACCAGGAGTAGACAAAGGATCCATAAGCTCCAACCTTCCTTAAGAGGCTTATCAGGACTTCATTTTCTTCCTTAACATAGCCAATAATAGCTTACCTCTACTTTGGGAAAATAACCTTCCACCTCTGCTCAAGCAAGCATTTCTAATTAAATGTAATGAAAACAGACAAGAAAGAAGATGGGTTTCAGCAGGGGTGCCAAGTACAGGAAGAAGATTGGAGATGAAAATAACTAAAATCCATTTCACACACAAACACACACACACACACACACACACACACACGAAACTGACAATAAGTAGAACATTATGAAATGTTTTAAGGATTGGACCAAGAATGCACAACTTATTGTTTTAAGCAATACAGAGCTCATTGAAGACACTACTTTGTCCCAGGATATTTAATCACACTGTGAACCCAAAGATTGTGTTAGTTACTGGGGGGAAAAAAAGCTGTTTCTAGTTGTGGTGTGTCTCAGTCTTAGCCCACACCTTTAATCCCTCAAACTAGAATACAGACTTGCCCTTAGTACACACCTTTAATCCCAAACAGTGAAAGTAAAGCTAGTTTGTAGAAGGAAGCACCTACGTTTAAAAGTGATGTCTGTGTGGCAAAGTAACCAAAAAGAGAAAGATTTGACAGAATAGGATATGCCCAACTCTCACAAGAAAAGAGAAGACAATGTGGCTACTTAAGAAACACTAGTGCAGGGCTGGAGAGATGGCTTAGCAGTTAAGAGCACTGACTGCTCTTCTGGAGGTCCTGAGTTCAAATCCCAGCAACCACATGGTGGCTCACAACCATCCATAAAGAAATTTGACGTCCTCCTCTGGCGTGTCTGAAGACAGCTACAGTGTACTTAAATATACTAATAAATAAACCTTTAAAAAAAAAGAAACACTAGTGCAGACAAAAAAAGGGGGGAAGAAGGAGGCAGTTTTAAAAGTTTGACAGAGACAGGCTGAAGAGAGAACAGGCCAGATTCTGGTAAAGATAGGACAAGCCAGAGAATTGGAAGGGGCAGAAGACTAGAACAGATTGCTAGAGTTAGTTTGAGGCCACGCAGAACATTTCAAGAAAGGCTGAGAGAGAAAAGTCAGACTGAAGCAGTTAGCATGGAGAGGAACTTTGAGCCCTAACAGCTGAGCTGACTAACTAGCCAGAAGTCAGAAGGACCTGGAAAAAGCATGCTTATTGAGTAATATGTCTCAGACGCTAAAGACATTCTAGGCCTAGTTAAGACTGGACAGAGGCTCAAAGCTTCCAGAACTAGGCTTACATTAGCAGACTGAGGGGGTAAACCTCCAGATAACAGTTGCACCAGGCAAATTAAAGTCACTTTTACATTACTTCCCACAGTAATTTCATTTCTTCATTATGTCTAAGTTATTTCTTCATCATGTCTAAGTGCTTTCCAGGGTATGTGTACATGTGTCTTTTACTGTAACTCTTTGAAATCAGTCTTCATTTTATCTTTGTGACCTACAAAATATTCCATAATTTAAAGAGTTAGATTTATACAGTGATATTCTACTAAAATATGACACATTTTAATTTACTGGATTCTATAACATCTATAAATAGACGCTATTTCCCTAGAATCTAGGTTTGTCACATATAGCTATATACAAGTATGCTTCAAATGAATAGCAAGATGACATTTAAAATAAAAATAACAAATGTCTTATAATAATGGCATATATAAAGTAATAATTGTATCAACAATTATCAAAAGAGCTTTTCGGTGTTCCTATTAATTTCAGATAATTTAGACTACATAGTACAATGAGTATAAAATTGGAATTACACAAACCTTGCATCTATGTCTGAAGGAACATCATGTAAAACAGGGTGGAAAGATTACAGCAGAATACCAAGATGTCTGCTGTGAAATTCTCTCCTAGGAATTGCTGCATAAACAATAATGAACAGAAGTGCTATTCAATGAACATATTAATGTGTAAAGAGAACATTTCATAAGCTCTCATTTGTAGATGAAGAGCTACAGGAAACTGCTGACCACTTGAAGGAGATTAGCCTTTCCTAGGGGTGAACCCTTTATTGACTGACAGAGCAACACAGATCTACAGATGTCTGTTATAAGATATCTAGAAAACCCCAGGAAGAATCCATTTGTGTATTCACATACTTTGTGTATAAATAATCAAATATATTTCAAATGAACTTTTCTCAGCAGGGCTGATAGTATAACAAGATTTGTCCAAGAGACAAAGACCACCTAACAAAAAACTCAATATTAAACATGAAAAGCCCTCTTTTGAGTTGTTGATCAGGACTTTCCAAGACATTCCCAAATAATATAGCCTACTGCTATTGCCCTTGGTTCCCACCAGTGGTGGAAGGTAAGTCCCTATTGCTAAAGACACCATGAACTTCAGACACGGCCCAGAGGCCACTGAGCTGGAATTAACCGGCATGCCTCCTCTCTTAGGACTAGCTTTCATAGTACTAGAAAATGTCATGCAAGCTTCCCAAAGAGGGAAGCAATGAGCAGTCCTATCAAGCTCTGGCCCTATAAATGACAACAATATTCAACATGGCACAATGGCCATAAAGGCCTAAAGGTGGCATGCATTCCTTGGTGGTAAGAAAGGTCTCAAATGGTTTTTAAGACTTACTCAACAAGAGGAAAGCCTGGGCACTGGAAATATAGCCAACTACTCACTGGTAGTGAAGTCCCAGATATTGAAAAAAACTTAGAACTACCACTTTACTAAATCAACATAATCCCTAACAACAATCTAAATAGTTCCATTGTGCCCACAAATAAGTGTAGTCCTCACCCATCCCCAAGGAATTTCTCTTCAAAACAGAAAGAAAACTACAGCCTATCAAAATGCAGACTTGTGGAACCCAGTCCAAATGGATACATCTACAAAACACCCCTGTATACAAGCCTCAAAGAACAGAGAAGAATTTTAAAAAAAAAACCTAACAATGATTATCAAGAAATGGTCTTTTACAAGATTTTTATTATCTATTGTAAAGAAACTGTATATGGAAAGAAATGCAGTTATTAAAATAATATATATTTCAGAATATTGTACATAGTTTTTAAAGGCTTATTTATGAAAAATGTAATGGCACGAAATGAAAACCATTCTTAAATTGTTTCAGTTTTGCCTTTTTCATTCAGATAGATATTCAGGTAGTTAAATACATAAAACTAGAGAAAATGGTGATTTAACTGTCTAATTATTTAATTGATGACTAGCTTTCCTTTGTATAGAGGAAAAATAAATATATTTCACAGTTCAAAAAAGAGTTAAGTATGGCTGGCTTTCTTTTAGAGCCTGTAAAATACAGTTACTTGAGAACAGTTAAGGTAAGTATTGATTATTTATGATGTGGATTATCTGTCTTGTTTCCAAGTGCCTACAAATCAGTGCGTATTAAAACCCAGGAATAGAGTGGGATGGTGAGCCCCTGATTGTCCTTCAAATCCATTGTCTAAGATCCCCAGGATCGGCCATGCTTCAGTTCACAGGCCTCAGCGCAGTTCTGAAAGACTAGGACATTAATCTTTACTGCTCAGGATTACACTATATCGACTTATTTGTTGTACCATTTCTAAGCTATCTTTCCAACTATAAAATCGAGTTGTCCTCCTCTGACTCCTTCCACTGCCCCTCACTCTAAGGACAGCCTTTGCAAATAAAAAAAAGAACATTATACATGTTCTTCTGAACAGATATAACACATACATTACATTAGACAAAAGACAAGGTGTCAGATGATGACAAATCAGAGTCCAGTAATTAAGGGCACAAAACTGAAGACTGAGGGCAAGACTCAACATCTCACCAACGTCATGATTACAGAATTCCTAACAGGTGTGTGTGTGTGTGTGTGTGTGTGTGTGTGTGTGTCTTATTAACTATTATAAATGAAAATAATAGCCAGAGGGTTTCTGTGAGGATAAAATTAAGCTATACAAAAAGTTAATAACACATACAAGTTAATTTGGATTGTTAAGTGGAAAACATAACTATTTCAGCGTAATCCATTTTACTTCTTAACCCAGATCATTGAAACAATGAGTCTCTACTTAAAATGTGTCTGAATAAGAATCATGTAGTCTGGGTTCTAGTTGAAGGTCTGAATTTTCATTTCTAGACCTCAGTTGGTACCATGAGGAGGTTGTGTACTTAATAAACTTTACACTCCTGGCTTCTTTCAAATTCCTATAATCTAGAGAGCTGGGAGGGGAAAAAAGTGTTTTAATACTGCTTCTTACAAAATATTTTCACAGTAGGAACTGAAATAGTGGAGCATTTCAACATATTTATGTAACAGCTGAATTAAACAAAGAGTGAGTGGAATTTCCCAGTGGGAAAGCTACAGAAGTAAAACTGATCAAAGCAAAGAGTTTCCAGGATTTATGCAGCACTGAGGTTTCAGTGACTGGTGGAGTAGGAAGAATGGTGGAGGCGTCCTTCACCTTCTGCGCATGCCTCTGCCACAGTGAGAAGGATCTACATTCACTCCATAGTATCTGCGTAGAACTCACTTTAAAACTTTCTTTGAGAGTCTTACACATGGCATGGGATAGGTTACACAGAATATCTAAAACACATTAAGGTATGTATGAAAATATTATATTTTTATATACCATAAAATAAATAATATACACAGTTAAATAAAATATTAAGATACTGTTCAAATGGGAAATGAATTGTTAGCTTTAGGAATTGTAAATACCAACGGTTTCCAAGATAGATATACAGGAAGAAGAGTAAATCGGGACAAGGGAGGGAGGAAGCCAGTGATTAATCCCTGGAAGAGCTGTCCAGCCCCTATGTGACCACTGCTTCCACAAGGGAGTACAGGCCCAGGGTTCCTATATCTAACTTTACAGCCATAGAGAAGAAGGTAGGTATTTATGTAATATTTCTGTTTTTAACTGTTGGAATATCATTTAAACCAAAAAGACATATCTCTGGAGCATATGTGTTTTTATAGGATGACAGTTGTAACAGTAAATCTCTAGTTCATTAAATGCTATAGCAAAATCTTTGCTGACAATAAAATTTTGAATGTTTAAGATGAAATAGTATTTTCCTCATAGAAATACAGATTACTATATAAATCATGATTTTATGGAAAAAATTGTCACAGGAGCTAGATGTTCGAACTTAGAACTACTGAGAGTTCATTCCTACCCTAGATTTGTTCAATTCCAGAAGTAGCTCATACATGCGCGCGCGCGCACACACACACACACACACACACACACACACACACCAAGGGAGATGAATGAAGAGAATGGAATTTGAAGCTAGATGCACAAGATCAGAATGATTTTCAGAAATGTGAAAAAAAATTTTAATTAGATACTGTAGTGGCTATTCCTGGTTGTCAACTTGACTATATCTGGAATGAACTACAATCCAGAATTGGAAGACTCACCTCTGATCCTAATGTGGTTTTTAGAGGATACCTTGAAAACTGTTGCGATACGAGTTTCTGACCTGGATCTTGGCATGGAAATCTTGAAGCACAGTGCCTATGAATTCCAGATTAAGACAGGGAAATCTCTGAGTTCAAGGTCATCTGGGATTAAAGGTGTAGTGGCACATACCTTTAATCTGAGCCACACCCTCTGCTAGAGACCTACATAAGGACATAGCAAGAAGGAAGACATTCTTCTTTGCCAGCTTGCCTCGTGGGACTGAGCAACTGCTATAATCTTAGACTTCCATCCACAGCTGCTGCTGACCATTGTTGGGGAGCTGGACTACAGACTGTAAGTCATGGACAAATTCCCTAACTATATAGAGACTGCCCATACATTCTGTGACTCTAGAGAACCCTGACTAATACAGATATTTTCTTTATTTAAATTTCAAATGTTATCTCTTTTCCTGGTTTCCCCTCCGAAAACACCCTTTCCTATTCCCCTCCCCCTGCTCACCAATCCACCAACTGCCACTTCTCTGTCCTGGCATTCCCCTATACTGGGGCATCAAGCCTTCTCAGGACCAAGGACCTCTCCTCTGATGTCCAACAAGGCCATCCTCTGCTACATATGCAGCTGGACCCATAAGGAATGAGCATGTGGTTTTTAGAGGATACTTTGAAAACTGTTCTGAAGACAGCAAACATGTCACATTGGGAAGCAGGTTAGGTGACATAAGACACATTAATAATACTCAATTTAACATTCACTACACAACAAATATTGAAACCTAATAACTTAATAAATTGCCATTATCCATTCATTTTAATTCCCAGTGTCAGCTAACAACTAGCTGAATCCTTTATTGTTTTTATAGCTTGCCTAAGAGACACAAAGTTTAATTGATGACAATTATATGCAGATTATATCTGCATATGGGCAAAGTTGTCAAAGCCTCTGCTCCTAATTCAGACAAGAAAAAAAACAACTCACATTTAGCACATCTTTTTCAACAATCTATAGTGATGTTTGCTATAGTTCTGTGAAATGTCTTCCCTTGACACCCTATACAACAGCATATTCTTGTGAAGCAACAAAAAGCAACCCCTGATCACTGTTTAAAACATTATTCTGAGCTCGACAGGTAAAAGCATTTGCTGCTAAGTGTGATGACCTCAGTTCAACCCACAGGTCCACACAGTTAACTAAGATAACTGACTCCTACTAGTTATTCTCTGACCTCTACCAATGTGTTGTAGTATGCACACATGCCCCTACACACACCCATAAACATTCTTAAAATTAAAATCAGTTATTCACATAGCTACAAAAAATTAGTTGTCTGGATAGAATCTTACAAGTACTGCCTTCTTTAAACTTCAAATTGACTATCGTCATTAAAAGTATCTTTTCTTATGGAGCAAATAAATCACAAACCTACATTTAATTTATTGAAAGTATCTTTAAAATGTCAAATTGTAATTTCTCAGGTTTTCCTTCAAAATAACAAAGAAAGCTTTTTTCAAGACTTACTGAGTGTTTGTTTTTAATGATAAACACACACACACAGAGAGAGAGAGAGAGAGAGAGAGAGAGAGAGAGAGAGAGAGAGAGAGAGAGAGAGAGAGAGAGAGAGAGAGAGAAAACAGAGACAGAGACCAGCACAGGAATACCTTCTTTATATGTAGTAATCTAGTGAAAGGTAAGTCATGGTACAACTAAAATATTCAAGTAATGGAGTTGCGACTGATGATACAGTCTCCTCCAGGTAAAGAATGGCTTTGTAAGACAAGGAGCTGCCCAGAGGAAAGAATGGAAGGTTAGGGTTTGCCCGTAAGCATGTATGCAGTAACCATAGTTTACACTGAGGAAGTAACTTACACAAAAATATAGAGGAAGCAAAATGAAAAGAGCGTATCAGAAACAGTAGTCACATCTTCCTCACTTCATCTCAGTGCCCTCCCAACAAAAGGAAAAGTGTCATGGTATCAGTTCTATTTTAAGGTTCTTTTTCTAACATACTAAAGCATAAGGCAGTGTGTGTGCTCCAACCACTGTTTCATGAATAGATTATGTCAGTATTTAGTACATTTCAAATATTAAGAGATAATAAAATGTGCATGTATGGTTCTAGAACTTTAAACTGATATCTCAAAGTTACATGCAATTAATTTGGTTTTATCTTTTTTTATATAGAAATCAAGAATGCTCTATAAGCAAGTGGCTTTTATTTAAAAAAAAAGTTCATCCCTTTCTCCCAGTTTTTAAAAATTCTGATGTCAAGTGCATGTATACATGTTTACATATATGTTTACATGTCTGGGTCACAGGTTTGCAAGAATTAAAAATCAGAACCCCGGCATACAAGAATTGATATATAAGTGTCTTATTCCTTTGACAGATAAGGCAGAGTTAGGAAATCAAGGTATATGCTCATAGCAACCTCTCACGTACGACAAAAATGTTCAATTTGATATTAGGCCAATTCACAAATGTGAAGAAGAGTTTCATTTCTATACTTGTGACAGAAATATTTGCAACTGGAGGAGCTGGTCTGGAGCAGGAGTGAGACTGGGGCTGTCCCCAAACTGCAAACCCTGGAAATCTCATCCTGAGACTGGCAAGAGTTAAAACTACTTTCTCTTTCCTCTCAGCCTGTATGCTCCAGCAAACAACCTCTAACTCTCCTACCTCTCCTACCTCTAAGGACAGACAGTCAAGCAGTCTTTGGCCAAATTATAAGTTCAAGAGAAGAATATGCTCAGCGGGTTTTTGGAATTCCTTTTCATGTAAAAGATGCATTCCCAGCACCTCAGCCCCACCCTGATAACCTTACTCACTCCGCAAGATCTATACAGCCCTTGCTCACCTCAAATAAAGTTGAGCTGTCTCACTGAAACTGTACTTGGAAGTCATTCTGTCATACTTGCAGCACCCCAAACCCTGTCCCCACAAACCTCTGCTCCCCTCACCCCCGTGGGTTGGTGGCCAATCACCTCCAAAGAAGGAGACACACAAAATCACCCATAACAAAAAGCAAGGGAGGGAGAGAAGAACGAATTTTAGCCCACAAGTCCAGGTTACAGCCCATCACAGCAGGGATGTCCAAGTAGGACCTTAAAACTTGTCACACCACATGCAGTCAGAAGCAGCAAAGCTAAAGTATGGTCACCACTGAGCTCAGCCTCCCCCCTTTTGTAGTCCAGGACCTAAACCTAAGGAGGAATGTTACTAAAAAAGGCTTTGTCTTCCCCTATCACTCAATGTATTTGAATCAAGGCAGTTCCTATAGAAACTAGAAAAGATGATCCTGAGTGAGGCAGCCCAGACCCAGAAAGACAAACATGGTTCATACCTCTCACAAGAGGATATTAGCTGAAGAATAACTATATTACAATCCAAAGACCCAAGGAAGTTAAGTAACAAGGAACGTTCGGCGGGGTGGGGCGGGCGCAGGGTGTGAGGAGTCTCACTGAGAAGGGGAAACAGAATAGACATTGTAGGTGGATGACACTGGACAGAGAGTAGGGGCTGGAGATGGAAACAGGAAGGCTCATGTAGGAGAAGGGGCAGGGAAAGAGTACTAGGAAAGACAACTAGAATCAGGAAGTATCTCTGGGACAAGTTAGAAACCCAGAGCGAAGGAAATTCCCAGGAATCTATGAAGGTGACTCTAGCTAAGATTCTTAGCAATGGGGGGATAGAAACTGAACCAGCCACCACCCATAACCAGAGAACACTTCCAGTGGAGGGGTTGGGACACCAACATATCCACAAAACCTTCAACCTACAATTTGTCCTGTCTTCCAAGATGGGATGGCTGACAGCGGCTCAGAAATCGTGGGAGTGGCCAAGCAATAAGTGGTCCAGCCTGAAACCCATGCCATGAGAATGCATCCCTGACACTTCCTGAAGGGCCAGAGATTAGTATCCACCTGCAATCCCAGTGCTAAGAGATAAGTATCCACCCATCTAAGAGATAAGTATCCACCTGCAATCCCAGTGCTGAGGATAAGGAGGCAGAAGGAGGCTTTGGGCTGTGAGACAAACCACTCTGGGTTGCATCAGTGAGTTCCAGGTTAACCGTCAGGCCCTGTCTCAGTTAAGAAAGCTATCCAATATTGAACTCTATTCTTCACCTATATGTACACACAAGCTGAATCAAGATTAGAGAAATAAACCGGTTATGCTTACTGGGTGAATACACAGAAACACCCCATGTGTTTTTCTTTTTGAAAAGTAAGCAGCAGTATCTCACATGGTTATGGAAAGACTTATGTGATGGCTAGCTTTGTTTATTTGACACTGTCCAGATTTACCTGGGAAGAGAGTCTCAATGGTCTATTTATTGCCTGGTTGACACTTTTAACACTATATACTTTGATCTAGTCTCTAGAAATATATAACTTTGACTTTCATTTCTATAACCAAAAGGAACTTATTCAAAAATGGAACTAAAGCCATCTTACAGCATATAGTTAAAGTAATAAATCCGTAAGTCAGGATGTCAGAGTCAGGATTCATGTCGTCATCACAGCCTTGCTATGTACCTTGGAAAGATTCCTGGTCCTCACATCAGTAAAGTGAGACTATCAATGAGTCCTAAACTCACCAGGCTTTGTGTTTGTTAAGGAGAAAGTAAGAATATGGTAATAGTTTATTGTATTATTATTTTACTAAATATATTATCTTGTTCTTTATTTAACTTAGCTAAATTCTATTAATCAAGTAACTATGATATTCAATTGCCAAAGGCTAGAACAGGATGGCTGCCAAGGACAAAATCTACTTGCTGCCAGATTGCATACTATCTTATTAATCAGTTCAAAATTGATAATATACATAGATACCTCTTGTTTTTTATTAAAAAGTCATGGATTTGTTTCAAATTCTTGAAAACTAGTTAAAATGGCTTATTTAAAACATAAAGCCAAAATTAACTGTATATTTGATTTTTCTGAACAATACAAATGTAACTAGGAGAAAAAATAATTTACTTGCGGTATTTTTAAGATTCACAAGACATTTCCCAGACAAAGAGATGTTTTCATTGAAGTAAAAATAGAAAATAAATCCCCAAAGAATGAATGGGACAATTTTCACCAATGTAAACTTTACTAGAACTAAATTTTTCAGTTGTAACACTTATAATAAAACTAAAAACAAAAAGCTGAGATCTATGTGCTATTCATTACTCTTAAAGTACTTTGCTGCTGCTGTGACGAGACACCAATCAAGGCCATGTATAAAAGAAAGCACTGCAATTGTGGGAATGGCTAACCAATGACTGGTCCAGCTTGAGACTCACACCTCAGGAGGGAGCTCATCCCTAACACTGCTTGGAGGGGTTGAAACCAAAACCAATAGTCTATAGAGGCACAGAATAGAACCAAAGATGGATGGGGAGGAGGAGTCAATGAAATGATGCCTAGTGACATTCTGCTCTACTCACATACCTAACCTCACTATCTTCAGAGAGGCCTCATCCAGCAGTGAGGGGAAAGATGCAGAGACCTGCAGCCAAACAATAGGTGGAACTCAGAAAATCCTAGTGAAAGGGGGGAAGGAGGATTAGGATACAGAGGAGTCAACACCACAAGAAAATCCAGAGTAACAAACCTAGACTTGTGGAGTTCACTGAGACTGAACCTACCTACAATCAAGGAGCCTGCATGGGTCTAACTTAGGCCATTTGTATATATGCTACAGTCCTGTAGTGTGGTGTTTTGTGGGACTCCTAACAGTGGGAGGGGGGGTTGTTTCTGATGCCTTTGTCTAATTAAGACACCCTTGTCCCCCTACTGGTTTCTTTGTCCACTCTTAATATGAAGGGAGGTACCTAACCTTATTGTAACTTGATATGCTCTGTTTGGTTGAAATCCCTGGATGACCTGTCCTTTTCTGAAAGAAAATGGAGGAGGTGAAGATAAGGTGGGGAGGGAAGAGATAGGAAGGATGGAAAAGGTTGAAGGAAGAGAAAGGGTGCGTGGGAGGGAAACTGTGGTCAGGATGCAATATATGAGAGAATAAATTAATAAAAAATAAACAATATTCATAAAGGAACAAAAATAAGAAAAATGAAGCTCACAATGGAACTGGGAGCTTGCTTACACTTTCAGGTTAGTCCATTTCCATCACAGTGAGGAGCATGGCAGCAGGCACACAGGCCTGGTGCTGGAATAGTAGCTGAGAGGCAGGGAAACAGACTAGGCCTGGAGTGTGGGCTTTTTAAACCTCAAAGCTTACCCCAAATAACGTTCCCCTTTAAGAAGGGCATACCTGAATGGATGCAAAAAATGTGGTATATTTATACAATGGAGTACTATTCAGCCATTAGAAACAATGAATTCATGAAATTCTTAGACAAATGGATGGAGCTAGAGAACATCATACTAAGTGAGGTAACCCAGACTCAAAAGATGAATCATGGTACGCACTCACTAATAAGTGGATATTAGCCTAGAAAACTGGAATACCCAAAACATAATCCACACATCAAATGAGGTACAAGAAGAACGGAGGAGTGGCCCCTGGTTCTGGAAAGACTCAGTGTAGCAGTATAAGGCAAAACCAGAACAGGGAAGTGGGAAGGGGTGGATGGGGGAACAAGGGGAGGGAAGAGGGACTTTCAGGGACTTTCAGGGAGTGGGGGGCCAGAAAAGGGGAAATCATTTGTAATGTAAATAAAAAATATATCTTTTTTTCTTGGTTTATCTTTAAAAAAAAAAAGAAGGCCAATACTTCCTAATTCTTCCTAAACTGTCCATCAACTGGGAACTGAATATCTAAATATCTGAGTCAACCACATAAGGGCCATTCTCATTTAAATCACCGCATAAGCTATTGTTGTAACAATCAAAGAGATTATGGTCCATCCTGTTGATTCTCCTGTTGGGTCTGTTTCTCCAAACTAGAAGGCATGCTCACACATTCATTATACTGGAAATCAACTTCATGTTTAATAGTTATATTTTATATAGACTCTGGTAAGTTTTGAAAGCATAAAGTATTATTGGTTCATGAAAATCATCTACTAGCATATAAGTGCAAATCTACCACACAGGCCTTGATCTCACTATTTCAAAAGATGATCTGGATTATCTACTAGCATGCTTGCACACTCTAAATATAGGAATTACAGACATGAAAACCAATACTTTTTGGAAAGTTCTCTACATATTAACATTCTTATAAATTTTACAACAATGACATACAACTCTAATGTACAGTTGTCATGTTTTCTTCTGCCATGTTTGATTATTAAATATATATAGGCATAATGCTGTATGTGTATGAATTTCTTGACATATTTGCTGTTATCAAACAAGTCTCCTAAGTGTTCTCTGAAAATTACAAGCATATTACGCTTTCCAGTGTTACATACTGAAAATACTTCCTACTACCACTCTGCTTCCAGATGTAGGCTGGGTACTAAGGCTGCATAATTCACTTAGAGTACATGTTACCTACATACAACTGCTATACTTCAGAACTTCCATGCAATTTATCACCATTCAGTACCTATTCTCTCAATTTTACTCTATAGTTTAAAAAAATATCTCTGGAATATAGCAGATATTTAGATATGTCACAGAATGAAACAATTACTAAACAAAAAGATCAATTCAGTAGACTGCAAAAATGCTGTAATTTACTTTACTTCACTGCCTGTTCATTTGGCCCAGTGTCTTCTGAGTTCAGCTTAACCCTTCACTTCTCTCCATGTCACTGTTGCTTCATCTGTCCTTGGAAAGAACTCAGACACACTGCACAATTAGAGGCCCCAGACAATTTCAGCTCATTTTTATTGGTTAGAGGTAAATTTTGCCATTCCAGTCCACATAATAAACATGATATAAATTAGATTTTTCTAAAACAACCCTTTCATCATTCCCCACTCTTGATCAGGATAGTGTGCTTCTAGTGATTATGACTAAAGGCACAGACTCTCTACAAGAAAAGGATCCAACTCTCAGGAGTAGCATGCTATTTTAGTTATCAAACTGATATACTAAGACTTCTCAGCCAATCTTCCTTCCATAAGAACAAATTTCTTTTCATTTCCCATATTCCAAGGTTACTTTTTCAATCACCCAGTGACCAGGAAATATATTCCTGTGAATTTACAATATATTTATCCTCCAACTCTGTAATTTAGCAAATAGCATCTAACTAGATAGTAGCTCATTAAATACAACTAGTATCTCACTAAATACAAATGGCATCACTAGATATAAACAGTATCTCACTAAAACAAGACCAGAAAAGCTCATTAAAGTACCCAAAAGGGGAAACTGGCAAGATGCCTCAGTTGGTAAAGACATCTACCTATCACCAAGCCGGACCACTTGAGTATGACCACCAAAGAAGACATGGTCAAAGGCTCTTACCTCCACTGAGCCATGCCCGAGCCCACAGCCATGCACAAATAAATAAAATATAATTTTAAAACATTTTTGAAAGTAAAACTGTCTATGCTGGACATATAACTCATTATTTATACTCCAGAGTTGCTAATATCAAAATCACTACTGAAAAAAATGACAATCTTTAAAATGCCAGTCTGGCAACTGTATTTTTTAATAATAATTTCAAATCAGTAAGAAGTATTGTTTGGTGAAGCCTGAGTGTTTACATATGGTAGACTCATTTTGTCTTTCTTCATCAGAAGATTCATTGAAAGAATATTGCAGTAGACTGAAAATGCTATTTTCTCAAATACATTTCATGACACACTCAATTTCTCATACACAATGGATATATTTCACTTATATAATGTAGCTTGAAAGTATCATTTCAAATAAAATAAAGTAAGCTCTACTTCTACTTACTATTAATAAAGAGAACTATCACAGTAAATTTAAAATTAGGCAAAGGTATAAAATGCACATGTTCATCTAACAAGAAATAAAAATTTGGGACCAGGAACTAAGCACATCGTTTAACACAGATTCTATTTCTCTTATGTATTTCTCTCCTGTTCTAATACCAGGCAAATTACTGACCAAATGCTGGGAAAAGGAGGCTGGTGCAACATATTAAATGGTAATCAGAATGTATTTACTTACAAACATGAGAACATTAGATAATTATTGGAGATAACAGGAATATAATTTTGCAAACTAAAATTATACTACTAAACTCTCTATTAGAAATATAACTTACAGAGCCAGGGCCCTGAGCAGACCTTGAGTCCAAAGCCCACAGCCAGTCCCACAACACCTAGAGAAAGCTCCACTGCCAGATGCTCTAACACGCCCAGGATCATAGGATCAAAGGTGAGGACCACCCAACATCTGCTCCAACACCGGGAAGCCCTGGGATCAGCAGATCCCAAGCACACAGGAACTCTACCAGACCAGTATCATGGGTTCCTTCCAATTTGTCCGGGCCGGTGCCCTGAGTAGACCTTGGGCATAAACTCCGCAGCCAGTCCCACAACACCCAGAGGAAGCTGCACTGCCAGGCGATCTAACTCTCCCAGGATCACAGAATCACAGGATCCACAGGAGCTTGGTCACACCAGGATCTCAGGATCCTAGAGGCAGCTTGACTCCCAGGAGCTTGGAAGCACCCAGGATATCAGGATCACAGGATCACAGAATCAGAGAATCACAGTGACAGCTTGACCCTGAGAAGTTCTGACACAACCAGGATCACAGGAAGGAAAGGGTCCAGGATATAGGGAGATATAGAGAGTGCAGGTAGCACTAGAGATGACCAGATGGTAAGAGGCAAGCTTAAGAACATAAGCAAAAAAAAACCAAGATTACGCTGCATCATCAGAACCAAATTCTTCCATCATAGCAAGTCTTGGATATACCATTACACATTACACTGGAAAAGCAAGATTCAGATGTAAAAATCACTTCTCATGGTAATGATGCGTCTCATGATGATTAGGACGTTAAGAAGGACATAAATAACTCCCTTAAAGAAATACAGGAAAATACAGGTAAACAGCTAGAAGCCCTTAAAGAGGAAACACAAATATCACTTAAAGAATTACAGGAAAACACAATCAAACAGGCATAGGAAATAAATAAAACCATCCAGAATCTAAAATTAGAACTAGAAACAAAAAAGAAATCACAAAGTGAGACAACACTGGAGTTGAAAAACCTAGGAAAGAGATCAGAAGCCATAGGTGCAAGCATTACCAACAAAATACAAGAAATAGAAAGAATCTCAGGTGTAGAAGATAGCATAGAAAATATTGACACAACAAGTCAAAGAAAATGCAAAAAGCAAAAAGCTCCTAACTCAAAACATCCAGGAAATCCAGGGCACAATGAGAAGACCAAACCTGAAGGGAGCAAAGATTCCCAACTTAAAGGGCCAATAAATATCTTCAACAAAATTATTGAAGAAAACTTCCCTAACCTAAAGAAAGAGATGACTATGAACATATAATAAGCCTACAGAACTTCAAATAGACTGGACTAGAAAAGAAACTCCTCCTGTCACATAATATTCAAAACACCAAATACACAAAACAAAGAAAGAATATTAAAGGCTGTAAGGAAAAAATGTCAAGTAGCATATAAAGGCAGGCCTATCAGAATTACGCTAGACTTCTCACCACAGACTATGAAAGCTAGAAGAGCCTGGGCAGATGTCATACAGACCCTAAGAGAACACAGATGCCAGCCAAGACTACTATACCTAGAAAAACTCAATTACCATAGATGGAGAAACCAAGATATCCCAGGACAAAATCAAATTTGCACAATTTCTTTCCACAAATCCAGCCCTACAAAAGATAATAGGTGGGAAACACCAACACAAGGAGGGAATCTACACCATAGAAAAAGCAAGAAAGTAATGTTTCAACAAACCTACACAAACATAATTGCACTTCTAACAACAAAAAATAACAGGAAGTAACAATCACTTTCCTTAATATCTCTTAATAAGAAAGTTAATATTACCAACATATCATAATTGATTGAATTTCAAAAATATGAGGAATTAGAAATTCGTTAGCTGTCACCCAGTGGTCTCTGTAATTTGGTAACTGGAGAAATATGTCCAATATTGTACAATCCATATACACTTGCTACTTGTTTGTACATGATCGTGTCTTGCTGTGTACCACATAATGGTCTTGAAATGATGCTTCTTCTATCTCTGCCTCTCTATTAGTAGGATTGTTTTGATTGATATTTTTACTCTATACTATTATAGAGTAAAATCTATATCCAAGTAATTTTCAGAACAGCTTAAGTATTTCAAAATTGCTTAAAAAGATAAAAGAAAAGTAGACAATATGGGAGATGACTTGTAAGAGAACAACAATGAGTGAGACTGAATGTTTTGCTTGATATTT
Source organism: Apodemus sylvaticus (assembly GCF_947179515.1). Classification (NCBI taxonomy): domain Eukaryota; kingdom Metazoa; phylum Chordata; class Mammalia; order Rodentia; family Muridae; genus Apodemus; species Apodemus sylvaticus. The sequence continues at coordinate 38,737,011 of NC_067482.1, read as the reverse complement.
ATAATTATTGTTAGCAATTTTGAAGATGACTTTAAAGTTACTCTTTTTCTGAGATAAGTGCTTTTTAAAATTATCACAGCCAATGTACCAGAATCTTACCCTCAAGTAATGTCTGTGCCACCCTCCAAGCAGAGAACCATTGTTCATTGAAACAGTTGATGAATGACTTCATGTATAGACCACCTTAATACACATTCCCTTTCTTAAATGAATGTAACCAGTTCCCTGTGGACTGAAAATGATGACAATCACCCAAGACAAATAGTTTTGACCATAGCAGGAAATCTGTATCCAAATAGTTGTGTCTACAATTCATTCCTTGGCACAGCAGAACAGTCAGCACTTAGCTACCATGGAGCTAAAATCCTTTATTGATGTGACGGACATTGAAGTACAGCCTTATTACAATAAACTCCAATGTCTAAAAATTGTTCTTATTTTGGGTTTGTACCACAGTAAGAGCCAAGATTTTAAACTCTACTGAAAACAAAACAAAAAAACAAAAAGACTTTATCTTTTTATGTTCATTTGATAACATGTCCATCATTTTTATGATTGGTATAACAGTATATATTGTGGGGCTGGTGAGATAGCTCAGAGGTTAAGAGCACTGACTGTTCTTCCAAAGGTCCTGAGTTCAATTCCCAGCAACCACATGGTGGTTCACAACCATCTGTAATAAGATATGTTGCCCTCTTCTGGTGTGCCTGAAGACAGCTACAGTGTACTTACATATGATAAATAAATAAATCTTTAAAAAGAAAAGAAATATAACTTACATAATAACTGGAATTTTAGCTCTAATTCTTTTGAAAGGGGAAAGGGGGTTCTTAGCTTACTTGGAGTTTTATTTACCATGTACTCCTGCCCCATCTCAAAGGCAAGAGACTAAAGATAACAAAGATTGATTTATTTCTCAACCCTAGCTGTACTGTGTCTAAGTGACAGTACAAACTGTGCCAATAAATACATAAATATGATAAATTACCCTGAAACACAAAGTTTATAGCTTTCATTGAACCTGTTCTATAGCTGAATTTGTGGTTTCACTAAACTTTACATTAATATATCAAGATAAAAGGAACCAACTATGGTTCCAACTTTCTCTCTTTTTATACTACGGCTTAAACAAGACTTAGTTCTGGTATTTTCTTCCCAGTATAGCATAGAGTTTTCCAAAAGTCCAAATGATTTTACATATAGCTACAAATAATGCAGTACTATTAAAACCATGTAAAACTGTGTCCTGCATAATACAGAGGAATCACACAGCAGAAACTTGTCATTTTCCTAAATTGTACATGATGTCATGATTAGTCCCTTTTCTACCTATAACCATCAGGATTATGCAACATTTTCTCATTACCTGTGAAGAACATTAAAATGACAAAAATGACTGCATTTCTTACACATTTAAAATACATACTTCACAATTACAGCCTGATTTAAGGCAGATGTTTTAAATAAAATAAAGTAAATCCAATTACCTCTTAAGGTTGCCCAAAAGGTAAGATACACCTCAATATTAAAATCTGAAGCAAAAAAAAAAAAAACCATTAAAGTCAATTTCATATCCAAGGGCAGTAATAGAAGTAAATTGCTCTATGTTTTTAATTTATTCTATAAAGACATGTTTCAGCATGAGGAGATCCATTGCTTTCAATGACTTTGTCAATTATTATGATTTATTTACTTTGTATCTTCCCAAAACTACATTTGAGACTTAATATTTTAGCTTATAACTTTATCATGTCTTAATTCACATAGGTAGCATCTTCTCTAGTCTACAATGTTTAGTGTTTTCTTTTCAATAGTAAATATTTACATATAAAAGCATTAATAAATAGTACAAGAAAAGCTGACAAATTACAAATGAAATATGAATAGCTAAGTAGCTATAGTTTAATATCCTACTATTTCATAGTTGTGTTGTAGATTTATATGTATGCAGTGCTTTGTGTTTAATATTTACAAAATAGATAAAATAAATTATTAACCTATTTAAAAAAAAGATCAACTACCAGTAAATATACAACACACCAGAAAAACAAGATTTGGATCAAAAATCACTGGTCATGATGCTGGTAGAGGAACACATGAAGGACATAAATAAATCTCTTAAAGAAATTCAGGAGGAAATGGATCAAAAGTTAGAAGCCCTTACAAGGGAAAGACAAAAATCATTTAAAGAAATTAAGGAGAATATGAGTCAAAAGATAGAAGCCAATAAGGAGGAAATGCAAAAATCACTTAAATAAATACTGGAGAACTTGGGTCAACAGGCAGAAGTCATGAAAGAGGAAACACAAACCTCTCTTAAAGAATTACAGGAAAACACAAACAAGCGAGTGAAGGAACTGAGCAAAACCATCTAGGATCTAAAAACAGAAGTAGAAACAACTAAGAAATTTCAAATGGAGACAACTTTGGAGATAGAAAACCTTGGGAAGAAATCAGGGGCCACAGATGCAAATAACAACAGATGGTGTCCTTTGCTTTACAGAAACTTTGTAATTTTATAAGGTCCCATTTGTCAATTCTTGATCTTAGAGCTTAAGTTATTGGTGTTCTGTTCAGGAACTTTCCTCCTGTACCAATATCATCAAGGGTCTTCCCCAGTTTCTTTTCTATTAGCATCAGAGTGTCTGGCTTTATATGGAGGTCCTTGATCCATTTGGAGTTGAGCTTCTGCATGCTGACCTCCAATTGAACCAGCACCATTTGTTGAAAAGGCTATCTTTTTTCCATTGGATGTTTTCAGCCTCTTTGTCGAGGATCAAGTGGCCATAGGTGTGTGGGTTCATTTCTGGATCTTCAATCCTGTTCCATTGATCCTCCTGCCTGTCATTGTACCAATACCATTCAGTTTTTTTACACTATTGCTCTGTAGTAATGTTTTAGGTCTGGGATACTGATTCCCCCAGACTTTCTTTTGTTGCTGAGAATAGTTTTAGCTATCCTGGGTTTTTTGTTATTCCAGATGAATTTGATAATTGCTCTTTCTAACTCTGTGAAGAATTGAGTTGGGATTTTGATGGGTATTGCATTGAATCTGTATATTGCTTTTGGCAAAATGGCCATTTTAACTATATTGATTCTCCTGATCTATGAGCATGGGAGGTTTTCCCATTTTTTGAGGTCTTCCATTTCCTTCTTCAGAGTCTTGAAGTTCTTTGTCATACAGATCTTTCACATGTTTGGTAAGAGTCACCCCAAGATACTTTATACTGTTTGTATTCTAAAAAGTCTTTGATTTCTTTTTTTCTTCCTTGACCAAGGTATCATTGAGTATTGTTCAGTTTCCATGTGTATGTGAGCTTTCTGATGTTTTTGTTGCTATTGAAGACCACTTTTAATCCATAGTAATCTGATAGGAGGCATGGGATTATTTCCATCTTATATTTGTTGAGGTCTGTCTTGTGACCAATTATATGATCGATTTTGGAGAAGCTACCATGAGGTACTGAGAAAAAGGTATATTCTTTTGCTGCTTTAGAATGAAATGTTCTATATATATCTGTTAAATCCAATTGGTCCAAAGCTTCATGTAGTTTTACTGTGTCCCTGTTTAGTTTCTGTTTTCCTGATTGGTCCATTGAGGAGAGTGGGGTGTTGAAGTCATCCACAATTACTGTGTTAGGTGCAATGTGTGCTTTTAGCTTTAGTAAAGTTTCTTTTATGAATGAAGGTGCCCTTTAATTTGGAGCATAAATATTCAGAATTGAGAGTTCTTCTTGGTGGATTTTTCCTTTGAGCATCAAGAAGTGTTTTTCTGTTTCTCTTTTGATGACTTCAGGTTGAAAGTCAATTTTATCTGATATTAGAATGGCTATTCTATTAACGAAAATGAAGGCACAACATACCCAAATCTTTGGGACATAATGAAAGCAGTGCTCAGAGGAAAACTCATAGCCCTGAGTGCCTCCAAAAAGAAAATGGAGAGTGCATACACTAGCAGCTTAAGGACACACCTGAAAGCCCTGGAACAAAAAGAAGCCAATTCACCCAGGAGGAGTAGAAGGCAGGAAATCATCAAACTCAGGGCTGAAATCAGTTAAGTGGAAACAAAGAGAACCATACAAAGAATCAATGAATCCAGAAGCTGTTTTTTTGAGAAAATCAACAAGATAGATAGACCCTTAGCCAGACTGACCAAAGGGCAGAGAGAAAGTATCCAAATTAACAAAATTAGAAATGAAAAGGGGGATATAACAACAGAATCTGAGGAAATTAAAAAATCATCAGATCCTACTACAAAAGCCTATACTCAACACAACTGGAGAATCTGGAGGAAATGGACAATTTCCTAGACAGATACCAAATACCAAAATTAAATCAGGACCAAATAGATCATCTAAACAGTCCCATAACCCCTAAAGAAATAGAAGGGGTCATAGAAAGCCTTCCAACCAAAAAAAGCCCAGGACCAGATGGCTTCAGTGCAGAATTCTATTAGACCTTCAAAGAAGACCTAACACCAATACTCTTCAAACTATTCCACAAAATAGAAACAGAAGGAACACTACCCAATTCCTTCTATGAAGCCACAATTCCGCTGATACCAAAACCACACAAAGATCCAACAAAGAGAACTTCAGACCAATTTCCCTTATGAACATCGATGCAAAAATACTCAATAAAATTCTTGCCAACCGAATCCAAGAACACATCAAAACGATCATCCACCACGATCAAGTAGGCTTTATCCCAGGGATGCAGGGTTGGAAATCCATCAATACAATCCACTACATAAACAAACTCAAAGAAAAAAACCACATGGTCATTTCATTGGATGCTGAAAAAGCATTTGACAAAATTCAGCATTCTTTCATTCTTAATGTCTTGGAAAGAACAGGAATTCAAGGCCCATACCTAAATATAGTAAAAGCAATATACAGCAAACCCAACATCAAACTAAACGGAGAGAAACTTGAAGCAATCCCACTAAAATCAGGGACTAGACAGGGCTTCCCACATTCTCCTTATCTTTTCAATATTGTATTTGAGGTACTAGCTCGGGCAATTAGACAACATAAGGAGGTGGAAGGGATACAAATTGGAAAGGAAGAAGTTAAACTATCATTATTTGCAGATGATATGATAGTCTACCTAAGTGACCCAAAAAACTCCACTAGAGAACTCCTCCAGCTGATAAACAACTTCAGCAAAGTGGCAGGTTATAAAATCAACTCAAGCAAATCAGTAGCCTTCCTAAACTCAAAGGATAAGCAGGGTGAGAAAGATATTAGGGAAACGACACCCTTCACAATAGCCACAAACAGTATAAAGTACCTTGGGGTGACTCTTACCAAACATGTGAAAGATCTATATGACAAGAACTTCAATACTCTGAAGAAGGAAATAGAGGAAGACCTCAACAAATGGAAAAACCTCCCATGCTCATGGATCGGCAGGATTAATATAGTTAAAATGACCATTTTGCCAAAAGCAATTTACAGATTCAACGCAATACCCATCAAAATCCCAACTCAATTCTTCATAGAGTTAGAAAGAACAATTCTCAAATTCATCTGGAATAACAAAAAACCCAGGATAGCTAAAACTATTCTCAACAACAAAAGAAATTCTGGGGGAATCAGTATCCCAGACCTAAAACATTACTACAGAGCAATAGTGTAAAAAAATTGAATGGTATTGGTACAGTGACAGGTAAGTGAATCAGTGGAATAGAATTGAAGACCCAGAAATGAACCCATACACCTATGGTCACTTGATCTTCGACAAAGGAGCTGAAAGCATCCAGTGGAAAAAAAGATAGCCTTTTCAACAAATGGTGCTGGTTCAACTGGAGGTCAGCATGCAGAAGAATGAAAATTGATCCATCCTTGTCTCCTTGTACTAAGCTCAAATCCAAATGGATCAAGGACCTCCACATAAAGACACACACTCTGAAACTAATAGAAAAGAAACTGGGGAAGACCCTTGAGGACATCGGTACAGGGAGAAAGTTTCTGAACAGAACACCAATAGCATATGCTCTAAGACCAAGAATTGAAAAATGGGACCTCATAAAATTACAAAGTTTCTGTAAGGCAAAGGACACCATCAAGAGGACAAATCGGCAACCAACAAATTGGGAAAAGATCTTCACCAATCCTACATCAGATAGAGGGCTAATATCGAATATATATAAAGTACTCAAGAAGTTAGACTCCAGAAAACCAAACAACCTTATTAAAAAATGGGGTACAGAGTTAAACAAAGAATTCTCACCTGAAGAACTTCGGATGGCGGAGAAGCATCTTAAAAAATGCTCAACTTCATTAGTCATTAGGGAAATGCAAATCAAAACAACCCTGAGATTTCACCTTACACCAGTCAGAATGGCTAAGATTAAAAATTCAGGAGACAGCAGGTGTTGGAGAGGGTGTGGAGAAAGAGGAACACTCCTCCACTGCTGGTGGGGTTGAAATTTGGTACAACCACTCTGGAAATCAGTCTGGCGGTTCCTCCGCAAACTGGGCACCTCACTTCCAGAAGATCCTGCTATACCACTCCTGGGCATATACCCAGAGGATTCCCCACCATGTAATAAAGATACATGTTCTACTATGTTCATAGCAGCCCTATTTGTAATTGCCAGATGCTGGAAAGAACCCAGGTATCTCTCAACAGAAGAGTGGATACAAAAAATGTGGTATATCTACACAATGGAGTACTATTCAGCCATTAGAAACAATGAATTCATGAAATTCTTAGGCAAATGGATGGAGCTAGAGAATATCATACTAAGTGAGGTAACCCAGACTCAAAAGGTGAATCATGGTATGCACTCACTAATAAGTGGATATTAACCTAGAAAACTGGAATACCCAAAACATAATCCACACATCAAATGAGGTATAAGAAGAAAGGAGGAGTGGCCCCTTGTTCTGGAAAGACTCAGTGAAGCAGTATTCGGCAAAACCAGAACGGGGAAGTGGGAAGGGGAGGGTGGGAGGACAGGGGGAGAAAAGGGGGCTTGTAGGACTTTCGGGGAGTGGGGGGCTAGAAAAGGGGAAATCATTTGAAATGTAAATAAAAAAATATATATCGAATAAAAAAAAGAATTTAATGAAGATGAAGGTACAACATACCCAAATCTATGGGACACGATGAAAACAGTGCTAAGAGGAAAACTCATAGCCCTGAGTGCCTCTAAAAAGAAACTGGAGAGAGCATACACTAGAAGCTTAACTACACAACTGAAAGCCCTGGAACAAAAAAGAAGCTAATTCACCCAGGAAGAGTAGAAGGCAGGAAATCATCAAACTCAGGGCTGAAATCAATCAAGTAGAAACACAGAGAACCATACAACGAATCAACAAAATCAGGAGCTGGTTCTTTGAAAAAAATCAACAAGATAGATAAACCCTTAGCTAGACTGACCAAAGAGCACAGAGACAGTATCCAAATTAACAAAATTAGAAATGAAAAGGGAGATATAACAACAGAAACTGAGGAAATTCAAAGAAATCCTCAGATCCTACTACAAAAGCCTATACTCAACACAACTGGAGACTCTGAAGGAAATGGAAATTTTCTTAAACATATACCAAATACCAAAATTAAATCAGGATCAAATAGATCATTTGAACAGTCCCATAACCCCTAACGAAATAAAAGGTGTCATAGAAAGCCTTCCAACAAAAAAAAGCACAGGACCAGATGGTTTTAATGCAGAATTCTATCAGACCTTCAAAGAAGCCTTAACACCAATACTCTTCAAACTATTTCACAAAATAGAAACAGAAGGAACTCTACCCAACTTGTTCTATGAAGCCACAATTAAGCTGATAACAAAACCACACAAAGATCCAACTAAGAAAGAGAACTTCAGGATAATTTCCCTTATGAATATCTATGTAAAAATACTCAATAAAATTCTTGCCCACTGAATCCAAGAACACATCAAAATGATCATCCACCATGACAAAGTAAGCTTCATCCCAGGGATGCAGGGATGGTTCAATATAAGGAAATCCATCAACACAATCCACTACATAAACAAACTCAAAGAAAAAAACCACATGATCATTTCATTAGATGCTGAAAAAGCATTTGACAATATTCAGCATCCTTTCATGCTAAAAGTCTTGGAAAGAACAGGAATTCAAGGCCCATACCTAAACATAGTAAAAGCAATATACAACAAACCGGTAGTCAACATCAAACTAAATGGAGAGAAACTTGAAGCAATCCCACTAAAATCAGGGACTAGACAAGGTTGCCCCCTCTCTCCATATCTTTTAAATGTAGTACTTGAAGTCCTAGCTAGAGCAATTAGACAACATAAGGAGGTCAAAGGGATACAAATTGGAAAGGAAGAAGTTAAACTATCACTATTTGCAGATGATATGATAGTATACTTAAATGACCCAAAGAACTCCACCAGAGAACTCCTACAGCTGATAAACAACTTCAGCAAAGTGGCTGGTTACAAAATCAACTCAAGCAAATCAGTTGCCTTCCTATACTCAAAGGATAAGCAGGCTGAGAAAGAAGTTAGGGAAATGACACCCTTCACAATAGCCACAAACAGCATAAAGTATCTTGGTGTGACTCTAACCAAACAAGTGAAAGATCTATACAAGAAGAACTTCAGGTCTCTGAAGAAGGAAATCAAAGAAGACTTCAAAAAATGGAAAAATCTTCCATGCTTGTGGAATGGCAGGATTAATATAGTTAAAATGGCCATCTTGCCAAAAGCAATCTACAGATTCAATGCAATACCCATCAAAATCCCAACTCAGTTCTTCATAGAGTTAGAAAGAGCAATTCTCAAATTCATCTGGAATAACAAAAAACCCAGGACAGCTAAAACTATTCTCAAGAGTAAAAGAACTTCTGGGGGAATCAGTATCCCAGACCTCAAACATTACTACAGAGCAATAGTGTAAAAAAACTGCATGGTATTGGTACAGTGACAGGTAAGTGAATCAATGGAATAGGATTGAAGACCCAGAAATGAACCCACACACCTATGGTCACTTGATCTTCGACAAAGGAGCTGAAAGCATCCAGTGGAAAAAAAAATAGCCTTTTCAACAAATGGTGCTGGTTCAATTGGAGGTCAGCATGCAGAAGCAAGCAAATTGATCCATTCTTATCTCCTTGTCCAAAGCTCAACTCCAAGTGGATCAAGGACCTCTACTTACAAGCTGACACACTGAAACTAATAGAAAAGAAACTGGGGAAGACTCTTGAGGACATGGGCACAGGGGAAAAGTTCCTGAACAGAATACCAATAGCTTATGCTCTAAGATCAAGAATTGAGAAATGGGACCTCATAAAATTACAAAGTTTCTGTAAGGCAAAGGACAGTGTCAAAAGGACAAAATGGCATCCAACAAATTGGGAAAGGATTTTCACCAACCCTAAATCCAACATAGGGCTAATATCCAATATATACTCAAGAAGTTAGAGCCCAGCGAACCAAATAAGCCTATTAAAAATTGGGGTACAGAGCTAAACAAAGATTTTTCACCTGAAGAACTTTGGATGGCTGAGAAGCACCTTAAGAAATGTTCAACATCATTAATCATTAGGGAAATGCAAATCAAAACAACCTTGAGATTTCACCTCACATCAGTCAGAATGTCTAAGGTTAAAAACTCAGGAGACAGCATGGACAGGGCCCTTGTTCTGAAAAGACTTAATCCAACATTGTAGGGGAGTACCAGGACAGAGAAATGGGAGGGGGGTGATTGGGAAATGGGAGGAGGGAAGAGGGCTTATGAGACAAATGGGGAGGGGGAAACCGGGAAAGAGGAAAGCATTGGGAATGTAAACAAATAATATAGAAAAAAATTTTTAAAAAAGTCTTTCAGATTGTAAAATAAGAAACCCAAAATTCAGTGAGGGAAAGCTCCATACAGACCCACAACAGTGGATTACAAAATCCCATGTGCAAGGAGGAGTCTGTCTACTGCCAAGAACTTTTCATTGTTGGAAAAGTTCACAGCTGTGTAGTCTATATTCCTGGAAGAAGTCTTCCAAACACCACGAAGCCTTAAGTAACATCTCCTTTAGTTCAATTAGCTCCACAATTCTAATAAAAGCAAGCACCATTATGTGTGCTACACATTGAGGACTTGATTAAAAAAAGAAAACTGGAAAAAGGAGGGAAACAATGCAGGAAGTGAAGGAAGAGGGGAACTGACCCCATGGCCTATTCCATGTCCACCTGCTTGCTTGGCTTTCTGGGAAGGATTTTAGGCATTTGAGGCAATTTTTATGTGCCTTCTTCACTGTAACCTCCTAGCCTAAGGGGGAAAAGCCTGCAGACTTAAGAAGCAGAACTTCTAGATCCAGTAGGTTTGGATCTACAAGAAATCAGAAAATAAAAGTTGCCTCATAGCCTTCATATGAACCCTGCCTACCAAACAATATTCAAGTTTTTAAGATTCTACTAATATCATGGACAAAGAGTCACACTTAAAGGAAAATGTCTCATGTTCATGTGACTATGAAGTCATAGTGATTTAATGCAAACACAAGAGGCTAGATGCTCAGATTCTTCCCTAGTTTCCTTATTAATTAGTTAGCCTAAGTATGCTTCATACAGACAGACAGATGAATGAAAACAAAGGAGAAAGGTGGCCTGGCCCAAAATGCCTCTGTCATCTCCTGGAAATGCTTCATTCCTTCTCAGAACCATTAATCAGAAAAAAACAGTAGGCTGCCAGCCCCAGCTGAAGATGTAGATGCCCCTAATGCCATGCATGCTTGCTGTGCTGACACTACTTTTAATGATTCAAACATCTGGAAAACAACATTTCACAGTGACAATCCGAACTTTACTGATAAGCAATAATTCCCATGCTGTGTACTGAGCATTAGAAGCACAATAGGAATAGCAACGTGGTGCCTCTCAGTACTTGCCATAAGAGCTCAGGGAATTCCACTGAGATAAAGACATTTGTATCTTCCGGAAGTGTCATGTCCAGTTTTCTGAGGAACTGCCAGACTGATTTCCAAAGTGGTTGTACCATCTTACAGCCCCACCAGCAGTGGAGGAATGTTCCTCTTTCTCCACATCCTCGCCAACACCTGCTGTCTCCTGAGTTTTTGACCTTAGCCATTCTGACTGGTGTAAGGTGAAATTTCAGGGTTGTTTTGATTTGCATTTCCCTAATGACTAATGATGTTGAGCACTTCTTAAGGTGCCTCTAAAAGAACAAGTTAAAAAAAAAAAGACATTTGTATCTTGACAGTACACCTACATTCTACTAAGACTTAAGTGAATTCCTAAGGAAAGTATGTCATGTTGTTTAAATCTTGGCCTTTTGAATTTCTATTGTGTTCATGCCAGCTTAGAATCTGGACATTCATTACAAATATTTGTCTTCTCCTCATAGAAGTATACATAACACTTTAGATAACAGCAAAATATGGGGAGACTGGTATAATTTTTTCTTAATTATTTTATTACATTGATATTGCTTTTTTACTAGGCTCATATTTCTATTTCATCCAATTCCAAAAGTCCCTCCCCCTCATGCTCTATCCTCACATCCTCGAACACCATAGAGTAAGTACCAAGGACACTTTAGAAGCAGCACAGTAGCATCTGGACATAACGGTACACAACTTTCATCTCACCATTTGGAAAGCAGAGGCTTCTGTGAGCTCAAGGCCAGCTTGGTTTGACTGGACAGGCAGAGCTACAACAGTGCAAACTTGTCTTGAAACAACAACAACAACAACAACACAAACAACATTAAAAAACAAAACTAAATGAAAACAAAAGTATAGCTACTTTTCTGTACTTTCTATCATTCTTATAACAATCCTGTTACATGAAATAAACCAAGGCAAATCTGCCTGCTAAAGCTAGATAGACTATCAACCACTTTGGCATGCAGATGTAAATTTTGAAAGGGAAATAAATAGGACATATATAAGTTGTTTACAACGGTCATTTCTTTGGAATAATTCTTGTCTGTTTCTTTCTATATTGCTCAGTGTTTTACTGTATTACCTTTATAAAGAAATTATGTTTGCAAAGGATGAAAGATCACTATAACAGAGATATAACAGTGGTTCCCTGAGTATCCATACCTCACAGCCAGCGAGTCCAGATACAGGAGTAACAGAATCAGAAAGTAGAATCTGTAAAAGGTATTCAAGATTTATGTCACTGTGGTACAATAGAGCACAAAACTAAGTCCAAGCCTTCCTCATATTTGTCATATTTTCATAATTCCAAATATTTGGCTTCTGTTCAACAAGAGATTAACTGCTAAATGCTAAATCTGCCCACATGGCTGACAATTATAATAGATGTGACTATGGTCATACTCCTAATGCCTAGTCCAACAAGACGCTGCACTACTAAGAACGGTCCTCAAGATTATAAATGATGCTTTGTTCATTCACTTCTTAACTACTGCCACAAGCCTATGAGTATGGTTCCTACCCTGGGCTATTTTAGATTTTGATTATACATAAGAAGAAAACAAAGAATTTGACAGTGTCTCTTCTCAAGGGTCCTAGATATACCCAACAGATGGAAAAAAAGACAAGATGACTGCTACCTTCACCACAATAATATGTAAAGCCTGACACGCTGATGCTTGGACAAACTAAGATAGTCCTGTTGAAAACAGAAGAGTGGTCAGACTCCAGATAAACATGTAAAGTTGTGGACAAACATTTTTCTCATGTAGGGTGTGAGACCAAAGAAGACAATGTGCTGACTAATTGATTTCAATTTGGGTAGTTAAATGTTAGCAGCTAAAACAATAGAACACTGTAGGGAAATGTTCAGTAGTAATAACCAAGAACTTGAACTTACATGTAGATAGAGGTGAATCAGTGTGAAGATCAATGTAAAAAAAGATTCAGGTCAGGTAGCGGACCTGGGAAGATGTCAACATACAAACTGTAACAAACCATAAGGTGAGTTTGCAGAACAATAGAAGCAGTCAAAAGATGGTTCTAAACCAGGTGGTGGTGGTGCACGCCTGTAATCCCAGCACTCTGGGAAGCAGAGGCAGGAAAATTTCTGAGTTTGAGGCCAGCCTGGTCTACAGAGTGAGTTCCAGGACAGCCAGGGCTATATAGAGAAACCCTGTCTTGAAAACACAAACAAACAACAAACAAAAGCAAACAAAAAAAGAAAATGGTTCTAAGATCCCCACATTTTTAGTTTAGAAGATGATACAGCAGAGAGGACTAAAAAGGAGGTGCACAGAGACAACTGGGAACCTAGGAGAGGATGCTAAGTTATCATGTCCTGACTGACTTTAGAGTCCTCGCCAAAATAACAATCATAGATCCCATTTAATATGTCTTTGAGATACAGAGCTGATAGGGAATATAGTGCAATGCTACTACTGGTTAGTTTGTTCAGCCTTTACCCCAGTCTTACTTCTTTTGCCTTTTCTTTCTGCCAGTGTCATTGCTAAAGGACAGATAATGCAATACAGACTGAAAAGACTACAGATTTTTCAGAAAAGCAGCTCTTGCAAGCTGAGCATCATCATAACCAATGTATAACCAACTCAAATTGCAAGCACGCTATTGTGATGCAGTGAAGAAAAAAATGGGTCTCTTATGTAAGCATATATCTTTTGTTACCACTCTGTGTAAAAGGTCATCTTATATATGTTCATTTCCTTACTCTCTTACCTTTTTCAGTTAAATGTAATTTTAGCTATCATTAAATGTCTTTCTGGGGAAGACTGAATCCAAAGAACCAAGATTGAATAAAATCCACAATGCTCTAATGAATAGCAGCTTAACATATCAATACCAATACCAAAGGGAGAGATAGATCATCTTTCCCCAGAGAAGTCAGGTGCAACAGCTTGTACATTCCTGACTCTTCCTGTATCTTCCTGATATAAACAGTCTGTAACACATTTAAGCATGAGGTGTTTATTGCTTTGGCCACAATACAGAAACTGTGGCCCATGCAAACATGGACCATTGCCTCCTGTGGGGAGCTGCCTCCAGCTTTTGGTTATTTGGAAATGTGATCTTCTAAATATTTGACTCCCTAATTCCAAATTAGTTCTTGACCTCATATAAACATCTAATTAAATAGAAAAGGATGAAAAAGATTCCTTATACAAAGAGAAAATTAAAGTGACCCTACATATTTGTAAATCAAGTTTGTAATGTATAGTTATGACAGAACCATTACAGGACTGCTTTTCTACTATAAAAACATTTTTGTAGTCAAATAAAGTGAAGTGACATACTTAAACAGTTTTCTTGGGTGAAGGTGGTATTAGATACTTAACTTGGTAAGAACATAGTGAGAATCCCTTAAGAGGAATAGAGACTATGATTTTCACATTTACTGGCTATAAAATTCTTTTTATACAAAGTTTCCTAGAAAATGTTTTCAAAAAAAATGAGACAAGTAGTCTCCACTATTCTAGCCAGCTCAATTCATTCTCCTTTTATATTTCCCTTTATTTATATTCTGTTGTAGAACTTTTCTTGTTAGAAAATACTTATTTATACTAGTCTGGGAACTCTAAGAAAAGAACTTTCTCCTTCAAATTTCTTTATTCTTCATTAAAAGCTACGTACAGGTCCAGGAAAGAAAAAGAAAAACGACAACAACAAACCACTGGAAAAAAATGCATGGAAAACTGAATGCTGAATCAGTGATTAAATTAACAAGTGTTTGGTTAATATGGTCGGAGCCCAGCCAAGCAAGATTGGCTCCTGTGGCAGTTTCAGCAGGGATGGTGGAATAAAATGAAATCTCAAAATGCTGAAGTCTGCTAAAGCTTCCATTAGCACGAAAAGGAATCTGAGTAAGAACCTTTGAATAAAGTCAGAGATGTGGAATTTTGGAAACAGAAGTAGTAATGCAAAAAAAAAGGGGTACAACCTAAGAAAAAAATGTTAGCTATGCTTTTAAAAGTAAAACTAAAGATGAGCACTGTATCACATGCCTATAATTCTCCATGCTAGAACTTGTGGTATAGGATTTAAACTCAGAGGCACAGGTAAATAATAGAGCAAAATAAAAATAAAAGTTATACTTCACTTTTCCCTACAGATGAAAGAATCAAGTAGGATTTAGCTAACAATGTGGAATATGAATAATTTGTCAAGACAGGACTGAAGCATCTAGCCCCAAACTACAGTCTATGCCAAACTATCAGTCACCCTCCAAGACTTGACAGTAAGACCCTACTACTGAAGACTCTGGATGCCTATGCCATAGAGCATGGAGAAATCTAGGTGATGCTCAACTGGAAGCTTTATCTCTACAGGCTAGGATTCATAGGGATGGGAGTTACTCTTCATGGTATCTCAGGAGAGAAATAATCCTCAGTCAGACCCAGTGATGAATGTTGAAGTCTACATCAACTGCCAACACAGCAGATATGTCTACTGTTGCAATGGCAAAATAGGGGTATGAACATTATTGAAATAATTAACTTTTTAAATGTAAGGCCTGCTCCGTGAGATGGAACTAATGTTTAGCACTGTCAATGAAGCCAAAAACTTGAGGCTAAGTCATGGGCCAAAGGGGAAATCAACTATGATTATTCTGTGAAAAGAATATAGTAATAGAATGACACCTAATAGCTTATGCTATACCTGTACAACAGAGCATGTCTCAACTCCCATCAGAAGAGCGCCTATTAGTGAATGGCAATGAATACAGAAACCCACAACCTATAAACATGCAGAGAATTAGAGACTTCCAGGCCTAAATGGGAATCTCTGTATCACAACTTGACTCCCCTCAATGCTCAGAGATATATATAGAAGGAGGCTTGGAAGATTTTAAGAGCAAGAGTTAGTGAATGGTTTCAAGGAAACAGTAGTTCCCTGACACAAAAGATGTACACATGAATGTGCAGAGACAGTGATAACATGCATATTACCTGCAAAATTCAAGCCAGTCAAAATCCTAGGATAGAGAAAACAGGGTGAACACAAAGTTCCCCCATTAGACAAGGATCTAATGCCATTAGATTGCTGCTTGCTGATGGAGAATGACATTCAGACAGAAAGACACTTGTTATATTGCTGATGGAGAATGACATTCAGACAGAAAGACACTTGTTATATTGATCACATTAAAGAACAGACCCCACACCCACAAGTAGACAAACAATAAAAACTGGACTCCCTGTTGTTGTTTGATTAGAGAGTAAAAGCATGAAGTTAGGCAGAAAATGGAGGGAAGGAATGCATGGTAGGAGCTTGGGAAAAAGAAGGAATAGGATCCAAATATACTTGTAAGAAATTTAAACAAACATACAAATGAAGGATTGTAGATATTAACAAGTTATGGCTTTGCATTTTATTGTATTTGACATTTTGACACAAATCTGTATTTACTTTAAATCTATACAAATGTATATTTATATTATATATTTTAAGGTTCCTCAAATTATATAAGCTTTAGGCTGTATGAAATGCTGATCTCAATAAAGGAACCGCTATTAATTAAAATACACTTAACTAGAAAATAATTACATTTCAACTTGAAATTGAGCTGACTCTTTTCAAAGCCTTTTTTCTCAACATCACCATCAATACCAATTAAAACTCAGAGACAATTTCATCTCCTTATAAGAATAAATTTAGGGGCTGGAGAGAAGACTCAGCCATTAAAGGCTAGGCTCAGAACCAAAAATATAAGAATAAATTTAGAGGAAAGAGAAAATCCAATAAGACTTCTAACTAAGGCAGTAAGTATGCCAATAAAGCAGATTTAAACTTATTTTGTTGAGACATGTTCCACTGGCTTTCTGTTACAGGTCTGACCAAAAAAAAGACTTATTAAGTACCTATGAGTATAAAATTTTCCTTGTGGTTAGCCTTTCCTCTCTTTAAATTTGACAATGATTTCCTAATTTGCATGGCAATAAGACAATCTTACGGAAAAAAAAAAGTATAGCATATATTGTTTCATTTATCTCCAAAGTACCAACCTACTTTAATTTTGGATGCTTTTTATTATTGTGATGGATATACTATGAATAAATGTACATAGTGGTCACTTCATGGCTAACAAAGTAGATACATGTGATTAATTCATTAAAGCTAGAGTGATTCATCCTAATAAACCTATTGAACTTTTTCCTAGACAATCATCAGTATTGTAGAATGGCTTCAGCAAGCAGATAGGAAGGCCAATCATACTTGAGATCATTTTTTGGAAGATTCACAGCTGCTCAGCTATAAAAGCTCATGGTAAAATCAGCTAGAAGGTATTTTACAGGTTCATTTCATACTGTCTAGCACTCAAGAACATAAATTAAACGGGGGAAGAGAAAGAAACCTAAAAGCACGGGGTTCCACAAAAAGAGGAAACTCCTCATACTTCATATAGTTTGAGGTGACCAAATGTTGTCAGTTTTGCCATGACTAGCAACAGGCATCTTCTGCTATTATTAATGCAGTTCAACTGATATGAGCAGACAAAATTGAAAAAGGAGAAGAATGTGCTTTATCATCTGTAGCAGAGTTTCAATTTTCTCTTTCAACTATAGATGAATGCATTTTCTTCACAAACCCAAGACAGAAGATCTTGATTACTGTTGCAAGAATAATCTTAGTCTTTGTGTGAGGAAGATAGGGAAAATAAATAGTTTTCTAGATGATATGTCACCTTGTGAACTTACAATACAAGATATATTCTTGGAGGTAAGGAAATTAAATTATGGTAAATGGTAGACCCATTAAAATGACAATCGAAGGCTTATTTTATAGTTCATGGCTGGCTTCCCAATTGTCCTCTATTTTTGCTTCACCTCAGGGGCACAGACAATTGAACCAGAAACAAACAGGGTCAAGACAGGGGCAACTGTCTGGGAATACAGGTCACTCAGGCTGTAGGCCTTGTCATGAATTGTTAGCTCTGTCTTAAAATTAAGGTTCTGAAACTCTTTTGGCTACCACCCTTGTTTCAGACCTTTATACACACAGACTTACAGTCAGACAAACAGATGTGCATATGCCCATGCATGTACACACACACACACACACACACACACACACACACACACGCACACAAAGGGAGAAAAGAGGGAAAAGGAGGAGTGAGGGGAGGGGGAAAGTGAGAGGGGGCAAGGAGATAGATAGAGACAGCGAGATAGAGACAGAGAGAGAGGGGGGGGGAGAATCACATCAGAAGTTTCTCACTTTTATCAACATAAAAATGTCCAATACTATACCACTGGCTCAGATGTACTGTTTATCTGTAACAGAATACTCATCATATGAGCTTCTGAGGTTTTTGAGTGACCTTAATTTGTCCCCTTTCAGCAGATAACACAGGCTTCTGTTAAGAAAGGGCAGTTTATAGTACCTATCTGAATGAGGAGATACAAGCGCACACTTATTCCATATACTCTCAGGCAGCCCTCAAATAACCCCTATGGATATCAACTAAGCATAGCTCTCTCATCATTACTTTCACTTCTCAAATTGAGAATGTTCAGTCCCATTGTACCTGACAAAATGATTTGTATTAGATGTGACCATCTTAAAAGTGTGTATTTGCAGTAACAATAGGCTCAAGTATCTCCAGTACATACTCTGGGAACAGTACAAACAAGTTTAATAGATTTCCTAGACTTCATTTTCTCTAACTTACATAAAAATTAATACTTATAAGCATATTACATCAGCTTCCTTAATTGTGCCCCCATAATCTTTCAAACTTCTACTTTTCTTAACACTGTATATTTTTTTCTCCAAATTATATCAGCTTTGGCCTTATAACTTAAAAGGCCATCCTCACCCTCATAACTACTAAATTTGGTGAATGCTAAAACTTTACCTTGTGACCAACAACTCAATACCTTAGGTTCACTATCTAGAAAATTCTTTGTCCCAAATATAAGCGTTGGCCTATAGACAATTCAACATTAAAATTGATTTTCCAATTTTTCTTCCAAATTTGTATTCATTTCTCTAATCAAGAAGTTATTTCTAAATTACCTCATTCCCTCTACTTATAAATTAAGTCTATAAACATTATATTCCTTTGAATTCTCTGTTCTAAAAGCCAAAATTACATTCGATGTTCTCATCATTTCTTGTTTGTATTATTCCAGTATCTCCCTAATTGGTCTTCCAGACTTCCATTTCTCCATATTAAATTTACCATTGACTTATTTTCTTAAAGTACTTCTTGTTATTTTTTCCTGTTTAAAAACTATACTAATATCACATTGCCAACAACAATGAGTTTAATTTTTTTGGTGTAACCTGAATCATTTATTTCTCCTGCATATATTCTGTTCCCTGCTTATAGATTTATTCATTGAACCTGTGTATGATGATTAGACTCAATCTCTGATGCTTTTCTTCATATTACTTCATGTATATCAATAAATTTTTTTATCTGTAGATGGTAAAGAGTTAACCAAAGCATATTCAAAAAATGGAATCATCAAGTCAGATATTTATCAAAAGGAAATTATTCAAATGCATCAAAATATATTCACATAATAAAGTATTACTATATAATTGTAAAAAAAAGCTTGGGACGATTTCTAAACAAAAAATGAATGTATTTTCACAATATGTAGTTAACCTTCCCCCCAAAAGGCACACAGCAGTGTAAAAGATTAATTACTTATGCAAAAAGGAAGAAAGTTATGAATATATATTTATATTTGTGTATATTTATGTTAAAAACATGACTCAGAATGAAGAACCTCCTGGGCACTTGACCTAGTTTTGACTCAGGAATCCAGTCTGCTTTGGTCTGTTTCTGTCACTTGCAAATTAAATGCTAAGCCTATATTTAAAATAACTAAAAGAAGCTGTGGAGATTTAATATGCATGGCCCAAGGAGAGGCACTATTAGGAGGTGTGGCCTTGTTGGAGTAGATGTGACCTTGATGGAGAAAGTATGTCCCAGGGGTGGGGGGGGGTGGGGAGGTAGGGGTAGGGGGATGGGGGGTAGGGGGGATTTGAGACCCTCTTCATAGCTGCAAGTGAGCCACTCTTCTCCTTCAAAATAAGAACTCTTAGCTCCTTCTCCAGCACCATGCCTGCCTGTAGACCTTGATGATAATGGACTGAATATCTAAGACTGTAAGCTAGCCCCAATTAAATGTTTTCCTTATAAGAGTTGACTTGGTCATGGTGTCTTTTTGCAGCAATGGAAACCCTAACTAAGAAGTCTTACTGCAGAAGGTTGAAGCAATATATCATGAGTTAACAGTGACCAAACAGTGTATATAGGACAGTGTTAGGCATTTAATTGCTATAAGCTTTCATTTTTTAAAAAAAGGAGGAGGGAGCTTACTAAACAAAGACTGCAAGGGATGGGAATGGGTAGAGACATGAAGATTTATAAATGTATATATTTTTAAACCACTTTAGGGTTTGAAACAGATTCATGGACAAAGACCAACAAAATAATATGTAAATATAGAACTATCTCTCCACCTACGATTTTAAATATAAGACACTCCTCAATCATAAAACAGCATTCCATAAAAAATTAGAAACCAAAGATAAATGGTGACTACAGAAAAAAGGACATCAAAGTACTTTAGTTCTGAGCTTCAACTGGATGCACGCTAGTTTACATGTGCACCTTACCATCCTGGGCACTCGTATCAGTGTGCTAATTTTTCTGCTATATGTTCATGATATCTAAGAGGAAAATGGATTCGATGTACTGTGGCCAGTATGGATGAAATCTGATCTATATGCCTGTCTTTCAATAAAGTTTAAAAGATCATCAAATCACCAGATTTAGGTTTAAGTACATTTTCAATCTTAATATTCATTTTTAAAATTTCTTCATTTCTTCCTAGTTTCTGGCATTGTTTGGGTGCTAATGGAAGTATAATTTTTAAAAATAAAACGGCCTCTCTCTAGTAGACATGGACTTTCAACCAAGAATCTTTCTTCTGACTAGAGAATCCCTACACTGGTGAACTGTGCCTCTTAGGGCAGGTCTCAGTTTCAGCTGCAAAACCACTCTGAATAGATGAGGCCTGAATTGGAGCTGCCACTGATGCTTCTGAAGCACGCTCCCTCGGTGTCCAAAGAGAATTCATGTCTCTTCCCCGTGCTCCTTCCAGCACTGTCAGTTGTTCACACACTAAATATCATTCTTTACCACTACATTTGTTTCTAAACAATCCAGGACTAGGTCTCTAATTTTCATTTCATTCTAGCTTTCACCTACACTTCTTACCTTTTTTTAAGTTAAGTATATTTAAGAAGTTGAGGCCTATGAATGTAGTTCTCAAAGCAGTGCCCTGGCCTAACATACCTGAGGCCCTGGGTTCGCTCTGGATTTCTGCACCTTTCAACTACTTATTTTCCTCTTCTCTATTACACAACAAATTAATGCTGCTTTGTTGCAAATAAATATTTGCCTTCTGTGCTTTTTATTTTCTTAACTACATCTTTTTGGTAAGATACTCCTATCTATATTCTTAATGCCTAGTTTGCTCTACTACTAACAATAAAAATGGCTTCATTTTGAGTTTTCCACAAGTACCTACTGTTCAAATACCCCCTACCCTCCCCCATACATACATACATCTCCCTGAAATTAATAATTTCAGGAAAGAACTTTTCCTCATGCTAGATGACTAGCCCATTCAACATTTAACTTATTCTACATCCTGGCCTCTTGCAAAATCTTTGTCCTACAATTTGTCCTACCTACAAGATGTGTTGGGGTAATTAATGATAGCTGAGAATTTGTGGACCTGACCAACCAATTACTGATCCAACTAGAGAGGTTAAGAGGGGGGAGCCCATGTCTGATACTGCCTGAATTGCCAGGAACCAGAAACTTAACATCCAGAGACCCAGGATAGAATCAAACATTACTGGCAAAAGAAATCAATGAAATGATTCCTAATGATATTTTGCTGTACTCATAGATCAGTGCCTACCTCAATTCTTATTAGAGGCATCATCCAACAATTAATGTGAGCACATGCACAGCCAAACACTAGGTGGAGCCAGAGGAACCCCATAGAAGAGAGATAAGGAGGATTCTAGGAGCCAGAGGAGTTACAGAAACCAGGAAAACAGCCCACAGAACACAGATTCAACTAAGCAGCGTTCAGGGGCTCACAGAAACTGAAGTGACAACCATGCATCCTGCACAGATCTATACCAAGTCCTCTGCATATATGTTATGTTTGTGTAGCAGAGTGGTCTTCTGGGACTCCTAACACTGGAGATGAGGGATATCTTTGACTCTTTTACCTGCTCTTGGGACCCTTTCCTCCTACTTGGTTGCCTTGGTATGAAGGTTTGTGCCTAGTCTTATTGTAACTCACTCGGCCATGTTGGGTTGATATTCCTCAGAGGCCTGCTATTTTTTCTTTTTCTTTTGTTTTCTGAAGTGAATAAAGGAGTGGATCGGGGGAAGGGGGAAATGGGTGTGGGGTGGCTGGGAGAGTAGAAGGAGAGGAAACTGAGGTTTGATGTAAAGTATGAGAGCAGAATTAAAACTGTTTTTAAGTAAAAAAAATATATAGCTTATCTAGCTAAGTCTATGTTAACTACTATGAAAACTTTTATTTGAAACACAAAATACATTTACATTCAAACTTCATAGTAACTATATACCTTGAAAAACATGAATAGTTCATATACTCACGGATCTGCTATGATTTTCCTTTTGTACTTTTTAGTTTTCTATTAGCTTACAAAGCATCTGAATATGTATTACATACATATAAGTAATCTCATGGGCCTCTTTCTACTTCCCCAACCTTTACCATATTTACTTCTGTAGTAAAATGGTCATGAAATATATGAAAACATTTTTATCATTTCCTTAGATGGCTCTCTGAAATTTCTTTTACATAAACCTCCACCACATGCTGATTTGGTATCAGCCTTCTGTTTCAACCAAGTATTCACTGAGCGCACCCCTTCCTAACACTCTGTGGCATTCCTCTGGGTCCCTCTTAAAAGTATCTACACCAAATCTCATTTCTAGGTCATCTCTAGTAAAGCTTTTATTTTATTCCTGAGGAAGTTTTCCGCTGGCTCACATGTATACTGTTTATGTTCTTCCATTGCTATAAATTAATACTGATGCACTATTTTAGTATACTAAAATCCTATGAAAATTTGAGTAGTGACATGGATGGTTCCTCATTCCTTATAAAGTGACTTCATAATTCTAGCTTCATAATTTGTTATCTTTATGCAGCTCCTGTGGTCAAGTAAGTTTGGATTTCAGTAATCAGAATTACTGTCAAGCGTACACAGAATTATCAAACTGAAGATTAAGAAGAGCTTGGAGCAACTTTAAAGGCTATATGCAAGTCCTATATGTCCAAAACTTGTCCTTGTGTAATTCTCTCTGGATGGGGTAATAAAATGATGGAAAAGCATAGTCTACTTTTTATAAACAGTTCAAGACACTAAACAGTTCAGGAAGTTACTCCTGCTGTAGGGAAAAAAACTTTGAATTCTAAACTGCTTCCGTGCAAATTAAAAAAAAAAAAAAATCTATCATCTTCATCACATCTTTGTCTCCTACAAAGTTACTTTTAAAAAAATTATTATCTACAGATTTCCAGGTCAGTCCTAGCAGTGGGAAAAAGTTCAGGGCTTATTTAACACACAGCTATCTGTTTTCTACTCCTGTGTAGACTGCACCTGCTGCTCTACTCAAAGCTCACTGGCCATTTTTACAGACCGAGGTGCCCAAACTTGACTCTATAGAAGGCAGTGTAAGCTTTTGTGTCAGTGGAGAAATCACTCAGTGCTGAAACGAATCCCTAGCTCGGAATCTTACTCACTACCTCCTGCTTGTAACTGCAGCTGAGCTTGCCAGGGCCAGCCTGGACCACAGTGCTCAGAAGCTATGCTTTGAGGTAGAAGCTAACCTGAGCTACCAATGCACCGAACAAGCAGGCTGTCTCCACAAACAAACAAAAAAAAAATGGGTATCACGTCACGATTCATTTTGAAACAGAATTTTCCTTCCACGTTCACTCTGCATCCTAAGATACTGGGCTGTGAGGGAAATCCCGCAGAAACGGGCCCCTTTCCCCTGGGGGTGCGGTGGGGGCGAAAAGCAGTTAACTAAGCCCTCAGAACTACTTGTACAGCTGGTAATTAACAATTAGAGACGATTTCTGCGAACTACTGATTAAAAAAACTGAACCCCGAAACTGTACTTACGAGCTACGCCACAGGCAACAGCCTAAAGAAGATGGCGCCGAGGAGTTTCCAGTACCTGCCAATATCCCCTCAGTGAGGAGGCACTTCCTGTGTGGCTCCCGCCCTAAAGGAAAGGAAGGGGCGTGACTCACTGGAAGATGACGCCTTCCAACCTTCCAAACTGACCAATCAAATGCCATCATTACCTCCACAGGAAGTGCCGAGGAGACTGGCTTTGGGAGTGTTTCAATATGTCAAATGTCCCTGTATAAAGGAGAAGTTACACATCCTCACACTCCAGTGCATCATAGCTTTTGTTGGCATTTCTTCTCTTCTAAACCACAGCACTCTCTGACAAGCCTACTACGGACTTTCCCCCACTTATTTTTGTCACACTTAGTTTTGAGGGAACTTTGAGATTATTTTTAAAACCACAGACAGAGGTCAAAACTCCTTGTAACTATCTGGCCTCTCCTATTTCAAGATGTTTATAATGGTGACAAAATAGTCTCATGACCAAGATGGGATCTTTGAAAGAGAAGATAGCAATATAATTATTTAGAATTCCACGAGTTTAAGATTAGACAATGTGATTGTGATGAACCAATAAAGGGTATAACTAACTCAAAGTCGATTTTGCAAACAAAATTATTTCTAAAAACTAAAATAATATGATGGGATATTATAGTATATATATTAAAGGCAAATATTCTCAACACTTATATGTTCATAATATGAATTTAAAACAATATTAAAAATTATTGGCATGTGTTGATGTATTTTAACAAATGTATTTGCTTTAAAGTCTTTTATACTGTCACTAATGCTTTCTGGAGAACATATTTTGATATGGTATTATGTCTTTTAAAGTTTTAAAACAATCTCTTATGGTTTAGAAGAGAATGGCCCCCAGAGGCTGATAGATCTTAAGGTTTGGCCCTCAGTAGGTGGAATTGTTTTTGAAGCCTAAGGAGGAGTGGCCTCATTGTAGGAGGTGTGGTCTTGTTGAAGGAGGTGTGGCTTTACTGGAGCAGATTTGTCTGGGTGACCTTGAACTGTCAAAATCCCAAGTCATTCCCTCCATTATCCCTTAGCACTCTCTGCCTCCTGCTTGTAGATCTCAGGTACTTGTCCAACAATTACTACAGTCCCTGCAATGATAGCATGAACACTGACCCTCTGATACTGTAAACCCCAAAGTAAAGGTTTTCTTTTATAAATTGTAGTGGCCACGGCATTTTATCACAGTAATAGAAAAGTAACTGAGAAGCCGTCAGTATTCTTAAATTGTTATAGGTCTCCTGTCACTAGAGATTCACCAGTTTGACTCAAGGTTTAATTTTAGTTAGATATGGGCTTGTTATTTAAACAAACAAACAAACAAACAAACATGGCCAGGACCAGAATGTTTACTAGGCAAGTTCTTGGCTATTGTTAGTCCAAGGATTATATGGGCAAAAACCACAAGATTACATGTATTTTGCTTATTTGTAGGGTGTAATTTTAACATATCTGTCTTACAGCTGTCCTAGTCATGTCTTTGAGGAGAGTAAGATAACTCTGACTGCAAAGCAGAAATATCAGGTGGTCTTATGACCTATTATCTTACTAGAACAGCAAAGTTTTCAAGACTGGTCAATTTGAGAATAATCTTTAATTTCTGGAACAGAGGAAAATGGGCTAACAAGATACAGTCTGTACTAGGTAGATTTTTGCATACTATAGACTATTTTAATTTATAAAGCAACAAGCAGTAGTAAAATTGAACAATATGCCAAAAAATATATTCACATATAGTGATAAGTATTATGAATGTCAAGCCCCTGGATGAGCACTAGTAGACTACCCCTTTGTAATAAATAAAGCAATATTTTGCGATCTTACAAAGTCAAGTTATAATATGAACAATATTTTTTGTTTCTGACTGTGTTTGGCTAATGGTTTATGCTGTTAATGTATCAAATATATATTAATCTGTACTACATCAGATTAAATATCATATATATGTGTATATAACATAAATACAATGTAAAATGAAAGTAAATCATTTATTATTAATATAAAAATCACCTGATATATAATTATGTAACTATATACCAGAAATGTTCAAATACAATTAAGTGCAACAAGTTAATAAATAATAGTGATATCACATGCATATGAACAATTGTTTATGCAGTTCAAACATGTCTTGCCTCTCAAAGTATAAGTTCAAAATCTTCTAACTGAAATGAGTCCCCTGAAGATTATCTCATCTCCATTCAAGAGTTAAAAAGATAATGGTAACTGAAACCACAATGTTGTGAGATAGAAAGTAAAATAAAACAGCACAGCTCACTCCTGTGGCAAGGAGCTTAGTTTCCAGTCCTGAGGCCTCTGGCGGGAGCACTCAGATCTCTCCGCTTCCGGATCCAGATCAGCCTGGGTGGCAACACCACATCTCCAGGTGCTGCAAGAGGCAAGAGGAGCTTCCGGGCAGTCAGCGGGGAGAAGACAGTGTACTCCAGTGAATCCAGCGGGCCCCAGTGGGAGCCATCAGGTGTCTGCTTCAGGATCTGAACAGCCTGGGCAACAGCACCCTGACTCCAGGCAGTGCAGGAGGTAAGCTGTGAACCAGAGGCCACCTGGGAAGGGGCAGCTTGCACTGGTGAGTCCAGCATTGACAAGACCAACTAACACCAGTGAGAACTAGATGGCAAAAGGCAAACGCAGGAATGTCACTAACAGAAATCAAGGCAATATGGCAACATCTGAACCCAATTCTCCTTTACCAGCATGTCCTGGATACCCCATCACACCAGTAAAACAAGATTTGGATTTAAAATCACTGGTCATGATGCTGGTACAGGAACACATGAAGGACATACTAAAAGAAATTCAAGAGAAAATGGATCAAAAGTTAAAAGCCCTTGCAAGGGAAACACAAAAATCATTGAAAGAAATCCAGGAGAATATAAAAGCCAATAATAAGAAAAGGCAAAAAAAAAAAAAAAAAAAAAAAAAAAAAAAAAAAACAATTAAAGAAATACAGGAGAACTTTGGTCAACAGGCTGAGGTCATGAAAGAGGAAACACAAAAATCTCTTAAAATTACAGGAAAGCACAAACAAGCAAGTGAAGGAGCTAAGCAAAACCATCCAGGATCTAAAATCAGAAGTAGAAACAACTAAGAAAACTCAAAGGGAGACAACTTTGGAGATAGAAAGCCTTGGGAAGAAATCAGTGGACATAGATGCAAATATCAACAACAGAATACAAGAGATAGAAGAAAGAATCTCAGATGCTGAAGATACCATAGAAACCATGGACTCAACAGTTAAAGAAAATGCAAAATGCAAAAAGCTTGTAACCCAAAATATCCAGGAAATCCAGGACACAATGAGAAGACCAAACCTAAGGATTATAGGCATAGATGAGAGTGAAGATTTACAACTTAAAGGGCCAGCAAATATCTTCAACAAAATTATGGAAGAAAACTTCCCTAACCTAAAAGAGAGAGATGCCCATGAATATACAAGAAGCCTACAGAACTCCAAACAGACTGGACCAGAACAGAAATACTTCCCGTCACATAATAATCAAAACACCAAATGTAACAAACAAAGAAAGAATATTAAAGGCAGTAAGAGAAAAAGGCCAAGTAACATATAAAGGAAGACTAATCAGAATCACAGCAGACTTTTCACCTAAGACTATGAAGGCTAGAAGATCCTGGGCAGATCTCATGCAGACTCTAAGAGAACACAAATGCCAGCCAAAACTACTATATCCAGCAAAACTCTCAATCACCGTAGATGGAGAAACTAAGATATTCCATGACAAAAACAAGTTTACCCAATACCTATCCACAAACCCAGCCCTACAAAGGATAATAGGAGGAAAACACCAATACAAGGCGGGAAACTTCACCCTGGAAAAAGCAAGATAGTAACCTTTCATCAAACACAAAAGAAGTTAAGCAATCAAATTTAAAAAATAATGTCAAAAAATAACAGGAAGTAGCAATCACTATTCCTTAATATCTCTTAATATCAATGGACTCAATGCCCCAATAAAAAGACATAGACTAACTGACTGGATACGTAAACAGGACCCTACATTTTGCTGCTTACAGGAAACACACCTCAGGGTCAAAGACAAACACTGCCTTAGAGTAAAAGGCTGGAAGACAATTTTACAAGCAAATGGTCTCAGGAAACAAGCTGGAGTAGCCATTTTAATATCAGATAAAATTGACTTTCAACCCAAAGTCATCAAAAGAGACTCTGAGGGACACTTCTTGCTGGTCAAAGGAAAAATACAACAAGAAGAACTCTCAATCCTGAACATCTATGCTCCAAATGCAAGGGCACCCTCTTTCGTAAAAGAAACTTTATTAAAGCTCAAAGCACACATTGCACCTAACACAATAATTGTGGGTGACTTCAACACTGCACTTTCCTCAATGGACCGATCAGGAAAACAGAAACTAAACAGGGACACAATGAAACTAATTGAAGCTTTGGACCAATTAGATTTAACAGATATATATAGAACATTCTATCCTAAAGCAAAAGAATATACCTTTTTCTCAGCACCTCATGGTACCTTCTCCAAAATCGACGATATAATTGGTCACAAGACAGACCTCAACAAATATAAGAAGATCGAACTAATCCCATGCCTCCTATCAGATCACTATGGAGTAAAAGTGTTCTTCAATAGCAACAAAAACAACAGAAAACCCACATACACGTGGAAACTGAACAATATTCTACTCAATGATACATTGGTCAAGGAAGAAATAAAGAAATAAATTAAAGACTTTTTAGAACACAATGAAAATGAAGACACAACATACCCAAATCTATGGGACATAATGAAAGCAGTGCTAAGAGGAAAACTCATAGCCCTGAGTGCCTCCAAAAAGAAAATGGAGAGAGCATACACTAGCAGCTTAATGACACACCTGAAAGTCCTAGAACAAAAAGAAGCCAATTCACCCAGGAGGAGTAGAAGAAAGGAAATCATCAAACTCAGGGCTGAAATCAATCAATTGGAAACAAAGAGAACCATATAAAGAATCAACGAATCCAGGAGCTGGTTCTTTGAGAAAATCAACAAGATAGATAAACCCTTAGCCAGACTGACCAAAGGGCACAGAGAAAGTATCCAAATTAACAAACTTAGAAATGAAAAGGGGGGTATAACAACAGAAACTGAGGAAATCCAAAAAATCATCAGATCCTACTACAAGAGCCTATACTCAACACAACTGGAGAATCTGGAGGAAATGGACAATTTCCTTGACAGATATCAAATACCAAAATTAAATCAGGACCAAATAGATCATCTAAACAGTCCCATAATCCGTAAAGAAATAAAAGGGGTCATAGAAAGTCTTCCAACCAAAAAAAGCACAGGACCAGATGGTTTCAGTGCAGAATTCTATCAGACCTTCAAGGAAGAGTTAACACCAATACTCTTAAAACTATTCCACAAAATGGAAACAGAAGGAACACTACCCAATTCCTTCTACGAAGCCACAATTACGCTGATACCAAAACCACACAAAGATCCAACAAAGAAAGAGGACTTCAGACCAATTTTCGTTATGGACATCGATGCAAAAATACTCAATAAAATTCTTGCCAACCGAATCCAAGAACACATCAAAATGATCATCCACCATGATCAAGTAGGCTTTATCCCGGGAATGCAGGGTTGGTTCAATATATGGAAATCCATCAATGCAATCCACTACATAAACAAACTCCAAGAAAAAAACCACATGGTCATTTCAATGGATGCTGAAAAAGCATTTGACAATGTTCAGCATCCTTTCATGCTTAAAGTCTTGGAAAGAACAGGAATTCAAGGCCCATACCTAAACATAGTAAAAGCAATATACAGCAAACCGGTAGCCAGCATCAAACTAAATGGAGAGAAACTTGAAGCAATCCCACTAAAATCAGGGACTAGATAGGGCTGCCCCCTTTCTCCTTATCTTTTCAATATTGTACTTGAGTACGTACTAGCTCGGGCAATTCGACAACATAAGGAGGTCAAAGGGATACAAATTGGAAAGGAAGAAGTCAAACTATCATTATTTGCAGATGACATGATAGTCTACCTAAGTGACCCAAAAAACTCCACTAGAGAACTCCTACAGCTGATAAACAACTTCAGCAAAGTGGCAGGTTATAAAATCAACTCAAGCAAATCAGTGGCCTTCCTATACTCAAAGGATAAGCAGGCTGAGATAGAAATTAGGGAAATGACCCCCTTCACAATAGCCACAAACAGTATAAAGTATCTTGGGGTGACGCTTACCAAACATGTGAAAGATCTATATGACAAGAACTTCAAGACTCTGAAGAACGAAATGGAAGAAGACCTCAAAAAATGGGAAAACCTCCCATGCTCATGGATCGGTAGAATCAATATAGTTAAAATGGCCGTTTTTTCAAAAGCAGTATACAGATTCAATGCAATACCCATCAAAATGCCAACTCAATTCTTCACAGAGTTAGAAAGAGCAATTCTCAAATTCATCTGGAATAACAAAAACCCAGGATAGCTAAAACTATTTTCAGCAACAAAAGAAAGTCGGGGGAATCAGTATCCCTGACCTCAGGCAATACTACAGAGCAATAGTGTTAAAAAACTGCATGGTATTGGTACAGTGACAGGCAGGAGGATCAATGGAACAGGATTGAAGATCCAGAAATGAACCCACACACCTATGGCCACTTGATCCTCGACAAAGAGGCTGAAAACATCCAATGGAAAAAAGATAGCCTTTTCAACAAATGGTGCTGGTTCAACTGGAGGTCAGCATGCAGAAGAATGCGAATTGATCCATCCTTGTCTCCTTGTACTAAGCTCAAATCCAAATGGATCAAGGACCTCCACATAAAGCCAGACACTCTGAAGCTAATAGAAAAGAAACTGGGGAAGACCCTTGAGGACATCGGTACAGGGAGCAAGTTTCTGAACAGAGCACCAATGGCGTATGCTCTAAGATCAAGAATTGACAAATGGGACCTCATAAAATTACAGTTTCTGTAAGGCAAAGGACACCATCAAGAGGACAAATCGGCAACCAACAAATTGGGAAAAGATCTTCACCAATCCTACATCAGATAGAGGGCTAATATAGAATATATATAAAAAGAACTCAAGAAGTTAGACTCCAGAAAACCAAACAACCCTATTAAAAAATGGAGTACAGAGTTAAACAAAGAATTCTCACCTGAAGAACTTCGGATGGCAGAGAAGCATCTTAAAAAATGCTCAACTTCATTAGTCATTAGGGAAATGCAAATCAAAACAACCCTGAGATTTCACCTTACACCAGTCAGAATGGCTAAGATTAAAGATTCAGGAGACAGCAGGTGTTGGAGAGGGTGTGGAGAAAGAGGAACTGATGGTGGGGTTGCAAATTGGTACAACCACTCTGGAAATCAGTCTGGTGGTTCCCCTGAAAACTGGGCACCTCACTTCCAGAAGATCTTGCTATACCACTCCTGGGCATATACCCAGAGGATTCCCCACCATGTAATAAGGATACATGCTCTACTATGTTCATAGCAGCCCTATTTATAATTGCCAGATGCTGGAAAGAACCCAGGTATCCCTCAACAGAAGAGTGGATGCAAAAAATCTGGTATATCTACACAATGGAGTACTATTCAGCCATTAGAAACAATGAAGTCATGAAATTCTTAGGCAAATGGATGGAGCTAGAGAACATCATACTAAGTGAGGTAACCCAGACTCAAAAGGTGAATCATGGTATGCATTCACTAGTAAGTGGATATTAACCTAGAAAACTGGAATACCCAAAACATAATCCACATATCAAATGAGGTACAAGAAGAAAGGAGGAGTGGCCCCTTGTTCTGGAAAGACTCAATGAAGCAGTATTCGGCAAAACCAGAAAGGGGAAGTGGGAAGGGGTGGGTGGGAGGACAGGGGGAGAGAAAGGGGCTTATGCAACTTTCGGGGAGTGAGGGGCTACAAAAGGGGAAATCATTTGAAATGTAAATAAAAAATATATCGAATAACCCCCCCCAAAAAAGAAAGTAAAATAAAATACAAAATTTACATTTAATCTTCTCTAGAAATGTTCATAATCAAGAAGTATTAAGAATTCATCCAAAGGAAGACATGTTAATACAAAGAATATGACTAATCATTATTTAAAATGGAAATGTTAATTTTGCTTTTAGATGCCTTTTAACCTCAGAGTGGCTTTGCCCTATATTTTTTATTTCCACACATTTAATTTTGGTCTTTTAAGTTATTCTTGTACAATAGTAAAAAGCTCCATTTGTGTTCTCAGGAAGTCATTTCTTACTGATCAGATATCAAGTAGGTTAAGTGGCTGGTTGAGTTTCACATTTATGACTATGAATCTAACACGGACAAATAAAGTATCTCAATCAGCAGTAATTTAATCATGTCCTCAGGAGCACCACAATAAATGTCTATACTTCTTGAGCATGTAACTACTCATCAAAATTTATTACAAAATTATTTTTATTACCCATGTGTAGGATGCTTCCAAGTCAAAGCATGCTTATTGTTAAAGGTTCATTAATTTATTATAATGCTTAACTGATAAATGTAAGTTCTTCATGGTATCAAGAACAGGGATTATCCCCAAGATGCTAGTATGAAATGTTATTTTATTTTCTATATCCTCTCATCAAGTTACAGGTAAACAAAACAGTCAAAAGGGACAAATTTGTATTACTTATTTTCTTTAAACTGTAAATGTTTATATCCATTTTATCATGCACATTTCAACATCTGCCAAATTTTCTAACAAATATTGTAACTAGGATCATAATTTTTTAATAAACCATAAAAATTATTGGATAGGCATTGTATATAGTTTCAAATTGGAACTATATAAGTAATTAAATCTTTGTTTCTTTTATATGATTAGGTGAAGTTATTAAAATGCATTATGGAATGAATGACAATCAGTTTTAGACGTATCCAAAATCCTATCAAAATTTTACTGATAAAACATGTTGGATAATATTGCTGAGTATATTAGTTAAAACATTTTTAATAAAATACTTTCAAAAAAGATCCAGGGAAGTAAAAGTAAAGTTTTTGATTTGATTTTGTTGAACTCATTTATTCTCTTTAGCATCAACTCATTCTGAATTCAAATTAGCCAGTTGAAATTGTCACTATGAGACATAGACTAACAGACTGGATACATAAGCTTTACTGGGCTGGAGAGATGGCTCAGGGGTTAAGAGTACTGACTATTCTTCCAGAGCTCCTGAGTTCAATTCCCAGAAACCACATGGTGGCTCACAACCATCTGTGATGAGGATCTGATGCCATCTTCTGGTATGTCCTAAGACAGTGATAGTGTATTCACATATGTGAAATAAATAAATAAATATTTTAAAAGAAACAAAGAAAAAGAAATCTTACTTAAGCTCAAAACACACATTGCACCTTACACAATAATTGTGTGTGGGGGGGTACTTCAACACACCACTCTAATCAATGGACAGATCATGTAAACAGAAACTAAAGAGAGACACAGAGAAACTAACAGAATTTATGAACCAAATGGATTTAAGAGATATCTATAGAATATTTCATCCTAAATCAAAGGAATATACCTTCTTCTCAAGCACCTCATTATACCTTCTCTAAAACTGACCATTTAATTGGTCAAAAACCAAGCCTCAACAGATACAAGAAGATTGAAACAATCCCATGCATCCTATCAGATCACCACGGACTGAGGCTGGTATTCAATAACAACAAAAACAATGGAAAACCCACATACACATAGAAGGTGAACAGCACTCTACTCAATGACAACTTGGTGAAAAAAGAAATAAAGACAGAAATTAAAGACTTTTTAGAATTCAATGGAAATTAAGCCACAACATACCCAAACTTATGGGACACAATGAAAGCATACTAAGAAGAAAACTCATAGCTTTGAGTGCCTCCAAAAAGAAACTGGAGAGAGCATACACTAGCAGCTTGACAGCACACCTGAAAGCTGTCCAGCCCAGTAAAGTTTCTTTTTATGGATGTAAGTGCCCTTGCATTTGGAGCATAGGTGTTCAGAATTGAGAGTTCATCTTAGTAGATTTTTATCTTTGATAAGTATGATGTGTCCTTCCTTATCCTTTTTGATAAACTTAGGCTAGAAGTATATTTTATTAGATATTAGAATGACTACTCCAGCTTTTTTCTTGGGTCCGGGCCCATTTGCTTGGAAAACTGTTTTCCAACCTTTTACTTTGAAGTGTATTTCCTGTATGCAGTAAAATGTCGGGCGCTGTTTATGTATCCAATCAGCAAATACACCAAAGAGAAGTAGATGGCAGGAAATAATCAAACTCAGGGCTGAAATCAACCAAATAGAAACAAAAAGAACTATACAAAAAATAAAACAAAAACAAACAAACAAACAAACAAACCAAGAGCTGGATCTTTGAGAAAATCAACAAGATAGATAAACCCTTAGCCAGACTAACCAGAGGCCACAGAGACAGTATCCAAATTAACAAAATCAGAAATGAAAAGGGAGACATAACAACAGAATCTAAGGAAATAAAAAAAAAATCATCATATCCTACTACACAAGACTTTACTCAACAAAACTAGAAAATCTAGGTATAAGGGACAATTTTCTAAACAGATATCAGGTACCAAAGTTAAATCAGTATCAGATAAATCATCTAAACAGACCCATAACCCCTAAAGAAATAGAAGCAGGTATTAAAAGTCTCCCAACCAATAATAAATAAATAAATAAATAAATAAATAAATAAATAAATAAATAAATAGCTCAGGGCCAGATGGGTTTAGTACAGTATTCTATCAGACCTTCAAAGAAGACCTACTACCAATACTCTTCAAACTATTACACAAAATAGAAACAGATAATTCACTCTATGAAGCCTCATTTACACTTATACCTAAACCACACAAAGACCCAACACAGAAAGAGAACATCAGACCAATTTCCCTTATGAATATCAATGCAAAAATATTCAATAAAGTTCTCACAAACCAAATCCAAGAAATCATCAAAACAATCATCCATCATCATCATGTAGGCTTCATTCCAAGAATGCAGGGATTGTTCAATATATGGAACTCCATCAATGTAATCTACTATATAAACAAACTCAAAGGAAAAAAAAAACACATGGTCATTTCATTAGATGCTGAAAAGGCTTTGGATAAAATCCAGCATCCCTTCATGATAAAATTCTTGGAGAGCTCATGAATCCAAAGCCCATACCTAAACATAGTGAAAGCAATATACTGCAAACCCGTAGCCAATATCAAACTAAATGGAGAGAAACTTGAAACAATCCCACTAAAATCGGGGACCAAACAAGGCTGCCCACACCCTCCCTATATATTCAATATAATACTTGAAGTCCTAG
Source organism: Apodemus sylvaticus (assembly GCF_947179515.1). NCBI lineage: Eukaryota > Metazoa > Chordata > Mammalia > Rodentia > Muridae > Apodemus > Apodemus sylvaticus. The sequence goes on along the minus strand of NC_067482.1, from coordinate 38,701,481 downwards.
TCAGAGCAATTAGACAACAAAAGGAGGTCAAAGGGATACAAATTGGAAAGGAAGACGTCTAAATATCACTCTATGAAAATGATGTAATAGTATACATAAGTGACCCCAAAAATTCCATCAGAGAACTCCTAAACCTGATGAACAACTTCAGCAAAGTGGCTGAATTTAAAATTAACTCAACCAAATTAGTGGCCTTCTGCTACACAAAGGATAAACAGGCTGAGAAAGAAATTAGAGGAACGACAGCCTTCTCAATAGTCACAAATAATATAAAATACCTTGGTATGACTCTAACTAAGATCTGTATGACAAGAACTTCAAGTGTCTGAAGAAAGAAATTGAAGATCTCAGAAGATGGAATGATCTCCCATGCTCATAGATTGGCAGGATTAATATATTGGCCATTATATGGCCATCTTGCCAAAAGCAATATACAGGTTCAATGCAATCCCTATCAAAATTCAAACTCAATTTTTCATAGAGTTAGAAAGAACAATTTGCAAGTTCTTCTGGAATAACAAAAAACTCAGGATAGCGAAAATTATTCTCAACACTAAAAAAACTTCTGGAGGAATCACCACCCCTGACCTCAAGCTGTAATACAGAGCAGTAGTGATAAAAACTGTAAAGTATTGATACAGAGACAAGAAGGTAGATGAATGGAACAGAACTGAAGATCCAGAAATGAATCCACACACCTTTGGTCACTTGATCTTTGAAAAAAGAGCTAAAACCATCCAGTGAAAAAAAGCAGCATTTTCAACAAATGGTGCTGATTCAACTGGTAGTCAGCATGTAGAAAATGCAATTGATCCATTCTTATCTCCTTGTACAAAGCTCAAGTCCAAGTGGATTTAGTATCTGCATATAAATCCATATAAATTCATGAAATTCTTAGGCAAATGGTTGGAACTTGAAAATATCATACTAAGTGAGGTAACTCATTCACAAAAGAACACACATGGAATGCAGTCACTGATAAGTGGATATTATCCCAGAAGCTCTGAATATCCAAGACACAACTCACATATCAAATCATTCCCAAGAAGAAGGAAGGAGAGGGCCCTGGTCCTGGAAAGGCTTGATGCAGCAATGTAGGGGATTGCCAGGACAGAAAGGGGAGGGGGACTGGTGGAGAGAAGAGGGCTTGTGGGACTTAGGGGGAGGGGGGAACTGGGAAACAGAAAATCATTTGGAATGTAAACAAAGAATATAGAAACTAATGAAAGAAAGAAAGAAAGAAAGAAGGAATGAAAGAAGGAAGGAAGGAAGGAAAGAAAGAAAGAAAGAAAGAAAGAAAGAAAGAAAGAAAGAAAGAAAGAAAGAAAGAAAGAAAGAAAGAAAGAAAGAAAGAAAGAAAGAAAGAAAAAAACTTTCAGGGAAGTAATAGAAAAGAAATCGGGGGAAAAAGCAAGTAATAGAAAAGAAACTTGGGAAGACCCTTGAGCACATGGGCACAGGGGAAAATTTCCTGAATATAACACCAATGGCTTGTGCTCTACGATCAAGAATTGACAAATAGAACCTCATAAAATTGAAAGGTTTCTGTAAGGCAAAGAACACTATCAATCGTACAAAATTGCAACCAACAGATTGGGAAAAGATCTTTACTAACCCTACATCCAATAGAGGAATAATAACCAATATATACTAAGAACTCAAGAAATTAGACACCAGAGAACCAAATAACCCTATTAAAAATGAGGAATAGAGCTAAATAAAGAATTCTCAATTTAGGAAACTCAAATGGCTGAGAAGCACGTAAAGAAACATCCTTAGTCATCAGATAAATGCAAATGAAAACAACCCTGAGATTACATGTTATACTAGTCAGAATGGCTAAGATCTGAAACTCGGGTGACAGCAGATGCTAGTGAGGATGTGGAGAAAGAGGAATACTCCTTCATTGCTGGTGGGATTGCAAGCTGGTAAAGCCACTCTGGAAATTAGTTTGGCAGTTCCTAAGAAAATTTGACATATTACTACCTGAGGACACAGCTATACCTCTCCTGAGCATATACCCAGAAGATGCTCAACATATAATAAGGACATATGCTCAAGTGTGATCATAGCAGCCTTATTTATAATATCCAGATTTTGGAAAGAACCCAGAGGTCCCTCAACAGAGGAATGGATACAGAAAATATGGTACATTTACACAATAGAATACTACTCAGCTATTAAGAATGACTTTATGAAATTTGCAGGCAAATGGATGGAACTTGTAAATATCATCCTGAGTGAGGTAACTCAGTCACAAAAGAACATGCATGGTATGTACTCACTGATAAGTGAATATTAGCCCAAAAGTTCAGAACACCCAAGATTTAAGTCAGAGACCATATGGAGCATAAGAAGGAAGACCAAAATGTTGATGCTTCAGTGCTTTTTAGAAGGGTGATCAAAATACTCACAGGAGGAAATATGGAGATAAAGTGTGGAGTAGAGACTGAAGGCCATCCAGCGAGTGCCCCACCTGGGAATCCACCCGATATATAGCCCCCAAACCTGGAGGCTATTGTGGATGCAGGGAAGTGCTTGCTGATAGAAACCTTATGTGGCTGTCTCCTGAGAGGCTCTGCCAAAGCTTGACAAATACAGAGGTGGATTCTCGCAGCCAATCATTGCACTGTGCACAGGGTACCAGATAGAGGATCTAGAGAAAGGACCCAAAGAGCTGAAAGGGTTTGCAGCCTCATAGGAGTAACAAGAATATGAACTCACCAGAACCCCCAGAGCCTCCAGAAGCTAAACCACCAACCAAAGAGCACAAGTGCAGGGACCCATGGCTCTAGCCATGTATGTAGCAGAGGATGGCCTTGCTAGACATGAATGGGGGTGAGAGGCCCCTGGTCCTGTGAAGGCTAGATGCCCCAGTGAAGGGGAATGTCAGGGCAAGGAATCAGGGGTGGGTGGGTTGGTTAGCCAGGGGGAGGGGAAAAGGAATAGGAGGTTTTTGGAGGGGAAATCAGGAAAGAGGATACTATTTGAAATGTAAACAAAGAAAATATCTAAGAAAAAAACAAGCAACCCCCCCCAAAAAAACAAATTGCCACTGTTAGAATTCTGCTTGTCGTCAGACAAATCAATATATTAACATTAATTTTAATCTCTTGCCATTAATATTGACACCAAACTTCTGAGATAAAGACGTAAATCTGTAGATGAAGAAAATGGCTACTCATAATTTGTTGAAATATAGAACTTTATGAAAACAAAAATAAAGTATAGTAACTGAAAATCATGGAAGGTCACACAAAAGAATATATGGCAGGAAGAAAATGTCAAAATCGATTCCGTTAGATGTAATCACAGATGTTCTCTGCAAATGGAGTTACTACAGGCATACAGGAAGCTTCTGGCAACACAAAGCAGGAGAAAGGCAATCCAGGTAAAGGATTGCTTCACAAGTTCCTAAAGTGAGGTCTCACAGGTTATATGTAGGGGATTTATATGTCCTCTGGAAAGATACATCATTGAATAGACGAACTGATGGTCAAAGATAACCTTGGGTTGGATTGTGTTGTCCCTGAATGTCAGTGAGTGATTCATATCTTATCTCATTTGATGGGGAACTGCCAGAAATCCTATGGCAAGTGTGAAATAAACAGAAATGTTCTTTAGATGTAGTCTGACATCATTCTGTAGAATGGGAGGATCTCAAAAGATGAGATCAAGAAGCCTGAAAGAAGGTCAACTCTTGAGTAGAAATGCAAGAGGTAATTGTGTAATGGAGAATAGATTACATATCAGTCAACTTTTATGATGAACACGAGCATTTTAGGTCTGTTCTTTGAGGGAGGCATTTGAATAATTCAGTTAGCACAGTCCCTAAAGGGTATTTTCATTTCTATGTATAGTTTATTCTTAGAGTGGCCAGCAGGCATAATTCTATTCACAATTCAATCTTTTCCAAAATAAAAGAGCAATAACTTTTCCCCCTCACATGTGCTTTTATATTTCTTTTATTTCAGTTATTTATTTTTTGGGCTGGAAGAAACATTAGTGCTATTTTTATTTATGAGTGCAGAATACATTGTTCTCACTTATGGAGAAGCATTATCTATTATACAATGTAGTGAGTGATTTTAAAAGTACACACTTGAAAATAAACAAAAATTGAATTCATTCACCTTTACCATTTTGAAAGCAAGAGAAACAAGGATTTTTGCTTTTATCTCTGTGACAGTGAGACCATAAATGATGAAGAACTCAGCTTTAGCATTGCATAATCTTTGTTTACACTGAGGAGCAGTAGGAAAAAAAAAACAGAGAAATTAAAGAAGAAATGCTTTCAAAAATGTTGATGGAGCATGCCGATACATACATTCTTTTAAAATGTATCAATCTGTTTTGTTTTCAACTGAAAGATGCTTGTCAGCCATTCTGACAATATTATTAGGTTAAAAATTCGCGCAAGTCTTACTTAATAAAAGGGTACAGTGGATTAGCTTTTGTCTTAACACTAATAATGCCGATTCAAGATTGCTTTTCCTAGAATGCCAAAATGAAAGTAATTAAAATTATATTATTATTAAATATATGATATTATTTTACATTTACTGGAAAAAATGAAAGGAATAGCACTTCAGAATTCACAAAGTCAATGTATATTTGTCATCAGCAAAATATGCCAAAATTTAATAACAAGAAGTTACTGTAATTTTTCTTCTGAGAGAGATCGATTTTAAGGAATACAAAGGATAACTGAAGATTTTGCAATACTATGAATACATTTACAAATTACCAAATGCCACAAGGCTTATCTTTGTAACCAAAAGGCATGGCATGAGCTTCAGCGTCCAGTTAGCGGAGGAGAAGATTGGCCTCGCATGGTCATACTGCTATAAGCATAAGCTGTGTAAACCTTTTTGTAGAAAAATAACACAAAAGCAACTGAAAGGTAATTCATTATCCCACAATGTCTTCTGTGAACTTGCCTTTTCTTACATTTCTATTTAGGCATGAATTATGTACTTAGAGGTTGGTTGTAAATGTTGGGCTTCTCATTCTGTGTAATCATTTAAGTTAATTGTTTGATTATTTATTATTTGTGTGCTTGATTGTTTATATGTACTTGTGTGTGTGATTCCCCACAAATGTCAGAAAAAAGCATCAGATTCCTTAGAACAGTGGTTCTCAACTTTTCTAATGCTATGACCTGCTAATACAGTTCTTTATGTTATGGTGACTCCCCCAAAATTACTTTATTGCTGCTTCTTAACTGTATTTTTGCTATTATGAATTGTAATATAAATATATGCTATGTGACTCTTTTGGAGTTGTAACCCTCAAGTTGAGGACCATTTCCCTGGACATAGAGATACAGAAAATTTTGAGCTGCCCCACATGGATGCTAAAAACTGAACTCTGGTCCTCTGCAAGTGCAGCAAGTACTCTTATCAAGGAGACATCTCTCCATTGCCTGCTTAGTCTTTTCTTTATAAACATTAAAGTTAAAAAGTAGTCATTTTCTAAGGAGTACTTAAGTCCATTGAAAACACTGTTTTATAATCAACATACCTTAAGAAATTAAATATTTGTCCAAGTACAAGTCATGTAGTAAAGTGGATGTGTATTTTAAGTATTAAAGCTGTAATTAAAGTTGTCTTACTAGAGTTGAATGCCATGCATAACTAATTAATAAATAAATATTGAAGGCTTTATATATTATCATGCAGGTGAACACAATAATAAAGATAATGTGAACATATGTTTTATTAATGTTTATTCATACATAGGGAAATGTATATATGTAACACATTGGATTCAAAATGTTCTAACATTATATCATGTTTTTGTTTTGTTTTGTTTGTTTGTTTTTCTGAGACAAGGTTTCTCTGTATAGCCTTAGATGTCCTGGAACTCACTCTGTAGACCAGGCTGGCCTTGAACTCAGAAATCTGCCTGCCTCTGCCTCCCAAGTGCTGGGATTAAAGGCATGTGCCACTACTGCCCAATGTATGATGTTTTTTTTAAAAAAAAAAAGCTTAGAAGCGTTCTTTAAAGTGGTTCACTTCACCAAAATAATTGTTGATCATAAATATGAATGTCACTTTTATTTCCTCCAATTAAGTAATGAAATGAGAGTCATATCCAAGTTTTATGATACACAATTTTGGGCTGAGCCTAGAGTGTTTCTCTGTACTATCCCTAGGCCTAGGCCTAGAAGCTTCTAATTTCCATACAATCTAATCTTCAGCAAGCCCAGACCTTGAAGGTTTCAGCTGTAGCTTCTGTCTGCTAACCTAAGCCTAGAATGTTTCACCCTCTGAAATTTACTATTGAATAAGCTCATCCTTTCTAGTTCTTTCTGAACCCTGGCTATCTGGTTCAACTCAGATGTTTAAGCTCAAAACTTCTCTCTAATCTGACTGATTCAATTTGGCTTCTCTTGGCTTCTTACTGAATTGCTCTGCTTGGTCTCAAACTAGCTCTGGTAATCTTCTAATATAACTCCTCATTCTCTAGCTCCTTCTGTCTTCATTTACAACCTGTCTCTGTAAAACTGTCCTCACTGTCCTCTCTCTCTCTCTCTCTCTCTCTCTCTCTCTCTCTCTCTCTCTCCTCTTCTCTCTCTGTACCTCTGCCTGCCTCCTTCCCTCCCTCCCTCTCTCCTTCTATCCATCCCTTTCTATCCCTCCCTCTCTTGCAGTGCTGGTCTCTGACGCCACTTCTTTTTCCTGTCTGTTCTCCTGAGAGTTGGGTGTATCCTATCTCTGACTTATTCTATCAAAATTTTCTCTGATTTATTGTTTTGCCCCTAAAGTAGATATCACATTCAAACATGGGTACTTCCTTCTACCAACTAACTTCACCTTCATTGTTTGGGATTAAAGGTATGTACTAAGTGCATGTCAGTATTCCTCCCAGAAAGACTAAAGACACTTGGTGTATCTGTATTCCAGCCTGATTACATAGATGCAGAAGGATTTTGAATGTGATCTCTTGCCAAAGTAGAAATGTCCCTGGATTAAAATTCCTCTACAGTTGATAATACCTCAAGAAAGTATTAAAAATAATAATCTATATAATTATAAATTAATTTTATTTAATTTCTTAGAAATTAACTATGTTCTTTAGAGTTATGTTTAAGTCATAGGTTACTTTAGTCACTTGAAATCTTTTCCTTTGAGCCAGTCAGCAATAAGCACACGCACATGTGTGCATGCTCATGCATGTGTAAGCTCACACACGAGAGAAAGAGAGAAAGAGAGAACATTACAATATTAATTGTTGATTTTTGTTTCATAGTAGCTATAATCAATCCTATAACTCTTTTTCTTTATTGTCACATTTTCCAAAAATTAAAATTGCCATAGTTGAAATCTAGATATTATTGCTCATGCAGGAAATTATAGGCTAGAAAATATTAAAACTGTAACAGTAGCAGGGATTCAAATGTAAAATATTATATCAGATCTAGGACTGTGGCCAATTTTATAGAAGATTCTTATACAAAATAAATTGTTACTAAGAAAAAAATCACTAAGATATATCTTTATTGTTTTAAAATGTAGGATATAGTGTTATATATTTTAATGAATCTGAAATTTAGTTTTCTCAGATTTATCTTAAAATACAGGTATCTGTAATTATATTTTTTAGAATTTGTATCATTACAATTTTAAAGATACATTTTCAGTAACCTATTGAGGCCTGAGTTCCTTGTAGAGAAAAAAGCCTTTTCTTTCCATGTTGTCCGTGGTTTCATCATTAACGTAATTATCAGGGCACCTCTGCCATTAGGAGAGGTCTAAATTTTGTATTAAGATGCAAAAGAGGTCTTTATAATACGCAATAAATTTACCTTTATAAATGAGTTTGCTTAAAGATATGACATAGCAAAATCCACTTCTAAATCAAATATTTGAAACATCAACTTAACACATGATATCTCTTCTCTCAAAGGAAATCTGCAACACTAAGAACAAGATCACCATTCTTGAGGATATCACATGGGATAGTTCAAAGTTCAACTGCATGTTTATAAGAAGGAAGCAGCCTCTGTAAAATCCACATACCTAGAATCACAGACTGAACTCTTGTAAAGGTAACAGTTCACATGTTTTTATTTACATAGCAAAACAATTAAAGTTGGAGAATAACAAACTTCATTTTTGTGATATGATACCATATACAATATTTTTCTTCACTTCAATATAAAAATATTTTCTACTGTAAAACTAAGTAATTAAAAATGATACCAACAGAGGGGGAAGAGATTTACATTTCTTTGTATTCCTTACCTTTTGTCAAAGAGCAATTGAAAAACTGAAAGAAATAAAAGCCTTGACTTTTCCATGTTCTCCACAGTTTTATAATTAAAGTATCAGGGCATCTCTATCATTAGTAACAAATCAATGGAAAATTCATGCTCCTGTTTAATAGTCTATCCATTCCATGTCATGCTGTACAAATATGGCTTACATGAAAACTGAATTCTTATTCCTTATTCAATGCAAAGCCTCATAAAATAATGTCTTAATTTATCAAGCAGTAGCAATGTGTCTGCCTTTTGATAAAGAGATCCAATAATGTGTTCAGTATACTGCACTAGGAAACAATAAAAATAATCATTAAAAGTGACAACTTAACACTTCATCAACAATATTGGTAAAGAGAATGTAGACTATAGTTAGCAAGCAACATTTGAAAAAGATTATGTTGACCAACGATTAACTGTATTCATATACACTTTTATCAATTTCTTATCAGAATTATATTTTCTTCCCCCTTAAATATGTATTTTCAAGCAATTCTATGAAAAAATTACAGAATCTCATGCAAATATATAATTGATATATTAATTACCCTTTTCAAATATTTTATGCATCTAATAAATGGTAAGGTTTCTAAATCAGGAATATTCTGATCTCATGGTTATATGACATTTATAATTAATTGTGTTCTATAAATAAAAATTGGGCATATGTGGAAAAATAATAAATATCAATTCAGAAAATTACTGCCATCAAACAGGTGACATGGACATACACTGAAAACTTTCTAATATTCATATATGAAAGTGTTTAATGCATATGAGAATTTTTATTTGTATAAATTTATATAACTTTTTATGTTACTTAGAATTTTGCTGACATTTTTACTCTTGCAGGATGCCTGCCATTCTGTTTTATGGCTGTCTGCCTTCTTGTCTTGAGATAGGGTCTCCCATTGGACCTGATACAAATCTGGGGCCAGTGACCCTCCTGGCTCCAGTTCTAACACTGCTTGGGTTGTGAACACACAAGTAACTGAGTCAGGCTTTTTGTGTGAATGTTGGGATCTGAACTCAGGTTGTCCTACTAACCTAGCAGATGCTCTTACCTGATGCTATTTCCTCAGTCTATCCTTTATAATTTAAGGAAATAAATTGCTCATGAAAAATTATACTATTAAAAAAGTGCAAACATTTCCAAATCTCCATTAAATTCATTATTTATTTCTTTTTAAAGAAGTGTTTTTGTCCTCGTGGGTAAAAGAATAGTCAATCCACTAATCATTTGATGAAGTGGAAACGAAATGTAATCAGTGAATTAAAATTTGTCCAAAATACAAAGAGAACATTGAAAAGTGAAGCCTCTGGGAATGGAAGGCTTGAAAAGAAATAAGAGATCTCACAAGTATTCATCTGGGATTCCTAAAGGATGCGGACAATGCTTGCTGAAGCTATGGTTTCTATAACCCCAGTCCTTTCTGTCAGTTCTTAGTCCTTTGCATGGTTGATTTAACACAGATGTACATTCAAGCATAACATCCAGCTTTAGTGATACCTTCTGCTTGGAAGGCAGGAACCATTCAGCATTCAGATGGTCACCTTAGCAATGAGGTATATTCTGTTCTCTCGCAGGTCTTTTTTGTTTGTTTGTTTTGTTTTTTCCAAGACAGGGTTTCTCAATTGTAGTCCCGAAACTCACTCTGTAGACCAGGCTGGCCTTGAACTCAGAAATCCTCCTGCCTCTGCCTCCCAGAGTGCTGGGATTACAGGCGTGCGCCACCACCGCCCAGCTTTCTCGCGCAGGTCTTGTGCAAAGCTACACCACGGGAAGTAATTTCATTAAAAATGAGGGAACAAACATGTTTAAATCTGTCTTTCCCACAACAAATTCTCAAATAACATAGATATCGAAAACTTGAGGAAAAACTTGAAACCATATCTTTAATCAAATTAGTAAGTAATTGATGACACACTATGACAGGTGTCTTTCCAACAGAGAAACATTTTTTTTTTCTCACAAGACAGAGGAAAGTGGCTGGCATCTATGTTGGGAATGGTACAGATTCCACAGAGTATCACAGAACTGAGATGCCCCCAAAGTTGCTTTATTTGAAGCTGCCCTGGGATGGAACATGATCAGATAATATTAAAACAAAGCTTCTTTTCATACAATTTCCATTTATGTATTCCAGAATATCAGATCTGGCATAGGGGGAATCACTGAGATTTTTCTTTAAATCATTCTGCTGGGTAACGCTCAAAATACTGGAAGAAAGGAAAGAGAGGCCAGAGAGGGAGCAAGAACAATCATTTACTAATAGTAACAGAGCATATAAATTGAGACGCTTGAGCTGTGAACAGTGCAGACCACCCAAGTGGAGTGAAAATATGGTCTCTGGGCAGAAAATTGTAACAGATTTTGGGAGGTGGGCTAGCCTTTGATTTAAATAGCTTCTGTGGGCTGCTCTGACTCACATGCCCACCTCTTCCCACACTATAGCTCAATAAATAGTTAGCTTAATTCTATGATTAATAGAATAAAAGTAACCCAGAAAAGAGGCAAAAGCAGTAAAAGTACAATGAAAAATCAGAAGAAAAAATGTTTTTTCAAGAAACAGAAATCTAATATGAATAGCTCTCTCCAGTCACAAAAACCATAAATATCTCATTAATATAACAGATTGAAATGCTCAAAGATGACATGTTTCAAATAAGCAAAAAAGCATAAAGATTAAAAAGAAAATCATTGAGAAAACACAATGAAAGCAGTAAAACCATTATTAAGTTGGAAATTACAAGTTAAAAAGTGAATGAATACAACTGAAAACCCATTGAATATAGTTGAAAAGGTCTGAAATGTGAAAAGATACAAAATAAATTTAGAAACTGTTACAGGAAAAGATTTTATATTAGTATTAATCTTTTTTAAAAAGCTTATTTAAACATATAAAAAGAGAAAACTTTCCTGAAATAGAAATCTTGGATAAAAGAACCAGCATTGCAAATCCTCTTACTTTGAAGAAAACTATCAAAATACCAACACTTGCTTTACCTGTTTTTAACCTGGGAAAACATTAATTCCTTAAGTTAAATATAATAATCTCAGTCCTTAGGAGGAGGCTGTCAGAAAAGTTATTATTTCAAAGCTATCCTATATATAAACATATCTTAAAATAAAAAGTCTTCCATCTGCAAACAAGAAAAAATTAATCATGCCTCACTACTTAGGAAGCTAAGGAAAGAGAATTAAAGTTCAAGAACTGCCCAACATCTCAGACAGAGGTCAAGGCTAGTGTGAATAATGCAAAAGTAGCATGCTTGCTGACAATACAGTGGAACTCTGGGTTCCTTTCTCCAGTGCCAAAGGAAAAAAATCACCTTCACTTTTTAATATTTGATAATCGCATACTTGACTCCCCATTTATGAAATGGTACCTTTTAACCATTCTATTCCTCTCTACAACTCTTGTAACAAAAGTATCAGGCACCATGTTTATGAAATGCAAATCTCACCTTAGTATGACTTCATGGTTCTGATTTTCTGAATTTTCAACTCTATTTGTGTGTGTGTGTATGTGTGTGTGTGTGTGTGTGTGCGTGTGTGGTGTTGTTTTGGAAGAAGAGGCAAAACTTTGAATACAGATTTTCTATATACAGATTTGGCTGGCCTTGAGCTCTCTGAGTTGTAGACAGAGCTAGCCTTCAACTTGTGACTTGTGGAGATCCTCCAGAATATTTACTTTTAATTTTTTGTTTTGTTTCTTATGTAATTTTCATTTTTGAAATTTTGATATAATTCTATCACTTACTCCCTTCTTTTACCTCCCTCCAATCACTCCCCTTGCTCTCTTTCAAGTTCATGACTTCTTTTTCTTTAATATTTTTCATGTATATGTATGTGATACAACAAACATACCTCTATCTCTGTATCTATCTAGATAGATGATAGATTTCCAAATGCATAAGTACAAACAGCTCAGTATGCACATGCATACATGTATGCATATGATATCAGGACTTGCCTTCATTATTCACTTACCTTTATTTATAATAGACAAATTTCACATATAAAAATAATAGTGAATCAGGACTTAAAAAGAAATGGAAGTCAATGATTAATAGGAAAAGTATAGATGAAGGCTCATGTGTTCATTAACTGAAAATTCCAACAGCAGTCAGTGGGTTTTATTCAAACAGAAACAGATGTTAGTCTTTCTTAATATCCTGTAACACTTTTAACCCATCATCACTAATCATTACTAAATTGAGTAAAGTTTAACTTTTTTCAGTAATTTCCACAATATTGTCCCTTATTTATCTCTACGACTTCTTGCTACTACCAACACCTTACACTTCCCTGGATCAACTTTTTATCTATACAGGAAGAGCTTAGCTTGACATTTTAAATCCATCATGTTCCGGGTAATGATACAAAGAAAATGTACTTTCAGTTGTGGGTGTTGGGTGAGTTGGGATTGAAGAACTGCACATCATGAACTTCACTTTAGGACCACCTCAGTGAAGCTTGATTTGTCAAAAACTTCCTTGCCAAAGTCACAGTTATAAGCATCCATTCCCCATCAATATCAGACAGAGTCTAGGAAAAAATGGAACTTGAGACAAAAGAAAACATTATGAAGAAGAGTCCACTCATTTATACCTTGTGTACTTGGCTTTTGCAGTAATTTTTAGTTTTAAGATACTGGTTTCTAATACCTTGATGATTGTAGCTTCAAGAGTCCTGATCTTGGCCCAGCTCTGCACTTAATACTGTATCACACAGTTCCTAATCTACCTATGTATTTAATGGTAGCATGTGAGCATCTTTATGGAAAGGTCAATTTTTTTAAGCTCAGTCTTAAATTAAATTAACATTGATTAGGAGCTCATTGAGTGATAAGAAAGACATAGTAAAGAAAAACACAATATTCTTTCATCTGTAAATGGTAAAAATCTTTCATAAGGGATCAAATAATTAATATACAGAGAAAGAAATTTTTGTTTTAATGATAAAGACATGTTACTTGGAAATAAACCACAGATTGAAGTAATAATATATAATTTCCCAGTAATAATGTATTTGTGGTTCAAGGTATAGGGTGTATCTATTGTAAGAATATGCTTGCATTTACTATTATATTCATATAATATTGAAACAAACAAAAAATGAAGACTGTTCATATCCCTGTTTTTAGCCCTGGTGTGGTTACAGGACTGATTCTAAAGAAGAGTGTGGTCAAAATATGACACCAAGTGCATCCTCTTCTTTTTATTTCTCATTGCAAATTATTCTCAACCCTAGATGAGAAGACCAGTTGAATCAGGGAACTAGATAATGGAGACCTTTTCTACCTTCTTTCTAGGACCAGAAATAATTGTCCGACTTATAGAAAAAATAAAATACACACATATTTTTTGTATTACTTGACATAACATCTCTGTTAAAGCAGATGATTGAAAAATGACCTTTCAGAAGTTCATTCCAGCCTACTGCATTTATCTTCATTAGTAACTGATCTGTGACTCATCTCTCCTACCAAAGAGGGCAATGCTGTCCTCTCCTTTAGGATTTTTGAAGCTCAAATTAAAGTCTATATTACAGAAAGCATTAAGTCTGCACAGAAACAAGTTATTTTTCACTATGGATTAATTGTGGAAATGCATTTTATAACTAGCCCATGCCTGGAGGACGTTAGAAGTGATTATACAACTATGACCCGCCAACATGGAGATCAAAACTAAAATTGATATATTCTCCAGGAAAATATAAATCATTCTAAATGTAAGCTTTAAAGACCTTTACACCAAATGTACCCTTCTCAGACAGAGATATCCTCCAACCCCACTGTAGTCAGTACTTTGAGCATGGTCATTCTTATGAATGATGAGGAAAAGTGGCTAAACCTTCACATAAGAATACCTAACATGCCTCCGAGTTACAAGGCAGACATTAATGATGAACAAAATAAAAAGATGCACCTTAATGCAACAAGCCATGTGTTATTATTAAAAATGCCATGTGCAAATGAGATAAATTCTATATATTAGTGATGAAATATTTTAGTAAATGTAGTCTGCAAATGAACAATGAAGCTCCTTGGCTAGTAAGTCCTTTCTAGTCTTGGTTCTATACTTGTCCAGTACACACACTTGGGAAACAGAAAGGAGAAACTCAGGTTTGAGATCAGTCCAAATGCTACCTGTGGTAGTATTCAAAGTCTCTTCCTTATGCCCCAGCCCCAGAATGGGGGTGGTCACTTTGATTTACTGTTTTTTTTAATCTTTATACTTTATCCATCAAGGGTTTTGTTCGTTCTTTTGTTTGAAGACTGGTTTGCACTCTGTCCCAGAACATCCTAGAACTCACTCTGTCCCTCAAACTCATGGTGTACTTCCACTTCAGTCTCCCCCAAAATAGGATCACGGGTTTGAACTATATGAAGCTAGGGAGAGTCAGCTATTTTCTAATCCATTTAAAACCCATAAAATTTAAAAGACAGTATCTTTGAAGAGAGGCCAATAAAATGTTTGAATTGTATAGGGAAGAATGAGATTTTTAAAAGACAATAGGAAGGGGAAAAAAGGAAAGAATGTTTCTCTCTTCATCAATAAGATCATTGGATTAATACAAAAAGTGATGGTGGTTTCTTATCATTGTTCTAAGTAAGCATTGGCCCAAAGGCCAAAACCATTCACACTCATGAAATAATTTTATTATAAGCTTTTATGGACAAGTACTCTTTATTAAATGTATAAACATATTTACAGATTTTCCCAGTCCCAATTTTTCTAGAATCAAAGTAAAGATGTTTTCAGCATCTTTCAACTTTAAAGAGGATTTAATTCAATGAAATATTTAGAAATAAAAAAGAAGGAATTCTCAAGTGAAAGTCAATTAAAATTTGACATTTTAAAATTTTATGTCTCATGGGCAATGGTTACAAATAAATGTATTAACTCAAAAGTTCATATTAATCAATATAATTTTCCCCAGAAAATAAGAGATTCTGTCTATAAGATGGACATTTCTATCAAATGTTTCCCCTCCCCAAACCCAGAACACATTCCTTTACACATACCAAGAACAGGTAGATACAGAAAAAAAAAATCTAGAAGTGAAACACCAAAAATATCAACAAGGATGGAGCTATTTTAAAAGCTGCAAAGATTCAATTAGTCTTAAGCCTCCATAATGAAAAGGAAAAGTCAGTACTTGAGAACCCAGATACATTGCATAATACTCACTCTCAGCCCATCCAGGGCTATGATATTTTTATTCCTTAGTTGCTCCTTTAATTTTTAAAGTAGCTTGGTTATAAAATCTTATCAAACTCTCAGAAAAACGAATACAAAACATGCCAGACATACAGATGTTATGAGCACAGAATCCTGCAAGGACAAGTCTAGCATTTCAGCAGCTAATGATGCTCTCTCTACTGGGAGAAGCAGATGAAAGGCTCGTGTAGACATTTATTTGGATGATTCTGGAAGAGTGGGCAAACTGTGTAATGTGACCTGCATCAGATTTGTCGCAGGTCATCTGTTAGGTTCTCCAGTGCCCAGATTTTCATGTTTCAGGTGTATAATGCTTTTTCACCTACAGAACAACCTGTATCAGTATTCCCTTATAGTTTGAGAACCGATCATCTAGATTGCACTAATATGTACTTATCTCCAAGCTGCTAATAGGAACTTTGTTTTCCTCTGTCAGCTCAGTAGAAACAAATATGTTGGCTATATTGTCTGACTCTAACTAAATTGCCTTCATTAAAGAACATAATGTCCTTGGCTAAATTATGGTTCTTTATCATGCATTGACTGTCCTACTATTGAAGTATCTTTGTAAAGGTGAGAGAGCTTCCTTAGAAGATTCTCGAAACAGCACCTAGAACACAGTGGGTTCCAGGCTGTGAGGAACTATGTGGCAAATGTATACAGTACATAACTGAATGACTTACTAGGAAAAAGAATTTATACAATGAATTGAACTTTGGCTCAGAGCACAACATTTCAAGTCAACTGTTAAGTATTGTTTGACCAATTATGTGCCAGAAAACACATTTTCCCTGGTTGGTGTCTGTTATTGATACAGTAGAGGTTTCACTGTATTGATCAGGGTTTGTTTTGTTCCATTTTCCTCTTCCCAGTGTTTTTTTTTTTTTTTAACAGAGAAAGTCTTATTTTTTGCAGGTGTTATGAAGAACTGCAAAGGTCACTGCCTATGACTTGCAGCACAGAGTTCTTGTTAAGGGCAGTGCCAATGGGAAGTTTTTGGTGACAGTTTGATTTCATGGGGTCTATTTAAAAAAACTCAGTCTTTTTTTTTAAATTTCAATGCAAAAGTATATATCACATATTTCTCCTAGCTCTGGTTCTCTTGTTCCAACTTTCCATGATGCTCTGTGTTCTATCCAATTTGAACACTGAATAGATTCTTTCAAAACTGTCTTTCTATAAGGAAAGACAGTTGACTTTCTAGACAATGAAGAATTAATTAACTCTCTCCATATCTGGCTTGTATTTTTTTAAAGGAAAAATTACATAGAATTTTTATTTTAGTAGAGAATACTTACCTTTAAAAACATTTTAAAAGACAGTCTGTATTTCCATTATCGTTATGAAATTACTATAGCAACAAAATTACATTAGACTTTCTGATTTCTCCATGGTGTCCTTAGATAAATAAACAACCCAGTAGACCATGTTAAATGCCCCAAATGTGACTGGAAAGAGAATGCGAGCATATTTGTCTATTTTACTTGTGCCAGATCCAGAAGGTGGTGGAGCAGAGGCAGGAGGTGCAGCTGACACATTCCCAGCCACCCCTGTTGTATTAACTGTTGTCTTTATTCGCCCAAGTCTAGATCCAAATGCAGGGCGAGTAGGAGCTGACCCCAAAGAAGCTGGCCTCAATGTGCCGTGAGGAGAGGGCGATGCTGCAGATGAAAGACCTCTGGCTGCTGCAGACATAGTCTCAGCTGCATTTGCCCTGCTGAATGGATTTGGACTGGAAGCTAAGTGAGCCTTTGGTGTGGCTTCAGAAGACTCCTGGACAGCAGTGGTCTTGCTGGAATGATTTCCCACATCAGTTCTGCTGTTGACATCCGATTCTGAGTGGACCAAGGCATTTGTTCTTTTCCTCATGTTCAAATTGGCATGTGTGTTCTGAAAGGATATTTAAAAATCCATTGATTATGTAATTTGACGTAGATCTATACAATAATAAAAAATATGTGATTTTTTTTCAAAGACAAAATATGTGATTACTCGGGTCTATAAGATAACCACTTTAAAATTCTCTGTAGCCATTTAACTAGATATCATTGCTTATTTCTAGCCATTAAGAAATAAGTAATAAGTAATTAGAAAAGAGATAGAGAAGTCCAGAGAATTGAGAAGAAGACTAGAAATGGGTTACTGGAAAAAGCTGGCACCATCAACATATGTATATATATATATATATATATATATATATATATATATATATATATATATGCGTGTGTGTGTGTGTGTGTGTGTGTGTGTGTGTGTGGCTTACTTTGGGGAGACAGGCGTTTTTATAACTATATTTCTCAATACTATCCTTGGACATTTTAGAGGTTCATTCCATAACTCATGTACTTGTGAATTATAACTTCAAGGTCAATGAGTTGAGTTTGAAAACAGAAGAAAGCAGCTTCACGAAACAGACCAAAAGCAGACTTGGAGAGGCTTAGAACACATTCTTCATGTCATGCTGTAGTACTGTTCCAAGCAGACTGCAGCTGAACTAATGAGAACTTGTAACCTAACATATGGCAGCTAATTTCAGTGAAAACAACTGAAATCAAAATCAACCTAAAAGCTGAAGACACCATTAGAATCCATTAACTTTCCTTCTACTATTTTAAAATCCCATTTTATAGAAAAGAAAAATCAATTGTAACTTATTCTATAATATTATACATATCGAAAAGAACAAAAATATGTTTGAAGCATGTACACTATTACTAGAAATAAATTATGTATACCCACATATCATGACATAAAAAGAATATAAGACAAGTAAATATATTCAAGATAAGACTGGGGCAAAATACTAAGCAGGAGCAGAGAGAAGGCTCAACTATTAAAGGCATTTGCTGACAAGCCCAGTGACTAGGGTTCCATTCCCAGGACCCACGTGGTAGAAGAAAAGACCCTATGCCATAAATTTGTTCTGTGATCTCTATACATGTGAGCACACACACAAACCTACACATACATGAGAAATCAGTAAATGGAAAGTTAAATAATTGAAAGTACATGGAGAATAAAAGGAAGTGAGGAATTATTAATTGAATACATAGTAGGAGTGTGTGTGTGTGTGTGTGTGTGTGTGTGTGTGTGTGTGTGTATTTCTGCTTACAGCTTAATAGTTTCACACTGTTTTCGTCCATAAAAAAGCTGGGGTATTGTAGAAAGCCAAATTTTCTCTAATGATAAATCTAAAGATGGATGACTTTAATTGTATAATAACAGAGACTGAATTTTCTTTCCTGGTTGAAATGATGAGAAAGACCTACATAAAATGTGCAAAACAAGTCATTATTTGACACTGATATCAAACAACACAGGACAAGAGTCACTGAGAAAGAGAAGTCACTGAGACTTTCCATATCGTGGTGCAGAGGGGGGAAAAAACTAACCTAGAAAAAATGTAGCAGATCCCTGGAACTAACAGATGACTTGAGACATGTATTGGGACCACCAGTGGCTGGCATTTACAGCACTTATGAGACAAAGGCTGAAGAAAGATCTCCAAAAGTCTAAACAGAGCTATCTTTGGTCATGAAGAACTGATGAGCAACAAGTATTCCCCCAAGACAAAAAAGAAAGGAGACGGGGGGGGGGTGTTTGAGGGATAGATGGATGGAGGAAGGGAGGGAGGGAGGGAGGGAGAGAACAGGAGAAAGTGTAGAAGAAAATTGTATTTGACAGGATCCCAGACACAAGTATAACCAATGTGTGCTCCCATTAGCCAGATTTAAGTGTCAATATCAACTCAGAAAGGCTTTACCTGGAGCCTATGGAATGAACAGTTCTAAACTGTGACAGGAGCTGTAATAGGCCAACTGATTATTCATGAAATTTAACAGCAAGGTCAGAAGATGAAGCTGACACCAACAACTTTTCTGTTCTCCAGAACAAAGTAGGAGAATATTTAAGAGGCTCTCTTTGGGTTCTTCAGGACCCAAGAAACTGAAGGGTTTGCAGCACCATAGAAGGAACAATATGAGCCTCCCAGTACTCCCAGAGCTCCCAGGGACAAAACCATCAACCAACGAGTACACATGGAGTTACCCATGGCTCCAGACACATAGGCAGCAGAGGACAGCCTTGTTAGATATCAAAGGGAGGAGAGGCAGTGTACACTACATTCCTCAGTGTAGAGGAATACCAGGACAGGGAAGCAGCATAGGGTTGATTGGGGAGCAATGTGTGGGGTGGGAGATGGCTTATGGGATTTTCGGGGGGGAGGGGGCAGGAAAGGGGACATTTGAAATGTAAGTAAAGAATATATCTAATAAAAAAACAGTCCCTCTGGATGAGTTTTCTACTAGAACTTTCTAAAGTTCTGTGAATCCCACACTCTTTGTGGTGAAATGGTTACAAAGCTGATTGCAAGCCATTTTGTATCTTTATAGCCATGCTACAAGTAATATGCACACTCCTTTCCCATCAAGAGATGGAGCCAATTTCCCCAAAAGCGGCCTTCATCTTCCCTTAGTCAATAGTGTGTGGTGTGGTAATGATAGTATGTCATACACAAATCAACCTCAAGAATTCTGATTTGATTTCATCAAGCTTAAAGCAACCAAAATGTTGAAGAAAATGCCCAACTTCACTTGTAGGGTAAGAGAACATTGGCACATAATTGCTTTCTCCAATGAGACCAAACAACATGCTGATGGGTCTGTTCCAGCTAGGAAAATGATGTAAATAGCCTAAACAAGCTAAATCAACACAAGCAGAAATTTCACACTGATCTGTAGAACTAAAAGCAAAAGTAAATATTTTTGTATATGCATAGCAATTGTCAAGAGTTATTAAGGAGCATTGCTCCTTCAACAGTTTAACATCTGTACATTAATAAAATAACGTTCAGAAAGGGAGTGTTTCCAAACCTCTCTTGGGAGGGGGAGCTCTCTCAACCATTTAAGCTAACGAAGAGGCTGCTTTACCCAGAACCCATAAAAACCTTCAGAGGGTACCTTTGCCTAATGTCACCACTCACTTGCTAAAGGACCAATCATTAGTCATTAGGGAAATGCAAATCAAAACAACCCTGAGATTTCACCTTATACCAGTCAGAATGGCTAAGGTCAAAAACTCAGGAGACAGCAGGTGTTGGCGAGGATGTGGAAAAAGAGGAACACTCTTCCACTGCTGGTGGGGCTGTAAGATGGTACAACCACTTTGGAAATCAGTTTGGCGGTTCCTCAGAAAACTGGACATGACACTTCCAGAGGACCCTGCTATACCTCTCCTGGGCATATACCCAAAGGATTCCCTAGCATGCAATAGAGACACATGCTCCATTATGTTCATAGCAGCCTTATTTATAATAGCCAGAAGCTGGAAAGAACCCAGATGCCCCTCAAAGGAGGAATGGATACAGAAAATGTGGTATATTTACACAATGGAATACTACTCAGCAATTAGAAACAATGAATTCACAAAATTTTTAAGCAAATGGTTTGAACTGGAAAATATCATCCTAAGTGAGGTAACCCAGTCACAAAAGAATACACATGGAATGCAATCTCTGATAAGTGGATATTAATTAGCCCAGAAGCCCTGAATACCCAAGGCACAAATTGCATAACAAATGACTCCCATGAAGAAGTATGGAGAGGGTCCTGATCCTGGAAAGGATTGATCTAGCATTGGAGGGGAATATAAGGACAGAGAAAAAAAGGAGGGAGGTGATTGGAGAATGGACGGAGAGAAGAAGGTTTATGGGACATATGGGGAGGCGGGATCCGGGAAAGGGAAAATCATTTGGAATGTAAACAAAGAATATAGAAAATAAAAATATTTAAAAAAAAAAAAGGACCAAGATGTGTGTTGTTTTTCAGAATTCCATTTGTGCTTGACAAATGGAATTAAAGTCCTTTTCAACTGGGGAAAATTACAGTGTCATGTTACTTTGTTGAGAAGGAAAATAAGAGCCCAGAGGTCCTGAATGGTTGGAAGTCCTACCAAGTATACTATGTTAAATTTGCAGTACTGAATAGCCTTCTACTCAGAAAAGTGACGGAGGCATTAAAAAATGTACCATTCAGAAGTTTATTCAGGATTTGGAAATCAGAAAGATGGTATATTTTTACCAATGTTATAAAGGTGTATGGGTCAGTAGACCATTCAAGGGATGTGAGGTAGATTT
Source organism: Apodemus sylvaticus (assembly GCF_947179515.1). Lineage (NCBI taxonomy): Eukaryota > Metazoa > Chordata > Mammalia > Rodentia > Muridae > Apodemus > Apodemus sylvaticus. Next base: position 38,679,852 of record NC_067482.1, on the reverse strand, counting down.
TTTCTTTAACCACAATTTACCTGAGTGTGATTCTGCTATTTACTATTGGATTAGTAAGCAAAGACTACTAAATTTCCCTGTTAAGTTGTAGCTTCATGCCTAGCAGAAAATATGATCATAGTTTATGGTTTTCATACTCTATGAGGCATGAGACACTTCTGTATCATATCTAAGCATTATATTTTAGAATGCATGTATTTAAAAAAATGCTTACGAGAGCCTACTACAATGGTTCAGTGAGTAAGGATGTTTTGATGCACACCTTTGATGCACATGTGAGTGCTGAAGTTTGAACATTCCTGAACATAAAGTCAAGGAGCAACTGAACACATTTCCCAGTGCTACTATGGCAAGATATGAGCTACAGGCAAGAGGATGGCTAGAAGCCTTGTGTACATAGTACTGAACAACAAAGAGTCTGTCTCAAGTCATGGTAAAAAGCAGGGACAAACATGTGAAATTTCCCTCTGACCTCTGTATGCATGGCCTGTCACATGTAATTCTACCTCCACACAAATACACAGATATAAATTGCCGTTTCTCCAAAAGGTTTTTAGCTAGTTTTCCACCAAGTGATTGATTAATGAATTGAATAAATCCTAACATACATACATGAGACATTTGTAGAGGTGAATTTTTGATGGTTTGAAAATTATATTCTGATGTGTGTGTGTGTGTGTGTGTGTGTGTGTGTGAAGTGAAATATGTCAAATATGGTCTGACTTCCTTGGGACTCACTTTGTAGACCAGGCTGGTCTCAAACACTCAGAGATTATATATATATATTCCAAGACATTTAGAAGAATGCATCAACAAAGTAAGAAGCAATGGGAAGGAAGAACATAGAATAAAATCATTAGGAATACTGTATGAAAACAAAAATCAAATGTGTGTCTGTCTAGTTTACATGTGTTAATGAACTTCTATAGCATAAAGAGTGTTTTATTAATCACGGTAGTTTAAATTACTCAGAAGGAACCAACTGATCTTTTTACCATGATGAAAGCATTATAGAAAGTCCAAATCCTTCACATGTTTTCAAAAGATCTGCTTCCAAGCTTACTCTTTACTTGTGAAGCACACTTTTGACTATTGTAGGTAATATAAAAATAAATAAAATATCTGGATTTAATTCTAAATTGGACTGAAAAGGCCTAAAAATCTCAATAGTACCCATTGTCCCTATTAAAAGGAAAAAAAAGAATTTGACTAATTTGAGACTTAAATCTTTGCTCTTTGCCAGGCAACCAAATGGTATTTAAATTATCTTCTATTTATGTCTAAAGGTATACTGTATAAAGATTTTTTGATGGCCAGGTCTGGCAGTACATGCCTTTAATCCTAGTACTAGGGAGGTAGAAACAGGAGGATCTCTGAGTGTTTGAGACCAGCCTGGTCTACAAAATAAGTCCCAAGGCAGCCAGAGCTACCACTGACTTAAAAAACATAAGTAACAAAACAAAACAAAATAAAAAGCAACAACAACAGCAACACAAAGATTAGTCATGATGACAAACCACCAAAAACTGAGAAATCTATTCCTCTTCAGAATAGGACTCACTAGAAAATCTATTGGTATTGAAGTCAAGTTGGAACAAATGAAGTGTCAGTCAGTGTAATTTTGATTCACATAGAGTTCAGAGACTTCTATTAGTATTCTACAAACATACAGTAGTTTCCAACAAGTACCTAAGCACAATTTGAATTAAAAAATGATTTAATTTGAAATCATTTTAACACCAGTCACAATAGCCTAAAGGGAAAAAACAAACAACTTAGTAGAACAGAGATGGGAGGTGGCAGATTCAAACACAACCAACAACTTAAGCAGCAAGCAACAAATAGGATCAGATCCAAACAATCCATCAGTCATGTCTGGCACAATCTCTAAAGAAGGATTCTAACTCAAAAAAAAAAATTAAAATCAATCTCAACTTATTACTCTACAGTGAAGAATCAAAGTAACAAAGATTAGGTTTGTGGAACGAGAGCAGCTACGTTCATCTTCTTTGCCAGAGAAGCTAATGACGTTTAATAAAATGTAATTTAGCATTCCTAAATTAAAAACTAACAAGGCTAATAATGAACAGGTTTATCTTCCAGAATATCAATGAGTCAGATACACACAAAATAAGAATCAAGTAAAGCGAAGACATTTATTCAAGGCTACAAGAGTGGGTTTCAAGGGTGGTCACATATTTTAGGATGAAATAAATAAGTGTGGTAGAGTCCCTACAAATATGCCCAGAGATGATTTACTGAAATATATCAATAGTGATTATAGAAAGCTCTCTCATATAGAAATGAAAAATATCACTTCTAAATAAACATGCTAAATATTTCATAAATAGTTACCTAGGGATCCTATCACATATTGAGTTCTAGAATGTAGAAATGAAAACACTGAGTTCCCAATTTATTATATTTCACTTCCTCCCAGCGTTAGCATTTAATCCAATATTTGCATTTCCATAAGCTATAGAAATATTACCTTCAATGCCAGGGACTGGAACAAACATCTATCTTCTATTTGGATTAACCAGCCACTTCGTGAGATCTTTGACAATTCCTTTTGTCTGTTTCATATTTGAGGGTTTGACACATTAGGATTTCTTTGAGATAAGTGGTTTTGTGTTCAATTTTGTTTCAGAGCAATTTCTGGTTTTTCTTTTTATTCCTAAGCATCTTATATATTATATATCTTCCCAGTGAGAGAAGCTACTGTGTTCGCAACCTGAGCAAAGTAGAAATCCTCAGCTGAGTAAATGGATGTTTCCAGAATGCTATCTGGGATTGCTTTTTTATATTATTATTATCAATTTTGCCAATTTATCAGAGAGAAGGAAGAGGGCACAGCAAACCCAGTTAGCTTTCACCAAACACTGAGGTGATGTGGCTCATTCAATGAGGTAATAGGGTATGTCATACTGTAGTCACCTAAAATGTTCAGAAGAATACTCCCAATGGCAGAAATATGCTTACTGTTAGGCTGTATTTGTAAACAGTTCTTGTATGACTTATGTGATCTAGTTTTCTTTTTTAATACTGATGAACTGGTTAGGATTTAGATCCTCAAACCAGACATAGCTAAATTTCAATACCGAGTCTGTTATTTTATAGCTGTGGTAGCAAGTTATTTGATTGCTGTCTCAGACTTCTTCATGAAGTCAGATTAATAATGTGTTTTTCCTCATAATGAATAAATGAAACCATATATACAAGGTACTTAGCAGAATACCCAGCATGCAGAAGACATCAACTAGGTAGTGTACAAAATTTTAATCTAGTTGAGGTCAGATATAAAGAGTCTCTGTGCCAAATAAGAAAAGAGCAGAAATGAATACTTATACTAAATAAAAATTTAGTAGACATTTTAATAATCTATAATTTATGAACAAAGTTTCTAATAACCAGAAAAGTAGCAGGATACTAAAACAAGGAATGGGCTCTTATCAAGTCATAAACAGCAAATACATTGGTAGTTGGCTAAGAAAGAAATGTGAATAAATATAAAATTGTATTGATGGTAAAGATGAGAATTAACTTAGGTGCAAAGCAAATACGTAATGCTATTGTGGGGGGACTAGAAGCACTCTGCAACAGAGACGGTGAAAAGGATGTGGTTCTCTCACAGCTGTCATGACGCTCACAGACTTTTGCTAACTCAGGCATCACAATCAATGCCATAGCCCATGTAAGAAACACTACACCAACAAATATTTCAAGGTGTAAGCTATCTACGGCTGCATTATTATATCAGATCTTAGTCTCTTCAGTGTTTTATAAATTATTGGTAAAACCTAAATTCCAGTTATCAGGAAAACAAAGCGGGCTAGAATACAGCTATAACCTCTCTCCATCAGAAAAGGATACTTCATAATACAATGACAGCATTAGCATGCCATTCCAGACCAACTAGCCCACTCTATAATATAACTGAATATTAAAAAGAATTGTATCTGTGAACAGAGTTCTCTGGTGTTCTAAGGTCAACTTTTCCTTTATATCTCATTTTATTTATAATATTTGAAAGAATGAAGGGGGGCTGCCAGAAGCGGGTACTCTGCCCTGCAGAGAAGGTGGAGTCACCATCTTTGTCCCCAGTCTGACTAGACAGGTCACTCCAAGTACTGAGCTATCCCATGTGTAAGACCTCGGGGGATGCAGACAACCTAGCTGTGGGTTACCGCCTGTGCCTAGGAACTGGGAGAGCAGCAGTTCCTCTGAGGGCCAGCCTAACGTGGGTACTCTACCCTGCAGAGAAGGCAGAGTCACCATCTTTGTTCCCAGCCAGATGAGACAGGCCAACCAAGGCTCTGAGCTATCCTGAGTATAGGACCTCTGGGGACGCAGGCAACTGAGCTGCTGGCTGCCTCCTGCGCCCAGGGAACTGGGAGAGCAGTGGTTCCTCTGTGTGCAAGCCAGGCGTGGGGCTGGTGCGCTGAGGGATCCCCGCTGCCTTCCTCGCTCTCTGACAGAGCAGACAGGCAGTACCAGGTTCAGTCCCCATAGACAAAGCAAGCATAACATTGCTTGGGGCAGGACACACCAGGACTCCAACTGCACCCAAGAGGAGGGCAGTACATCAGCAATCTCTGACAGGGGAAACCCAGCCATCCAGTGTTATGGAAATAGCCCTACAGCCTCACAGGAGGCTCAAACAACAGCCAGAAACAAGAACAACTAACACCAGAGATAACAAGATGGCAAAGGGCAAACAACGAACGCTACTAACATAAATCTAGGCAATATGGCAGTGTCTGAACCAAACTTTCCAACATCAGCAAGTCCTGGTTATACCAACACACCAGAAAAACAAGATTTGGATTTAAAATTGCTTGTCATGATGCTGCTAGAACAACACAAAAAGGACATAAATGAATCTCTTAGATAAATACAGGGGAACATGAGTAAGCTAGAAACCCATATAATGGAAACACAACAATCACTTAAACAAATTCAGGAGAATAAGGCTCAAGACAGAGAAGCCAATAAAGAAGAAACAAAAAAAACTTAAAGAAATGCAGGAGAAATTGAGTCAAATGGCAGAAGTCATGAAAGAAGAAACACAAAAATCTCTTAAAGAAGTAAAGGAAAACACAAACAAACAAATGTAGGAACTGAGCAAAATCATCCTGGATCTAAAAACAGAAATAGAAACAACTAAGAAATCACAAAGAGAGACAACCTTGGAGTTAGAAAACCTTGAGAAGAAATCAGGGGCCATAGATACAAATATCAACAACAGAATATAAGAGATGGAAGAAAGAATCTCAGATGCCGAAGATAACATAGAAACCATTGACTCAACTGTCAAAAAAATACAAAATCCAAAAAGCTGCTATCCCAGAAAATCCAGGAAATCCAGGACACAATGAGAAGACCAAACCTAAGGATTATAGGTATAGATGAGAGTGAAGATTTACAACTGAAAGGGCCAGCAAATATCTTCAACAAAATTATGGAAGAAAACTTTCCCAACTTAAAGAGAGAGATTCCCATGAATATACAAGAAGCATACAAAACTCCAAATGGACTGGACCTGAGCAGAAATACCTCCTCCCGTCACGTAATAATCAAAACCCTAAATATACTAAGCAAAGAAAGAAAATTAAAGGCAGTAAGAGAAAAAGGCCAAGTAACATATAAAGGAAGACCTATCAGAATAACACCAGACTTTTCACCAGAGACCATGAAAGCTAGAAGATCCTGGGCAGACCTCATGCAGATTCTAAGAGAACACAAATGTCAGCCAAAACTACTATACCCAGCAAAACTATCAATCACAATAGATGGAGAAACCAAGATATTCCATGACAAAACCAAATTTACACAATATCTTTCCACAAACCCAGCTCTACAAAGAATAATAGGAGGAAAACTCCAATAAAAGGAGGGAAACTACACCCTGGAAAAAGCAAGATAGTTATCTTCTTTCATCAAACCTAAAAGAAGATAACCATTCAAATATAAAATTAACATCAAAATTGACAGGGAGCAATAATCACTATTCCTTAATATCTCTTAACATCAATGGAATCAATTCCCCAATAAAAAGACATAGACTAACAGACTGGATAAGGAAACAGGACCCTACATTTTGCTGTGTACAGGAAACACACCTCAGTGTCAAAGACAAAAACTACCTTAGAGTAAAAGGCTGGAAGACAATTTTACAAGCCAATGTTCTCAGGAATGTTCTTAGGAAACAAGCCGGAGTATCCATTCTAATATCAGATAAAATTGACTTTCAACCTAAAGTCATCAAAAGAGACACGGAAGGACACTTCTTGCTGGTCAAAGGAAAAATCCACCAAGAAGAACTTTCAATTCTGAACATCTATACGCCAAATGCAAGGGCACCCTCATTTGTAAAAGAAACTTTACTAAAGCTCAAAGCACACATTTCACCTAACACAATAATTGTGGGTGACTTCAACACTCCACTCTCATCAATGGATGGATCAGGAAAACAGAAATTAAACAGGGACACAGTAAAACTAATTGAAGCTTTGGACCAAATGGATTTGACTGATAGTTATAGAACATTTCACCCTAAAGCAAAAGGTTCTCAGCACCTCATGGTACCTTCTCCAACATCAACCATATAATTGGTCACAGGACAGATCTTAACAAATATAAGAAGATCGAACTAATCCCATGCCTCCTATCAGATCACTATGGAGTAAGAGTGGTCTTCAATAGCAACAAAAACAACAGAAAGCCCACAAACACATGGAGGGTGAACAATACTCTACTCAATGAAACTTTGGTCAAAGAAGAAATAAAGAAAGAAATCAGAGATTGTTTAGAATTTAATGAAAATGGAGACACAACATACCCAAATCTATGGGACACAATGAAAGCAGTGCTAAGAGGAAAACTCATAGCCCTGAGTGCCTCCAAAAAGAAAAGGGAGAGAGCATACACTAGCAGTTTAACAACACACCTGAAAGCCCTGGGTGAAGTCAATTCACCCAGGAGGAGTAGAAGACAGGAAATCATCAAATTCAGGGCTGAAATCAATCAAGTGGAAACAAAGAGAACCATACAAAGAATCAACGAATCCAGGAGCTGGGTTTTTGAGAAAATCAACAAGATAGATAAACCCTTAGCCAGACTGACCAAAGGGCACAGAGAAAGTATCCAAATTAACAAAATTAGAAATGAAAAGGGAGATATAACAACAGAAACTGAGGAAATTCAAAAAATCATCAGATCCTACTACAAAAGCCTATACTCAACACAACTGGAGAATCTGGAGGAAATGGACAGTTTCCTAGACAGATATCAAACACTGAAATTAAATCAGGGTCAGATAGATCATCTAAATAGTCCCATAACCCCTAAAGAAATAAAAAGGGGTCATAGAAAATCTTCCAACCAAAAAAAGCACAGGACCAGATGGTTTCAGTGCAGAATTCTATCAGACCTTAAAAGAAGACCTAACACCAATACTCTTCAAACTATTCCACAAAATAGAAACAGAAGGAGCACTACCCAATTCCTTCTATGAAGCCACAATTACACTGTTACCAAAACCACACAAAGATCCAACAAAGAAAGAGAACTTCAGACCAATTTCCCTTATGAACATCGATGCAAAAATACTGAATTCAAATTCTTGCCAACCGAATCCAAGAGCACATAAAAAAACGATCAGCAACCATGATCAAGTAGGCTTTATCCCAGAGATGCAGGGTTGGTTCAATATAGGGAAATCCATCAATGCAATCCACTACATAAACAAACTCAAAGAAAAAAACACATAGTCATTTCATTGGATGCAGAAAAAGCATTTGACAAAATTCAGCATCCTTTCATGCTTAAAGTCTTGGAAAGAACAGGAATTCAAGGCCTATACCTAAACATAGTAAAAGCAATATACAGCAAACCAGTAGCCAGCATCAAACTAAATGGAGAGAAACTTGAAGCAATCCCACTAAAATCAGGGACTAGACAGGGATGTCCCCTTTCTCCTTATCTTTTCAATATTGTACTTGTACTAGCTCGGGCAATTAGACAATTAGACAAAATAAGGAGGTCAAAGGGATACAAATTGGAAAGGAAGAAGTCAAACTATCATTATTTGCAGATGATATGATAGTCTACCTAAGTGACCCAAAAAACTCCACTAGAGAATTCATACAGCTGATAAACAACTTCAGCAAAGTGGCAGGCTATAAAATCAACGCAAGCAAATCAGTAGCCTTCCTATACTCAAAGGATAAGCAGGCTGAGAAAGAAATTAGGGAAATGACACCCTTCACAATAGCCACAAACAGTATAAAGTACCTTAGGGTGACTCTTACCAAACATGTGGAAGATCTGTATGACAAGATCTTCAAGACTCTGAAGAAGGAAATGGAAGAAGACCACAAAAAATGGAAAAACCTCCCATGCTCATGGATCGGCAGGATTAATATAGTTAAAATGGCCATTTTGCAAAAAGCAATATACAGATTCAACGCAATACCCATCAAAATCCCAACTCAATTCTTCATAGAGTTAGAAAGAACAATTCTCAAATTCATCTGGAATAACAAAAAACCCAGGATAGCTAAAACTATTCTCAGCAACAAAAGAAATTCTGGGGGAATCAGTATCCCTGACCTCAAGCAATACTACAGAGCAATAGTGTTAAAAACTGCATGGTATTGGTACAGTGGCAGGCAGGCAGATCAATGGAACAGGATTGAAAATCCAGAAATGAACCCACACACCTATGGCCACTTGATCCTTGACAAAGGGGTTGAAAACCTCCAATGGAAAAAAGATAGCCTTTTCAACAAATGGTGCTGGTTCAACTGGAGGTCAGCATGCAGAAGAATGAGAATTGATCCATCCTTGTCTCCTTGTACTAAGCTCAACTCCAAATGGATCAAGGACCTCCACATAAAGCCAGACACTCTGAAGCTAATAGAAAAGAAATTGAGGAAGACCCTGAAGGACATCGGTACAGGGGGAAAGTTCCTGAAGAGAACACCAATAGCGTATGCTCTAAGATCAAGAATTGATAAATGGGACCTCATAAAATTACAAATTTTCTGTAAGGTAAAGGACACCATCAAAAGGACAAATTGGCAACCAACAAATTGGGAAAAGATCTTCACCAACCCTACATCAGATAGAGGGCTAATATCCAATATATACAAAGAACTCAAGAAGTTAGACCCCAGAAAACCAAATAACCTTATTAAAAAATGTGGTACAAAGCCAAACAAAGAATTTTCACCGGAAGAACTTCAAATGGCTGAGAAGCATCTTTAAAAAATGCTCAACTTCATTAGTTATTAGGGAAATGCAAATCAAAACAACCTTGAGATTTCACCTTACACTAGTCAGAATGGCTAAGATTAAAAAGTCAGGAGACAGCAGGTGTTGGAGAGGGTGTGGAGAAAGAGGAACACTCCTCCACTGCTGGTGGGGTTGCAAATTGGTACAACCACTCTGGAAATCAGTCTGGCGGTTCCTCCGAAAACTGGGCACCTCACTTCCAGAAGATCCTGCTATACCACTCCTGGGCATATACCCAGAGGATTCCCCAGCATGTAATAAGGATACATGCTCTACTATGTTCATAGCAGCCCTATTTATAATTGCCAGATGCTGGAAAGAACCCAGGTATCCCTCAACAGAAGAGTGGATGCAAAAAATGTCGTATATCTACACAATGGAGTACTATTCAGCCATTAGAAACAATGAATTCATGAAATTCTTAGACAAATGGATGGAGCTAGAGAACATCATACTAAGTGAGGTAACCCAGACTCAAAAGGTGAATCATGGTATGCACTCACTAATAAGTGGATATTAACCTAGAATACTGGAATACCCAAAACATAATCCACACATCAAATGAGGTACAAGAAGAAAGGAGGAGTGGCCCCTTGTTCTGGAAAGACTCAGTGAAGCAGTATTCGGCAAAACCAGAACGGGGAAGTGGGAAGGGGTGGGTGGGAGGACAGGGGAAGAGAAGGGGGCTTACGGGACTTTCGGGGAGTGGGGGGCTAGAAAAGGGGAAATCATTTGAAATGTAAATAAATTATATCGAATAAAAAAAAATTTAAAAAAAAATTCAGGAGACTCCGGGCAGTGGTGGCGCATGCCTGTAATCCCAGCACTCTGGGAGGCAGAGGCAGGTGGATTTCTGAGTTCAAGGCCAGCCTGGTCTACAGAGTGAGTTCCAGGACAGCCAGGGCTACACAGAGAAACCCTGTCTCAAAAAAACCAAATGCCAAAAAAAAAAAAAAAAAAAAAAAAAAAAAAAAAAAAATTCAGGAGACAGCAGGTGTTGGAGAGGGTGTGGAGAAAGAGGAACACTCCTCCACTGTTGGTGGGGTGGCAAATTGGTACAACCACTCTGAAAATCAGTCTGGCGGTTCCTCAGAAAACTGGGCACCTCACTTCCGGAAGATCCTGCTATACCACTCCTGGGCATATGACCAGAGGATTCCCCAGCACGTAATAAGGATACGTGTTCCACTATGTTCATAGCAGCCCTATTTATAATAGCCAGAAGATGGAAAGAACCCAGGTATCCCTCAACAGAAGAATGGATCCAAAAAATGTGGTATATATACACAATGGAGTACTATTCAGCCTTTAGAAACAATGAATTCATGAAATTCTTAGGCAAATGGATGGAGCTGGAGAACATCATACTAAGTGAGGCAACCCAGTCTCAAAAGATCAATCATGGTATGCACTCACTAATAAGTGGATATTAACCTAGAAAACTGGAATACCCAAAACATAATCCACACATCAAATGAGGTACCAGAAGAAAGGAAGGGTGTCCCCTTGTTCTGGAAAGACTCAGTGAAGCAATATTCAGCGGTCTGTGGAACACTCACTGTCAGACCTTTCAGTGATAACTCTAAAAGGTATATCTACACAATGGAGTACTATTCAACCATTAGAAACAATGAATTCATGAAATTCTTAGGCAAATGGATGGAGCTGGAGAACATCATACTAAGTGAGGTAACCCAGTCTCAAAAGATCAATCATGGTATGCACTCACTAATAAGTGGATATTAGCCTGGAAAACTGGAATACCCAAAACATAATCCACACATCAAATGAGGTACAAGAAGAACGGAGGAGTGGCCCCTGGTTCTGGAAAGACTCAGTGTAGCAGTATAAGGCAAAACCAGAACAGGGAAGTGGGAAGGGGTGGGTGGGAGAACAGGATGAGGGAAGAGGGCTTATGTGACTTTAGGGGAGTGGGGGGGCAGAAAAGGGGAAATCATTTTGAAATGTAAATAAAAAATACATTGAATAAAAAAGGCATAAAAAAAAAGAATGAAGGGATGAGGTCAACAGATATGAGAGACTAGCAGGCAATAGGCACCAAAGAAAGGCATAAATGTAAACATTAAAGTTTAATCCCTGCTATTTAAACTCTGTCCTTCTCAAATTCCTATGGGCTCAAGCCCAGATGAGCTCCCAGTACAGAAAGCTAATTGTATATCAAAAGAACCTGGCCTGTGACCATGGCCCACAGGAGTGAGCCCAAGACAAATAACAGTCCCATGGGCTAGCCTGGGCAAGAAGAGAGGCCCAGACAACCATTAGGCTTGCACTGCAGGGCCTGGATAGGGAGCTAGCCTAAGCTGTTGACCAATCAGGCACTATGCAGGCTTGGGAGGGAAGGGTTACCATACATGTGGTGACCCCTGCCAGGTGTCATAATGCACAAGCAGGGCACTCCTAAAATCAATCCTGAGACAACCTTAGATACTTAGAAACCCCAGCTGTCCCCCCCCCCAAAAAAAAAGGAAAGAAAAAAAATGGTAGAGAAATGGAAGAAAATGGGAAAGAGAAGGATGTGTACACAATGAAGAGATGCAGAACTGGAGAGTCAGGGGTACTGAGGAACAGCCTGATGCCATCTGGGACCATGGTGGGGTCCTGGCCTTTGCTGCCACCAGATATCACATCAAGGTCTATGGCCCTGAGCCACAGGGGTTTGTTACCACCAAAGGCCAGGGAGACATCCTGCGGCTGGGTTGATATATGAGGACTGTGCAGAACTGGCCCCATGCCATACCTGGGCATCATGAGAGGGCTGGCATAGAGGTGTGAGAGAAAGAGAGCTGACCTTGCCCTAGTCAGCTGCAGTACTTGGGAGATACATTGTGACTGCTGCAGGTAAGCCAGCCCCCAGGAAATGAGTCCTGTTACTTCTCTCCCCTGCTGTGGCATGAAAAAGGGAAAGATACCTTTCTTCTTCCTCAACCCTGACCACCTGCATCAGGTAGGAGACCTGGTCCTGGGGACATAAGAGGAGAAGAGCTAACCCCGCCCCTCACCTGCTGCAGCACTCAGGAGAATATGCCCTGCACCTCAACTGGCTAGTAGGGTAGAGCTGGCCATGGCTGCAGAGGGAATAGGTGGAATGGGTGTGTTACACCATCCAGCCCTGAGGATGTGGGAGCAGGAGGTATGGAGGATGATCTCCACAACACAAGGCTCCAATAGAACATCTAAGAGGAGTCCCAGGGAGGTTCTAGTACTGATAGAATAGCAGAAGCCAGAGACCTCCTACCAGACCAATGAGTCATTGCAATAAATATTTGCAAACAAAAATGTGTAGATGAAAAGCAGCATGCATTCTCCAAATTGGCCACATACTCAGTCACAAAGCAAGTCTCAACAGATACAAGAAAACTGAAGCAACCCCCCCCCCTGCATCTAATCAAATTGCCATGGGTTAAAACTGTATTTCAACAACAACAGAAACAACAGAAGGCCCACAAACTCATGAAAACTGAACATCTCTCTACTGAATACCCACTGGTTCAAGGTAGAAAAGAAAAAAGAAAGGAAGAAAGGAAGAAACGAAGGAAGGAAGTAAAAGAAAAAGAAAAAGAGAAAAAGAAAAAGAATTCAATCCTAGAATTCAATGAAAATGAAGGAACAATATATCCAAATTTAAGGAACACAATGAAAGTATTGCTAAGAGTAAAGTTCATAGAACTAAGTGCCTACATAAAAAAATTAGAGAGAGCAAAATTTTTGTTTCATGGATTCTCTGTTTTATTCTCTTTGTTTCTACTTTATTGGTTGCATATTCAGTTTGATCATTTCCTGTCATCTACTCCTCTTGGGTGTGTTTGCTTGATTTTGTTCTATAACTTTCAGGTGTGCTGTTAAGTTGCTAGTGTGAATTATCTCCAATTTCTCCCTAGAAATTGAAAACAACCCAGATAGCCCTCAACCAAGGAATGGCTAAAAAAAAATGTGTTACATTTACACCATGGAGTATTACTCGGATGTTAAAAAGTGACATCGTGAAATTTGTAGGCAAATGGTTGGAACTAGAAAAAAAAAATCATCTTTAGTGAGGTAACTGAGACCCAGAAATACAAACATGATACGTATTCACATATAAGTGGATATTAGCTGTAAAGGAAAGGATACTCATGCTATAATCCACAGACCCAGAGAGGCCAAATAACAAGGAGGACTTAAGGAGGATGCAAGGATCTCCCTGGCAAGGAGGAATAAAATAGATTTTAAGCATACACTGGAGGCAGGTGGGGATAGGAACAAGAAGAACTGGGTAGGGGTGTCAGAGAATACTGGGAGAGATGACTGGAATTGGGGGAAATTTCAGGGGCAAGGTAGAAACCTAGTGCAATGGAAGCTCCCTGGAATCTATGAGGGTGACACTATGTAAAACTTGTAGTAATGGGGCACATTAAGCCTGAACCTGCCATCCTCTCGAGTCAGTCAAGACCTCAAGTGGAGGGTTTGGGAAACCAGTCCAGCCAGAAAACACTGACCTATAGTCTTTCATGCATGCAAGATGTACTGGGACTGGAACCTAGCATAGCCATCATCAAAGAGATAGAAGAGATTATCCAGCAACTGATGGGAGTAGATGCAGAGTCTCAAAGCCAAATATTGAGTGGAGCTCAGGGAGTCTTGTGGAGAAGGGGAGGAAGAATTGGATAAGCCAGAAGGTTCAAGGATGCCACAAGAACAAAGCCCACAGAATCAAATGATGGGAATTCAAGTGGGCTCACTGAGATGAGGGAGCCTGTACTGTATGTGTTTGAGCTAAGTCCTTTGCATATATGTTATAGTTGTGCAGTTTGGTGTTGTTCTTGTGGGATTCCTGACAGTGGGGGCAAGGCAGGTCCATGCTCTTTTGCCTGCCTTTGGGATCTGTTTCCTCTTACTTGGTTGCCTCATCCAGCCTTGATGCAAGAATATTCCCCTGGTATTACTGCAGCATGCTAGCTTGTAATGCTGTATTTATTTGATATCCCCAGGAGACCTGCACTTTCCTGGTGGGTGGAGGGGGATGGATCTGGAGGAAATGGGATGCAGAAGAGAGACACTGGTGCCTGCGGGGAAGGGAAACTGCAATAGAGATGTTGTTAGTATATGAGAAAAGAATAAATAATAAGAAAAAAGGAAATTAGAGGGATCACATACTCACAACTTAACAGTACACATGAAATCTCTAGAACAAAAAGAATCAAATGCACCCAAAAAGATTAGATGGCAGGAAATGATCAAACTGAGAGATGAAATAGAAACAAAGAGGACAATATAATAAATCAATAACACAAAGAGTTGGTTCTTTGGAAAAAATCACAAGAAAGACAAACCCTTTTGTCTTTTAGTTATCCAAAATACCTAAAAGGAGAAGGAATAATATCCAAATTAATGAAATCAGAAATGAAAAGAGAGGCAGAACAATAGATAGCAAAGAAATCCAAAGAATCATGTTATACGTCAAAAACCTGTACCTCAAAAATTGGAAAATCTAAAGGACAATTTCTTGATTGATATTACTTATCAAAGTTAAATTAAGATCAGATAAACACTTTTAAAAGATCTATAACTCCTATGGAAATAGTAGTAATAGTCATTAAAAGTCACCCAACCAAACAACAACAAAAAAGCCCAGGGCAGACAGTTCCAGCACAGAATTCTATCAGACTTTCAAGAAGAGATAATATCAAATTATTCCACAAAATATAAACAGAAGAAACATTGCCAAATTCATTTTATGAGGTCACATAAACCATCAAGACTCAAGAATGAGAATTACAGACCAATTTCCCTCTTGAACATTGATGCGAAAGTACTCAGTAAATTACTCCTAGCAATGAGGAGTACTAAGCCTGAAGCAGCCATCTTCTGAAACCTGGCAAGTCTTCCAGTGAATGGACTGGGTAATCAATCCAGCCAAAACAAATCCAAGACATACAATTTATCTTGCCTACAGTATATGCTGAGGAAAATGTGGAGCAGAAATTTTGGGAATGGCCAACAACTTGCCCAACATGAGACCCAATGACATGAGAGTGAGTCCACTCCTGATTCTGCCTAGAGGACCAGGATTTAGAGGATAGAGGACCAAGACTCAAAGGCTAGATAACAAAAAGGCCCTGGAATAGAACTAAACATGACTGGCAAATAATAATAATAATGTCAATGAAATGATCCCTAATGATATTCTGCAATATTCACAGATTTGGTGCCTAGTTCAATTGTTCAGAGAGGCTTCATCCAACATCTGATGAAAACAGATGCAGAGACCCATAGGTAACCCTTAGCTGGAGCTAGGGGAATCCTGAAAAGGAATAGGAAGGATTGTAGGAGACAGAGGAGTAAAGAACCACAAGAAAACCTACAGAATCAACTAACCCAGGCTCTTGTCAGCTCACAGAGACTGAAGAGCCAACCAGGGTGTCTGCATGGCCCAACCTAGGCCCCCTTTATATATGTTACAGTTGTATAGCTGGGTCTTCTAGTAGGACTCCTGACAATGGGAATGTGGAATATTTCTGATTCGTCTGCCTTCTTTGGGACCCTTGTCCTCATACTGGGTTGCCTAGTCCTACTTGATACACCATGTTTAGTTAATGAGAACATGGAGGAAAAGTAGATGGGAAAAGGGGAGAGACGGGAGGGGAAGGGAGAGGGGGAGAGGGAGGGGAAGGGACTAGAAAGAGAGGAGGGAGAGCCCACAGAATAGGATGTAATATAGGAGAGAAGAAAAACAATAAACCAGTTCTCTTGCTACTGTTAGAAAGCTAAAACAAAAAGAGAAACAAAAACAAAACAGAACAGCAAAAAATAAATGCTGAATCAAAGTTTTCATGAGGAGAAAAAAGCAATATCTAAATAAACTTGCAATTCTCCTGCTTCAACTATTCTCTTTGGAGGCTTTTGAGAAAACTTAACAATTCTAGGTCATGCCAAGATACAAACAATGCTGAGCAACTGCAAGGTCTTTGTTAAAAAGGAAGCCTAAATTTTCTTCTCATACTGTTACTTGTACTGGAAAAAGGAACATATTTTTAAAAGTATTGTGCATCTTGTACATTCTCTCCCTAAGTGATTAACATAGCCTAGATATTAGATTAACCCAAGTATGTCTTGATAACATTTTAGCTATTTCTCTATATCAGAGGGATATAGTTTGCTGCCATGTTTATTTAATCTACTTAGGAGTTAGCCCCAGCTCTTTTTTTTCAATCACCCGGCATTTTTCCTTAGCTATTTCTGCGTCCCTTCAAATTATGACTCACATATTGCTAAGCATGCATATTGGGTTGAAAAATACATTTATTTAAATATTAAAAATGAGACCTGATGAAATGATTTGTAATTTTCTCTTTCACCGTGTGTTTTTAATCCTTAAAGCAGAGCTCAAATAGATAAAAACCATTGCAAAAGGAACATGACCCCTATAGATAGAGTAAGTAATAGACTGTATATTACAAAAATACTAAAATGTTGAATCTTTTGGTCAGAAACAAGTGGCTGATGTTTGAAAAGGCAGGTATGTCTTTCCATGATTTGGGGATTGAACAGTGAATACAAAATTAATAGTCTTGAAATATGTTCAATTGTGTGTAGCGGGGAGAGGTGCGGTGTGGTATTGCGCATGTGCATTGGGGGCTAGGGGAAGATGTTTGGTATCTTCCTCTATCATTCTCAACCTTGTTTGGAGGAACAGGGTCTCTTAATGAACCTAAAGCTTGATGTTTCAGATAGGCTAGCCAGTGACTTTCCAGGATCTGTTTCTACACTCCAAACTTGGGGTTACAGGTATGTATGACCGTGGCCAGATTTTATGTGGATATTAATAATTCCAACTCAGGTCTTCTTGCTTGAAAATCAAGTGTTCTTAAGTATTCATCCATCTCTTCCCAGACTTTGGCTACTTTGTGGGTTCTTCTTTCTTCTACCCTCTCCACCTCTTTTCTTCCACCATCTCAACCCCCTAAGGCTAGATAGGAGAGAGAGAGGTTGGAGGAGAAAGGGGGTGACATTATTGTGAGACTACTTCCTGCTGATTAGTGGAGTCAAGTTCTCCCAGGCAAGTGTGATCTTCACTAGCAGGATATCTAATTTCATCTTCTTCTCTTCTTTGTACTTGACTGCTTAACAAACTGTGACCAATAGCAACCAACAAACAACCAACAGCCAACAACAACATCGCCTCTTGGGGACCTAGCATTTATGTACCCTCTGAAGAGCTCTCAGAATTCCAAACATCACACAATCGCAGAAACCATCTGCAGGTGACAAAATCATGCCCCTAAGTGGGGCAAATCATAGTCAGCTGTTGTGGAAAATTGGACAAAGCTACATATTCCACACCTGGAATTAAACTCATATTCCCATAATATTTCTGTAATTTTCAACGAAACCAAAATTCTTACTATACCCAAACTCCATAAATATGTATACTTTCATATACAAATTAAG
Organism: Apodemus sylvaticus; assembly: GCF_947179515.1. Taxonomy (NCBI): domain Eukaryota; kingdom Metazoa; phylum Chordata; class Mammalia; order Rodentia; family Muridae; genus Apodemus; species Apodemus sylvaticus. The sequence continues at coordinate 38,662,107 of NC_067482.1, read as the reverse complement.
TATTTAATCTAAAAATGTGGAATCTAAGTTTAAAAAAAAAACAAAATTGGAAGGTCAAGTAAACTCACTCTTTTAGCCCAACATCTCCTTATGAAAATAATTTGTTACAGTCCCATAATATTTACCAAATTACATTAAAAGTTGGGCGCTATTGACACAAGTTTTATTTTTCATACAGTTGATATAATTTGATCATAATGAAATTGTGCTATAACAAATAATTATTCAGAAAGATTCAGGTCTACAACAACCCTTTAAGAAGCTGTCATAGTAACAGTCTGGGGCACAATCTTATCTGCATCAGCAGACACCAGGAGCACTGTCTACAAAACAGTTATTCATCAAGATTAGATCCCCAGCACACATAACTGGGAGGCTCTCCTAGTGCATGACAATTACAGAGTGGGGCACTCTCAGTCAGCCATTGAACTGAGCACAAGGTCCCCAATGGGGGAGCTAGAGAAAGGACCCAAGGAGCTGAAGGGGTTTGCAGTACCACAGGAAGAACAACAATATGAGTCACCCCATACTCCCAGAGCTCCCAGGGACAAAATCATCAACCAAAGAGAGGGAGAGGCCCTTGGTCCTGGAAAGACTTAATACTGTAGTGTAAAGGAATGCCAGGACAGGGAAGCTGGGTGAGTTGATTGGGGAAGGGGAGATGGCTTGTGGGATTTTCATGGGAGGGGGGAACCAGGAAAAGGGACAACATTTGAAGTGTTAATAAAGAATATACCTAATTAAAAATATCAGAAAGCAAAATCAAATAAAACAAACAAAAGCAACCAGTAACCTGGCATTTCCCTGTACAACAGAAGAGTTGTGTGACATAAAGATGTCTTTGATGAATTAATAAGCTGCATATTGTATTTCTTGAAATCTGTCATTTTAGTCTATGGAATCTAAATATTTATGTACTTTTAATGAAGTTTATTTTTTAGAGGAAAAACTGACAAATCATGTTTCATCTACTGTTGGATATTACTGTCAAAGAAAATTTTATAAAGATAGCTAATTAATGTAACAATCAAAAATGCCTCGATGAAGACATTGACTAAAAGCAGTTATTCATTAATTCAATAAGTTTTTACAGAAAGTCTAATTTTTCTTCAAGCTATTCCCCTGGGCATTGGAGGAACAAAGGGTAGAAATATTTAAGTACTAAATATTTACCCAGGAATCATTAAACATCATGATAATAAGTAAATACCACAAATAAACACCAATATGCCAATCAGAGGTACATTGCTTCACCTTTGAGATGGAAAGGCATCCTTATCAATGTGATGGTTATGCTAAGATATTAAAGATGGAAGCTGACAGAGGCTCGGGGACATAGAGAAGAAGGGACATACACAGGAGAGGATCAATTTCTGAAGATTAGTCTCAGTAATGAAAGGATGAGAAAGAAGGAAACTTCCTCTTAAGAATAAAAACTTCAGCTCTCTTGACTTTTTAAAATCTTAAATAAGTTAGTAAATCTTATTTTTCTCTTGAAATAAACACTTTGGGCAATGGAGTATATTCTACTCACAATATTATCTACTAACAGCACTTTCCAGACAGAAATAATGAATCATCACCAGAATATATCTCTACAATGTACTGAGCATGTACTGTGGGTCAAGATACACTAAACAAAGTTCATGAGAAATTTTGGCTTGTTGCTATGACTCATGAAATTGTATCAATGCTTTAGTTGTCCATGTCAGGATAATGGTGAGAAGATCTTCCAGAGTCACTCAGTTAAAATATTTAGAGTCATAATTTGAATTTCAAATGATACTCTTAACCACTTTTGGAGTCTGTTAAAAACTGTAAATGAGTATGTTTAGGAGCCTTTTTAAGCACAAGTGCATTTTCCTGAACTATATCTCCAACAATTCAGCTAAATCAGTAAAGTTAGTAAATAGCATGGTTTATCAGATCGGAATTCAACTGTATGTAGTTTTGACTATACACTAAACACTGATTCTATGTCTTTCTTTCCCAGATAATTAACTCTTCCGGTTGATAATACATCTTTCTAGTGTGCACAAAAATGATTTGTTAACCCTGCTTCTTGGTCTTCTTCCCACTCAAAATATGCTGTCTTTGTTACTTGATTACCATAAAATGTTTATAGATTCTATATAACAATACTCTCTATGTTCCAGCCTACATATTTATAAATAGTTCTACAATCAGAAAGTTGTTTTGCTGAAAGTTTTATCTTAGCAACAAATGCAACTTAGTTAAGTTTTTCTTTTCTGTTTCCTGTTTGTCCTCTTAGTTTCTATACATAGATCTTGCTGCACAGCCCTAGTTGACCTCAAATTCAAAATCCTATTCTCATAAGTATTGGGACTGAAGAGCCTCCATAAACAACTAGGATCTTTGTTTTTGCTTAATTGAAGGAAGATTTGATTTGTTTAAAAACGGTGAATTAAAATTACCACTCAAAATCCATATTTTCTATATCTGATAAAATGCTTGCATGTTACTCCTAAGGGAAGCTTTTCTAAAATGTGCTCTAAAAATTTTTGTGTTTCATCACAGCACTTGAAAAAACTGTTTAGAAATTTACTATTCAAAATACACAATAAATCTGGTTCAGGAGACAGTTCACTCCGTCAAGTGTCAACTTCTACAAAATAAAACCTAAACTTCAAGACTACCAAGCATCATTGCCATTTTTACATGATAGTATATTAACTGCTAAAGAAATTAATGTTAGAACCACAGATTATAAAACTAGGTTGACACACTTTGAATCTACTGGATACTACTTGTATACTTAGAGGGAATTTAACCTATCTGTGCTTGACAGATAGACAACTCTGAAACTCAGAGATAGCTTTAAATGAGTAATATCCTTACTTTCAAACTGAAGAATAAGTCTCAGAACATGTTAGTTCCATATGTAAAGCCAATGAAATTCAGCAACACATGAAACAATTTATGGGTAAGTTAAGTCCATATACACAGGCATATGTATCAGAGATGACTTAGAAAATAACTTATTGTATAAATAATCTCTTCTTAAAAGACACTATTGCTGATGCCAAGAAGTGCTTGCTGACAGGAGCCTGATATAGCCGTCTCCTGAGAGACTCTGCCAGAGCCTGACCAATACAGATGTGTGTGTTTGCAGCCAAACATCGGACTGAGCAACCAATGGAGGAGTTAGGGGAAGGACTGTAGGAGCTGAAGGAGTTTGTAATCCCATAGGAAGAACAACAATATCAACCAACAAGACACCCCCCCCAGAGCTCCCAGGGACTAAACCACCAACCAAAAAGTACACATGCAGGGACCCGTGGCTCCAGCAGAATATGTAGTGGAGGATGGCCTTAGCCTGACATCATTGGGAGGGGAGGCCCTTGGTCCTGTGAAGGCTCGATGCCCCAGTGTAGGGGAATGCTAGTGTGGTGAGGTGGGAGGGGTAGGTGGGTGGGCAGAGGGAGCACCTTCAAAGAAACAGTGGGAGGGAGATGGGAGAGGGGGGTTGCAGAGGAGAAACTGGGAAAAGAGATAACATTTGAAATGCCAATAAAGAAAATATCCGATAAAAAATACATAAAAAAGGAACAAGATCTTACAATATCCCCAGGATGGTCTTGAGCTTACTCTATAACTGAGGCTGGCTTTTGAACTTAGATGTTCCTGCCTCACCCTTCACAGTGCTGGTGTGACAGGCAGATGCTACGACACAGCATGCAACCTCTATGCTTTAAATCCATAACAGTTTAAACACTGAAGCATGGTTAAGTCGTTCGGAAGGCATAGGTTGAATTATCATGATACAAAAAAGTGGTCCAAATCTACTCCATCTACAGATAAATAGCATAGTAAGCGGGTATAAAAAATTCTTGTGGCTCCATACACCATATAGTGCTTACATTACCAAGTGCATAACCCTTCTAACAGCTTAAGTCATTTGGGTCTTTTCCAGGAAATAATTTTACTTGTCCTAAGGGGTAAGCCTCTTGATATCAGCTGTAATTTCCAATGGGGCATTATCAAAATCATTCGGTATTTAATAAGCCTCTCATGCTGGAACAGCTGTTCATCTGAAAGGAAAAAAATTTCTAAAAACTTTCTATGATCCTAAGCTAATCTCACTTGAGCTAGAAAATAAGGTATTAGTCTATTTTGCATGTTCTATCACTTTGTGACAAGAAAGCCAATTTTGCACTTCAGTAAAGGCAGATTGTAAATTTAGCATGAATTGAACCAGTAGCTGAGTTTCAATTTCTAGCGAATGGCTCATCAGCGCATTAATGTATACTACCAAGACAACCACTTCAGTCAGGCAAACAAGAAAGGGGAAGACACAAACATTCGGTAGGCAGCAAGGGAAATAGACTCTCTACCAACTCGTACAAAACAAATCCTAAACTTCAAAGCTATCAAGCATCATTGCTATTTTTACATGATAGTATATTGATTGTGAAAAAAATTAATGGTAAAACCACAGATTGTAAAACCAGGTTGACACACTTTGAATCTACTAGATACTACTTAATATATTTTGGAGGAACTTAGCGTGTGACATGTGTCCTCCACATAGTGAAGGGAGGAATAAGTATGACCCTTAGAGTCATTAGTGGGAAAATATTAGTGAGATATTCAAGCACTTAATCAATGATAGAAACTCAAAGCTATTATTCTATCGGTAACATTTCTTATTACAGACAAATACATAGATCCTTCCTATGAAGCAAAATATTAAAATATTTTTCTTTCTGTATATTTGCTCTATGTTTTTTTTATAGAACAAGATGTTAAGAGAATACTGTTGCTGGAACATAGTCCAAGAATGGAGTCATGTGAGAATTCTGAGTGCTTAGGAGAAAACTCTAAGACAACAAGAGTCTTGATATCGGTTTCTACAAAAACACAGAATTCTTCTTGGAATGTGTTTTCGCTCCTCCCAGGTGTAGCACAGAGGAGTGAGTTTACTTCAACTGTTGTTCTTTGGCCTTTGTAGCAAAACATGGTTCAGCTGTGTATGGTTTTTCCTTGTGATTGTATATTTTTCTCAGGTAACTCTTAACCCTCAGAGTATAAATTATCTGATTCTCTAAATCAAGTTGGGTATTGCATGAGACTTTAGGCTGCCTCAGTTTTTAGGCCCCAACTCCCAAGGCCACACTGCCAGTTAGAGCAGTAAACATACAACTCAGATGTTTTTGAAAGTTATCTCCTGCTCAGAATTCATCTGGCTACTATTCACAGGTGGAGACATTCAGCATAATCTCTTAGGGTAATACTAAGAACCAGTTAAAACTAAACTAGTCTTATCTGCTAGTTGACAGAATAAATAATAAAGGACTTATTTTACAATGTAGCTACTTCAAGACGGGACTAAAATCAAGACTTTGTGAACCTCATTTTACTTAATAGGATTAGCATATTTTTAAAATATTCCTTTAAAGCTATAGCATGCTAAAATTTCACCCTCACCATAAATAGGCAGATACAAGTGTGAATTTTAAAGACTCTTCACATTTTTTGCATGTTTTATTGGTTATTTTATTTATTTACATCTCAAATGTCATTCCCCTCCCCAGCCTTCCCCTAACCCCCTAAATGCAGGCACAAAGAGTGGAGCAGAAACTGAAGGAAAGGCCATCCAGAGACTGCCCCACCTGGGGATCCATCCCATCTACAGACAAACTTAGACACTATTGCTGATGCCAAGAAGTGTTTACTGGCAGGAGCCTGGTATAACTGCCCTCTGAGAGGCTCTGCCGGAGCAGGACCAATACAGACATAGATACACATCGCCAAACCTTGGACTGAGTGAGGAGACCCCCCAATGGAGAAGTTAGGGCAAGGACTGTGGGAGCCCAAGGGGTTTGCAACCCCAGAGGAAGAACGACTTCTCACATTTTTAACCCTTTTGTCCAACTACTATTTGTGCCTACAGATCTGGAGACAATCATCTGCAATTACTGCTTTTACTGATCCATCTGTCTTTGCTCTACATGCCATCCTTATGGGATTCTTCTCCCATATTCCTTTGAAAGTTTTAACTTATCACAATAAGAACTTTTAAAAATCTGCATCACACACTGTCTTAGTCATATGTAACACGATTAATCTCTCCTTGTTTCTTTCATTTTTTTTCCCTGTATCTCTGTATTCTAGTGAAGTAGAAAATTCTACTCACATTTCTTGGCCTCCAAAGAAAGAATTCTTTTCATCTAATTCTGAAATGTTGATTTCTTTGCTTTCAATTCTCAGGTATTTTAGTGTGCCCAATTTCACTGAATGAAGTCTTTCCAATAGCTTTTGTTAGAAGTTTAATAGCAATATAATAAAATTAAAATTTATTACCTCAAATTTCCTCCAGCATTTAGACACATATTTAAAGAAATATACCAACCATATACCTCAGATACGCTAAGATGTATTAGCTTATTCATCTATCTACCAGTTTCATTCAATCATGCAATAAATATTTATAGTTTTGGCACCAGTGATGTATAATTCAGGAACAGTAAATGCCTGCTACTATGGACTTTTTATTGCTTCTCATTTCTAAAGTCTAACCTATGTATGGGGTTATTGACATCAAATTAACAAACTATTTGTTTAAGCCAACACATTCCTACTGCTGTATTTCAAATCCTGTCACTTTTCCAAGAGACTAAACTTCTGCTGTCTTTGACTTTCATTCAACATTCTCAATATCTTTTCAAACTGTTTATCTATAGTTATTATAGAGATATTGATAATTTCTCACATGGCTGTTGCATGGGCAATTAATATTCTCTGAGTCAGCATCTTGGTACACTTTCCCTCTCCCTACTGAAATGAAGTCATAAAATAATATAATCATTGCACTTCCAATCATGTTTCAGTGGTACCATTTTGTTCAAATGGTAAGTGCATATTTTCATATATAAATGAATATATGAATATATATATATATATACACACACAACATGATCCTGACCGCAGTCCACTCATACCTTACCCTTCCCACCCACAAGCCCTCTCTCAGATGTAATATATTCTGGCAGTGCATGGTATACCTTTACTTGTCCTTCCCTGTCTGTCCTGCTGAAGGGTACTCTGAGACTAGGACAGGGAAAATGGTTTGGCAAGAAAGGTAAGAAGGAAAGTCAGTGTGTCATCTCACATACATGTAGAACCCACTGTTTTAGTGTGTGTGTGTGTGTGTGTGTGTGTGTGTGCTCATCTGTGTGAGCACCACATCTGTGCAAGTGACCAGAGTCCAGAAGTGGGTGTCAGAGTTTCATGTGGTTGTGAGGCACCCAATGTCTGTCTTGGGAACTGAACCAAGGTCTTTTACTAGATGAGCATGTGCTCTAACTGGTCTCTAGCTTCTCGTCTGGATTCTTAAAACAAATTCATGAAGGGCAAGATCAGAGTACTGGTTATGGGGCACAGCACAGGGTGGAGAAGTAGGGAACTGCTGCTCAGAGAGAAAACGTTTCAGTTGCACAAGCTAAATAAATTATAGAAATAAAATGCATATCTGTAGAGCTCTACTCTTTAGTTCTATCATGTATATTTGAAACACGCAGAGAGTAGACCTTCACTGTTTCCACCATATGAAGAATAGGAAATTATATGTATAAATGGATATAATTTGTCAATTTGTACCAATTTCACTATGTATATTAAAATGCTATATCATATACCTTAAATACATAATTTTAATGAATAAGCTATACCTGAGTGGACCTAACTAGAGTAAGAGTTAGAAAGTAAGTAGCCCAACTTCTTTGCCACCAAGTGGGGCAGTTCTGAAGCTTGCTCAATATATAAACTATATGGGTCTCCAGCATGGTACGTTGGTAACTTGACCTATAAATGTTACCAGGTTGCCTCTCCCCTCCATCTGTCCTGTCTCGTTGTAATCTTGGGATCTGTCCTAGTTAACTTCAGATAACAACTGACACAAACATGGATTCCCAGTGGGAAAGGGACACCTCCACTGAATGACTACCTGGATCAGAGCAGCCTGTGCTCATGTCAGTGATACATTTTCTTAATTGCTAACTGATATAGCAGGGCCCAGTCTACCATAAGTAGCGCCATCCTTGGCGGGTGGGGCTAAGCTACACGAGAAAGGTTCTTGAGCAAGCCTTGGGGAGCAAGGCAGGAAGCAGCATCCCGCTATGCTACAGCGTTTAGAATCTCTCCTGCACTGTCTGCCTTGAGCTCCTGTCCTGGCATCCCTTGATGATACACTATAGGCTGTAAATCAAATCACCCCTCCTCCGGCAAGTCAGTTTTGATCAGTGTTTCAGCACAGTAACAGAGAAGTAAACTAGTCCGTGTCAAAGTGAATTGGGATCTAGTAAATGTTTACAAGAGAGTTACCTTATGGAAGAACCCAGATTTAAACACCGGATGTCTAAGTACTGTGCCTTAGTTAAGTTCTAGAAACATGGGCCATATTGTCTCGGTTCAGCATCTTTGCACATTCTCTTCGGACTTCTTGCTTCCATTTTCATTGCCTCCCCCCTGTTAAGACAGAATCTAAACACCGATATCCCTGAAAAGTTTAACGTGACATTTTGACCACCTTCATAAAAATCTTTCATCACAGAAATTTCAACCAAGGCTACAAGACACCTTTACACAGCACCAAATTCCTTTTCTAGACTAGGACTCAGCATGCTTGTGTAAACACCCTCCCATACTGTGAGTTTCTTAGGGCTACATGGTGCCTTACTATTTTCCTTCCTTCATCAACCAGCAGTGCCAGACACTATAAATTCCTCATTAAAAATACGTCGAGTGGAATATTAAATAAATGATGAGTAATTGTACTAAAATAATTCAGCAATAAAATCAACTTCTGTACACACAAAACAGCAAAAATTAGTATCACTCACAACTCTCAGGAGATATGTAGTTGGCAATGAATATATCCAGAAAGCAGCTCATTTAAGGCTACTTGAAAACCAGATGACAGTCATTTATTCTATATAGATTACACTTCCTGGGACACTCTCAAAGTCAATGAAGTAGCTAATGAGTCAACCCTGGATATTAAGTGATAACCAGAATGAAATGTGTTCAGTCTCTTGTCTTGTATAGCTGCCTTAGAAACTATGACTATGTGATTACCGCTGAGCGCGGAAAAAAATCACCTCCTGCATAGATGTCCCCATACTCCTAGCATTTGGTGTCACTCCAGAAATTCGTGCGACTCATGAGACTCACCTGTCTCTCAGGAGCCAGATGGACAGATACAGCAGCCTCTTTTCCAGGATGCTTAGAGACATGCAGACAGTGGCAGCACAAGCTTGCTTAACAAGACTCTTTTCCCTCTTTTCAATCATCTGAAGCTATCGTTTATTGAAAAGCTGACTTTCAAAGCACACACTAGAACAGCTTTTCTGTACAGCTGCAATGCTATTTAAAACTCCCATGAATATCTTCACAAAACCAAGAAAAATTTAAACTGAAATCATGCTCTCAGGAAGGACATAGTTAAATATGACCCTAGGGGGCAAAAAATATAGGAAACAAAATATAGTTGTTAGTTTAAGGTGGGAATCATAAAATGAGACACGTGACTTTTTCCTCAGAGGTGGAAGAACACCTGAAATTTCTTGGAAAGTCAACCTTCGGGCAATGTCAGGGGACTCAGACATTTGCAGACTGTCTTTAAACCATTTGTTACTAGGCTCCTGAAAGGTGAAGAAATGCCTCACTTTCTGTTATGATAAAATTGGAAATGGATGAAGAATAAACATTAAAAGCAATCTGCTAGATACTAGGCAGGTGGAGAAGCGCAGCATCATCACTGTGGAGGGCTGAAGACTGACGCCTACAGCTAATACTAGTCAACCCCAAGTCCTTATTTCCCACAGAATTTCAAGGGGGATGTAAAGAATTCCAGTAATCATGGGTGAATCTAGAGGATGCTTTAATTTCCTGCAAGCAGTGGTAGCATCTTCCTGCTGTGACCAGGCCATCCTACTGTAGTCTTTTAAGATCTCTTTCCTTCACTGTTTAATGTTAATACTTTTTTGAATCCCATGGAAGTGAAAACTGTCAGACTGTGGCCTTCTGCATTGCAACCCGCATCCGCCTTGCTTAAAATAGTCTATTTCAGTGCTGACAAACAACCTGGCAAATGAAATTACACTGGATAGCAGCTACTATTATTTTGTATATTGAAGCTATTTATTCTGAAGCTACTGATAAAAAACCAGCTGACTGCATCTTTGAAAGATCCCAGAAATCACTGACCAAAGAAAGAGCATCATGAGAACTGTTTGGTATTCTACTGAGTGCTATGAAAGTCCTACGGTTCATGTTTTGCTAAATTTTAGCTTCTTATATAACAGCGTCTCAAAGCTGAAACTAAGTGGATGCTTGGTAAAGTGTTGATTCATGTCAAATATAGAAATGGCCAATATCCCGTGGGCATGACAGGATGGTTGTAATATAAAAACAGAAGTCCACACAGCCTGATTACCTTGCATGGAACCAGGCATGAACAAAGCACTCAACAAACATGTGTTGAAAGACTGAAAAAGTGAATGTGCACAAGCGTGCGACCCCGATGCCTTTGGCCGCACTGAGAGGTCCATGCGAATGTCATATGACATCATTTCATCACAAATCTCGATTAAAGAGCCATCAGATGAAAGCAAATTGAATCATATTATAAAGCCTTGTGAATTTAATACGTGAAAACACAATGCCATCTTCATTCCGAGCTCTCGTTATACTTTGAAAGCCTGCTGGTCCCTTGGTTTAAAAATACCTTTCTAGCGGACTGAAATCAGAATCCTTTTTCTCATGTTGTTCTTTCCTTTGTTTCCGTAGGAAACAGTGACTTCCAGGGATCCAAGATGACACAACACAGATTGCCAAATTGCATGCCGCCCTGCAGTTGCCAAGGAGATAATGTATGTCATTCCTACAAATAACATGTTGCTCATGCCTTATTTCCTTTATCTAGCTTTTTAAGATATTTTTCGCCTGAGCGGAATGCAGATCGTGTTCAACGTGAACTGATGGAAACATTCTGTTTTAAAAATTTTGTTTACCCTTCCCCCCCCCCCCCAAGGCACTCGACAGCATTTCATATGCAGCTTTTGGGAGGTCTGAACATATTTTATGCTGATTTTGGAACCAGTGATTCAGCAGTTTTCACTGAGGGCGGGGGGCATCCTGAATACTGTCTGGCCGTGTTCTAAGTAAAAGTCCAATTAAATCCACACCTGGCACTAACATATTCCAGTTTGAAATGGCCCACCACCAAAGCAGCTGCACTCAGTTGAATGTCAGTGGGAAAGAAGGAAAGCAAAGGGAGAGGAAGGAAAGGAAGGAGAAAGTAGAGGCACAGAGGATGGATGAAATGGCAGGATGAAACGAAGAAAAATAAGGAAACACTTACCGAGCACCTGCAGTGTGATACAGATTAAACATCTCCAAGATGTTTAAGAATTGGTAAAATTTAAGATACTGGGGAACATACTAACTAGCAGAAGCCAGAGCCAGTGTTTGCACCTGGGTATAGGTAAGTCGAGAGGAGGGTCTTCCTCATGATATAGGACAGCATACCACAAAAGTGGGCAGAAAAACAGCAGCCCCTGAGATCCTAGGACTATAAAACTTTCAGGATGTCTTGCTTGATGGCAGTAAAAATGGCTGGGGTCACAATCACCCCGAAGACATCTTTATCCCAGTGCCTCAAAATCTATTCCTAATTTGTCAGCTTGACTCTCCTACAGTATAATGAAAATAGTGGCATCCAGTGAATGGCTATTGCAAGGGGTGCTGTGTACAGCCATTTGAGGTTGTGTTCTTATCATCTTATTCCACTACCTTCTCTCGGTATTTCCAGAGAACTCTGCCTTAGAAAAATGTTCTCAGAACTCCACAATATTCTCCCTGTAAATCTGAAGCATGAGCCTTCCCAGCAGTAAGACTTGCACTGAGCATCCGATCAGTACTTTAACCACAAACAACCACCAATTTTATCCTTCAGAAATCTATCAAGCTATTATGATAAACACGGAGACCCTCAGCTGGAGCAAATAGGATCTTCATGCCATGAAGAGAGAACACAGAGGAGTAAACCCAGCCATCAGGCTGTGAAGAGCATTCCAACTGGAAAGGAACATGATGGGGAGCTAGTGGAAAAGGGAGCTCAGAATTACGTCGCATTGCTTGCATTGCTGGGAGTATGTGATTGTGAGCACTCTACTGTGCCGGCAGATTGGCCCAGAATAAACATCCATAATGCTTTATTTCATGTAGCAATTTCTGAGATGAAGCTGCACAACACAGTGCTAAATCAGGTCTATCAGTAAAACCACAATCCAAGCGAGTGTTCTTCCCAGAATGGAACACTTGGGCTCATACCAACCTCTTGCTAATGTGAGTCCATTGTATATTCTTATTCAGACCAACAAACAGGATTAACCCTTTTAGGACCGCCTACATGCTCCAGAAAACATCCCTAAAAATGAAAGCACTTAGTGAATAAGGCATCTCTCAGGACAAAGACCAGACATTGTGCCTCAGGATTCCTCCTCTCCTGTTCGTAATGTTTTACTTCACTGTTCTTGTTCTGCCTCACAAATAGCCAAAAGTCCACTCTGTAGATTTGTCCTCAATGAGGAAAATAGTCTAACAAAATTTCTGAAAAGAAAATCCTGATGTTTTCCATCTTAGATTACAAAACAATTTGCTAGTGTTTTATATAATCACTATAGCACAAAAAAAGCTTTTAAGAGTCTCTCCCTCTCTCTCCTCTCCTACCATCCCTCCCTCTGTGTGTGAGTGTATCTATCTGTGTGTGTGTGTGTGTGTGTGTGTGTCCTTCTCTTAGAATTAACTCAGAAACTGCTGATTTCTAAAAGTATGACTGACTAGTCAGACGTAATAGCTACAAAATTATTGGATACTAATCAGAAAATTAGTTGTGAAACAAAAATATTCTAAATGTCTCATGGGTTTCAGGAATCCTCTATTAATTCAGTTTTTACCATTAACTATTATAACATAAGTTACAATGACATATATCTATATTACTCTTTGAGGTTAAATATTTTTGCAAATTTCAAAAAATGGTCAAGGCAAGGCACTTCTGCCAGAAAAAAAAAATGTTAGACTGGGTTGACCATATGAACGACGAAGGTCATAAATGTAAACACTAGTAGACACACATTAAAAAGGTTGGCATATTCATTACATGCTATTCGAGAAATATATTTCTAATATTCTCCAGCTCTGCAAATCATGTAGAAAGCTATTTTGATCAATAAAAAATGTGACTAGAATGTGCCTATCCATATTCTAACTCAATGATGTATTGATATTTATGTTTACCTACATTTGCAGCAATGTATTAGATAAAAGTAATTTGCTGTGCTCCAATGAATATTATTCATTGCAAACATACAATACTGAATGATTTATGGTATTTGGAAAGATGAATGTAATTCACAAAGAAATAGTGGGAAAATGAGTTTAAGTAATACGGATGAATATTAAATATTCTAAAGAATTCATTTTTAATGAACATTAAAACAAACAGGAATCCCTATATAAAAGTCTCATTCTATTTCTTATGAATTGCTGGAGGATACTAAAATATCTTTCTGTCAGCAGCTCAGGTCCCCATTGACTATAATCTATTTTAGTCCCCAAATGTATTCTTGCTCTGTGGATAATAGGTAACCTCCTTGGTGCCATTTTTAGAACAGCCCCATTAGCAAACATTAGGCAGACAGCATGTGAACATTTTTCAGGATCTGCTGGAGCAAAGTGGGATTCTTGCAGAGGCAGCAACCGTGAGCTGAGCACATGAGAGAGAGCCTATTGAAGCCTGAAATTTATACAAACCTCTGCTGCTTCAAGTCAAACTGAAATAAAGCAACTGACAAACAGTCCTGTGGAGAACAGTAAGATATCCACAAATGATTTACTCTCCTCTACCTCGGGCACACTGAGTGGAGCTCCAAATTTATAACATATTGGTTGTAAAAAAAAAAAAAAAAAAAAAAAAAAAAAAAAAAAAAAAACAGCAAGCACGAAAAGAAAATCAAAGCAGCAAACTTATAAGTGTTAGCAATTATAATCACTGAAAAGTTCTTATTAATTAGTTGACTGTCACAATTAAGGATCTGGGAAAATAATTATCAGTCACATCTGCCTCATATTTACTTCAAAAGATTATCATCACCCACCTATTTTTTTAAACCACTCGGCCAGCAAATGGTGACATCACCATATAGTTTCAACCTATAAACTCAGATTATTTTCAGGAAAACAAAATTCCATAAGCACCTTCTTCATGGATGCATGAACCACTGAAATTGGCTTCACAGCTGGCTCTACACACGGACCACCCACAGCCCTCCCCACTTTTTAGCTAAAGAGCTAAAGTGGAGTAAAGTGACTTTCAGTTTCCTCAGTGGTGGTCAGGTCCTTAATTACTATTTCAGAAAAGACCATTTAAGATCCACAGAGGTCTCTGTCAGCCACCATCCTAGTACAACAGCATATCAGAGACTCTCCAAATCAGTCTTCAGAAGATTCCCCCACCAAGACCTTTCTTTGTACAGAGAGCATGTCTCTGTAGAATAATTCCTCTCTAGGAATAACTTTTTTTTAAAATTTTATTCGATATATTTTTTATTTACATTTCAAATGATTTCCCCTTTTCTGGTTCCCCACCCCCCGAAAGTCACATAAGCCCCCTTCCCTCCCTCTGTTCTCCCACCCATCCCTTCCCACTTCCCTGTTCTGGTTTTGTCTTATACTGCTACACTGGGTCTTTCCAGAACTAGGGGCTACTCCTCTGTTCTTCTTGTATCTCATTTGAAGTGTGGATTATGTTTTGCATATTCCAGTTTTCCAAGCTAATATCCACTTATTAGTAAGTGCATACCATGATTGATCTTTTGAGACTGGGTTACCTCACTTAATATGATGTTCTCCAGCTCCATCCATTTGCCTAAGAATTTCATGAATTAATTGTTTCTAATGGCTGAATAGTACTCCATTGTGTAGATATACCACATTTTTTGCATCCATTCTTCTGTTGAGGGATACCTGTGTTCTTTCCAGTTTCTGGCTATTATAAATAGGGCTGCTATGAACATAGTGGAACATGTATCCTTATTACATGCTGGGGAATCCTCTGGGTATATGCCCAGGAGTGGAATAACTTAAGCCGAATAATTCAGTGTTTCTAGCTGTCCTTCTAAGCTATTACCCTTCTATGGCCGAAAGTACAGATAACTCACACACTCCAAAATAAAGCTGCAAGTATATCCAACGGGAGAGCCAGGATGACACTTGCCTCATAAGGGAGAGTTTTTTTAAAAAAAAAAAATCCAGGTTGCTTGATGTTAGTAGAGTCTAGTAGAGTCATCTAAATTTCCTTCAGTTATTCCAGCTCCTTCCATAGGTCTCAAAAATCAAAATGGCACAAAATAAAATGACAATGTTGGAATAGACTAATTAGAATTTTCTGTGATATTGTTTTGACCCCAAATCTTCTATTATTGCTAATATTTTTAAAGGACTACAGTTCCTTCCTTCATTTTTTTCATTCATTGATTCGGCCAATGAATATTGAAGTATTAGGTTCTATACTAAATACTAGTCTTAATGATAATAGTCTTTTAAAAGTACATCTAATAAAGTAACCTTATTTATTTACATAGACTCACAGTTTTTTTTTTTTTAACTAAAGACAATGTATACAAATTTGGCTTTCTATTCTTTGTTCATACAGAGTTCCCATTATCCTTTGACAGCTTGTAAATGTTCATTCTCAAGCAAAGCACCAAGCATCTAAACACAGAGACAGTGGGAAAGTGGCCAAATGTGAGAGGTGGGCATTCAAGATCACCGCAAATGACAAGGAAAGGCACTTTGAGGAAGCCTACCAAGTACCAGCCAAGCAAGAAACCTGAGTGGGGCGAATGTCTTGTGGAATCAGCTACAAGAAAATATTAAGTAAGTATCTCATAAACCCGTTAAGTGAAAAGTTCTGCCTCTTAAAACTATTGGGAAATTAACCAAAACACATAATAACTTTTTTACAAAAGACATTCTCCTTACGTAATATGCTCTAATTCATTTAAGTGAAATGAACTAACTCATACCCAAACTGATGCATCTTGAAACTGCTAAACCATCTGAGGCTGAGCAGAAAGCTGGAAATCTGGAGATGTATATTATGTTGTGGGAAAATTAGCTCCTCAAAATAGCAAGGAGAAAATTGGCAGCTTAGTCAAATAAACCAGAAGGAATGAATAATTTTACTCAGTAGCTTACAGACTAGGACTTGCTGCAAAATAGATCTAAACATTGAGGGAAGTTTGTTTCAAGCATTGTGAACTTTAAATCTGTTTCTTTTCTACCATTTAAAGAACTGTTGGTTCACCCATAATGTTGACACAGGCAGGGAATGGTCAAATAAACATTAATTTAAGCTAATACAATTTTTTGGTTGCCGTTTTTCCAGTGAGGATGTGTGGCCCTTCCAGGTGCTGCCACTCATAGGACCTATTCTATATGAGTAATGAAATCAATCAGGAGGTATTTCTTGAGCACCTGATACATTCTCAGAAGCTGTGCAAAAACAACTCAAAAGTAGCACAGTAAATTGAGAAATAAAAGCCCTAACAACATGCTAATAGTTTATAAATTATATAGCAATTCTAAAATGATTCTTCCTCTGCTCTGCGAATATCATAAGCTGACTAATGATATTTACAGTAATGAGCTGGTTCATTTCTGTGCTACTTCTATCTATCTGCTGAATATCAGTACAATGTAAGATTAAATAAATGTAGTTACCATCTCTGCTCGCACTCTAAGCCAGCAGATTAAGCCATACCCTAAGATCCTGTGTATTTCTTAGAGTGCCCTTTGTTCCTATAGAATAACTGTTTCTCTTCACCATCTTTATATACCTATATTCTCTCACCCAACATAGCATAAATTCTATAAGGGCGAATAGTGATTCTGTAAATATATTCTCAAAACATTCCCTGGATCATGTGTTAGAAATACATAATCCTTATTGGATACATGCATACATATAAAAGAGTATTTCAAGTAAAAGTTCTGAAGAGTGCTTGCTCCAGTTTCTTTCAGTGTTTAAAATTTCAAAAGGCATAACAAATTGTGGGTTACTGAATCTATGATTTATTAAATTTAATGTCAAATTAATTGATGATGTGTGGCTTTAACAATCTACAAATATTTCATGCAATGCTAGAGTTTGGGAAGGTGCATTATATTTCTACGACTTTGCTGAACTAGGATAAGCAATATTTTATTTATAAGTGGGATAGAATTTTAAAGAAAGATTGACATTTTTAAGGATGCAAACATTGAAATAACTTTCAGAGAAGCAAGAAATGAGGTAGGAGACTGTATAAGAGCAGAGGCAGGGTGGAGACCATTACAAGCCAAGGGTAGCAGTTTGTACCAGAACACATATTTGGACACAGTGTATCTGGCTTTAAATCTTGGCTCTGTTACATAGCAGCTGTGTGACTTTGGGCGAATCACTTAGACCTGTTGGCATCTCAATTTCCTCGTCTATAAAAAGGACCGCTGTGAAGACTTTATATAGATATACATATATCTTAAAATACTCCATGGAACACCGAAAGTACAATATAAGTGATGTTTTTATTGCTGGTGGAACAGTATGAATACTTGGTGTATGGGTGAATAAAAAAAAGAAATCCTGAATATTTAATTGTAGCTGACTCAATGACCCCAGAAAACTATCCTTCATTTAATCCGCTCTTAACCTGTCATATGTAAAGCAATACTTCCATGTCAAAGAATATAGAGTAGATAGAGCATTAATTCAGAGATCAGAAAGCATGGAGTGACACAGACATCTTAATTAAAGCAGATCGAAATATATTCTAGTTTACCTGCACAAGTTAACAGAAAAATGGAAATCTAACTACTGAGTTATGTGGTCAAACCAACAGTAGAAAACCTGAAATATAGACAAATTCCCATCCTGTTTGGTAATTCTTAGGAAGAGGCAGCAACATGACCTAAAATTATCTAGCTTTCTGATGCTAAGCAGACAGGACTGAAATCCAAAGTCAACAATTTACTGCACATATTTTGTATAGTTACCAAAAGGGCTTATGAAGAATCATTTTTCTCAACCACAAAGTTATGCGTATAATAACACAACTCGTCTTACAGTTTGCTGTGAAGCTTAGCCATGTGTATGGCAACTCACACAATGTGTGTGTGTGTGTGTGTGTGTATATATATATGTGTGTGTATATATATATATATATATATATATATATAAACTGCCCTAAGGGCTTGACAGATAGTTTGGTGGCTAAGACTATTGGCTATTTCTACAGAAGACCCACGATCAGTCCCAGCACCCATATGGTGGCCCACAACCGTCTTTAACTTCAGTTCCAGGGAATCTAATATCCTTTTCTGACCTCCTCAGTCACCATCCATGAATGTGATACACATTCATAAATATAGGGAAAAGACTCATACATATACTTTCTGAAGAATAATGACATTGACAGTCATCATCATCACAGGGCTAATGCTGGTTTCCCAAATTGCATAGTTAGTATACTCCGCTATTTCTTCATCATATTATACATAAAAATGGAGTAGATGAAAGAAATGAAGAAATAGGCTGTGAACCTAAATCATCTATATTTACAGCTATAACACATACACCCTCTGCTCATTGTGCTACCTTTGATGGCACATTCCATCCTTCCTTAAACGCTAACTAAGATATTTAGTTTCCTCTCACACTGTCAAATTTATAGCATATTCATCTCTGAAGAAAAAAATAGCCTGTCCTCAGGTAGGATGCTAATTCTAGTATTTTTAGCCACATGTAACATTATTAACAACTATTATCACAATATATACGATGTTGTTTCAATAATCTACAAAGACTGACTGTTTTCTCCCCTTCATCATCCAAATGCAATCCTTTAATTTATAACTGTTTGCATTTCAAAAATTAAGTTGATGTCTCATCTTAACTTTCCTTGATGTAATTCTTTATTTGCCCTTTCTGCCTTTCCACAGTAGATTGCCAATTTTCACTTGTTCAATATCTAGTCTTCTCAGTATCTCCATAGCCATAGAAGGATGTAAAAAACCCACAATATTCCCAACATAGCAATGTTGAATATTTTCCCATAGATGTATGCATAATTATAACAGGTTTGCAGCATGTAATTGAATATAGCATCCCTCCAGTATTTTTGCAGTGGTAGGGTAAATTGTAAAAATGTAAGTTTACATTATTATCAGCATGCCTGACTTACAAAATTCATAACATAGTTTACACTATGTTGTGTTACTGCATACGATGTTTAGCTTCAAATCCTCAGTGACTGGGTGTAATAGGTGACTGATAGATGCTTGTAACTCATAATCTGGGATGTGCATTCATACATTAGAAAGCCATGTCTGCACACAAAAAGCAAGGTGCAGCATGAAAAAGGATTCTGGCTTTCTTTATATTATATGTGCAATTAGACAAACATGCATGAAGTAAAGAATATTACTAATTACAAAACATTCCATACTTAAAAAAAAGCTATGAGTTTGGAAAGATACATAGCTAAATAAGATTTGAAGAAAGCCTTTAAACTTTTGTCACAAACATGCCTAAATGTCACACGAAATGACAGTGCTAATAATCTACATCCTTTTCAAGCTGCCGAGGTAGGAAAAGTTAAAAGAAGTTAAGGTATGAAAGGCATGAAGAACAAAAGGAGAGTTGCTATGTGCTGCTTTGTGGCATTTAGTTGAAACTATTTAAAGAACATTTCTAAAGAGGGGCTTTTAAACAGCATTTCTTTGAGGACGACTGAAGTTAAAATTTGAAACTGACCCACTTCTGCACCCTTTCAGAATGGAATGAGGTTTGCATGTTATCAACCACCAGGAAGTCGCTGCATTTAGCACATCACGGGCTCTGACACCTGTGAAAGTAAAATTACTAAAGTGATCAAAGTCTCTGGCTCTTTCTTTCCTCTTCCTGAACAGCCTTGCATGGATGTCATGTCTTTGACTTCTTTTCTACGTGTCCTTTACAGTGCTCTATTGCTGTCCATTAGCTAAGCCCAACTGTTGACATATGTGCCTCAGATTTGATAATTGCACCGTTTTATATGAACTTGAGTGATGTGGTGTGGTACATAAATATGCACAATAAAGAGATGGCTCATAGTTTTAGACCACAAACTCAGATCCCAGCAACTGGGTCAGGCAGATCACAATCATCTCTAACCACAGCTACAGTAGGACCAGCTGCCTCCAGCCTCTGCAAGACTCTTCAGTCACATGCACATATTCATACACAAATACAAGTGATTTTAAAAATAATAAAAAGTAAATTTTAAAACACGTTAAGTGTCTAAAAACCAACAAGGAGAAAAGATACGTGAAGAATAAGTTTCTATGCCCTTGGGAGCTTACAGTGACTGTTTTAACTCACTTCTGCATTCTGTTTACTTTATTCCTAGTGAAATGAATTTTATGTAAAAGTTGAAAACTGGTGACAAATACATCGCTTTCTTTTCTTAAAAACACCAATTCATATAATAGGATCAGAACTGATTAATAGAAAATACAATGATTTTATAAGTGAATTTACATCTACCAAAATAAACAGCGATCAGATAGGAGGCAATGGAAGTAAAATTTCACAGAATATGATGAAGTGACAAATGAGATCAGCCATACTTTAATCATTGAGAGTGCCTGAGAAATTTAAGGAGGAATTGACCATGGGCATGATTTGCTAGGCACTGAACACGATGCTGAAAATTTTACCTACATAATGTAATGAGGTCATCAGCACTTGCCTCTCTAGTAGGCCTATTCATTGCCCCAGCTTTATAGATAAAGTCATTTGAGACCATGTCCTTAGGATTCAACACCTGATTCAGAAGGGATTCCATATGGGAAATAAAGCTAGATCTTGACTCTGAAGAATGAATAATAAGAGGGATTCTCAGAAGAGCATGCAGGGCACATCTTGGATTATCTACATAATCTTTTTATGCCACCTTCTTCTTTAAGACTAGCAGGGGAAATAATTCATTGTTTTTCAAATAGCTTTGATAGATACTAGTCTTTAAAACTGAAAAGCATTCACACAGGAACGGTGAAATGAAAATAAAGAGAAAAATGAATCAGGTGGAGGTGGAAGGATGTGTAGGCAGGGGACAGGTATGCACAGATGAATAGAAAAAGAAACTCATCACTTTTGTGATAAAAGATGTTGCTCGACTGTGGAAACCTGAACTGATGAGTTTGTTCATCAGATATGCTTGATTTCCCATCATTTTCCCAGGAAGTGGTGTCAACACCAGATGTCGAACCTCAATGTCCCAAGTTTAACCCATCTAATCAGTCACTACAGCTCCTTATCTCAACCTTGCCAGTTAGTAGATAGAGACTGAGGTAGAATACCTGACTCTTAACTTACAACTTTCTCCTTGGTGAAACATGGATAAAATTAGTGACTGTTTTATAAATTATTAGAAGTAAATTAGGTTATGTATACAGGTTTCTTTTATTATCACAAGGATATTTATCTATATGATAATATTATCAGGCATTAATAAAATGAAAGGATTCATAATAGTATACAATTATCAATTATTCCTAAAAATATGAACAAAACAGGGCTGTTGCATTCATGTAGTCACTGCAGTCGCAAATATTCTCATAAGATCTGCACAGGATGATGTGCTAACATCCCAGTGTTAATGGAGAAAGGGCTTATGAGCCCTTCCTATCCCCCAGGGACAACTGACAGTGAAGGGTTCTGACTGCGAGGGTGTCATTTCTTCAGTGGTGTAGCTTCTAATAAGTTACCCAGGCTCTACCAAATAAGTCCCACCTATGCTCATGCAAGCAACTCTAATTGACTTCAGTGAATGACAAAAACATGAAGAGAAAACCATTTTAAAAGGACTTAAGGAGATGAAGGGGTTTGCAGCTCCATAAGAAGAACAATATCAACCAACCAGACCCCGCAGAGCTCCCAGGGACTAAACCACTAACCAAAGAGTACACATGGAGGGACCCATGTCCCTTGCTGTATATGTAGCAGAGGATGGCCTTGTTGGCCATCAATGGGCTGGTCCTGTGAAGGTCTGATGCCGCAGTGTAGGGGCATGACAAGTCAGGGAGGCAAGAGTGGGTCGGTGGGTGGGGGAACAACCTCATAGAAGCAGGGAAGGGTGATGGGATAGGGGATTTTGGAGGGGGGACTGGGAAAGGAGAAAACATTTGAAATGTAAATAAATATAGAAGAAAAAAGAAAAAAGGAACTGCCAAACTGATTTCCAGAGTGGTTGTGCTAGCTTGCACTCCCATCAGCAGCATGGCACTTCCAGAGGACCCTGCTATACCACTCCTGGGCATATACCCAGAGGCTTCCCCAGCATGCAATAAAGACACATGCTCCACTATGTTCATAGCAGTCTCATTTATAATAGCCAGAAGCTGGAAAAAAACCAGATGTCTCTCAACAGAAGAATGGATACAGAAAATGTGGTATATTTACACAATGGAATACTACTCAATTATTAAAAACAATGAATTCATGAAATTCTTAGGCAAATAGTTAGAACTAGAATATATCATCCTAAGTGAGGTAACCCAATCACAAAAGAACATACATGGAATGTAGTCACTGGTAAGTGGATATTAGCCCAGAAGCTCTGAATACCCAAGATACAATTCACATATCAAATAATGCAAGAAGAAGGAAGGAGAGGGGCCCTGGTCCTGGAAAGGCTTGATAGGGGAAAAGCAATGTGGGGGATTACCAGGACAAAGAAGTGGGAGGGGTTGGTCAGGGAACAGGCAGAGAAAAGAGGCCTTATGAGACTTATGGGGAGGCTGGAACCAGGAAAGGGAAAATCATTTGGAATGTAAACAGAGAATATAGAGAATTAAAACAAAAAAAAAGAACAAAATAGATCAGAAAAAAGAAAAATTACACAAAACTATTCATGAAATATGAATTTCATGACAAAAAATAAGAAACAGAAAAATTGTGTTTGATATTTTTTGAGCATTTTTTATTATTTGATATAATTTTTTATTTACATTTCAAATGATTTCCCCTTTTCTAGCCCCCCCACTCCCCAAAAGTCCTGTAAGCCCCCTTCTCTCCCTGACCTCCCACCCACCCCTTCCCACTTCCTCGTTCTGGTTTTACCGAATACTGCTTCACTGAGTCTTTCCAGAACAAGGAGCCACTCCTCCTTTCTTCTTGTACCTCATTTGATGTGTGGATTATGTTTTGGGTATTCCAGTTTTCTAGGTTAATATCCACTTATTAGTGAGTGCATACCATGATTCACCTTTTGAGTCTGGGTTACCTCACTTAGTATGATGTTCTCTAGCTCCATCCATTTGCCTAAGAATTTCATGAATTCGTTGTTTCTAATAGCTGAATAGTACTCCATTGTGTAGATATACCACATTTTTTGCATCCACTCTTCTGTTGAGGGATACCTGGGTTCTTTCCAGCATCTGGCAATTACAAATAGGGCTGCTATGAACATAGTAGAGCATGTATCCTTATTACATGGTGGGGAATCCTCTGGGTATATGCCCAGGAGTGGTATAGCAGGATCTTCTGGAAGTGAGGTGCCCAGTTTTCGGAGGAACCGCCAGACTGCTTTCCAGAGTGGTTGTACCAATTTGCAACCCCACCAGCAGTGGAGGAGTGTTCCTCTTTCTCCACACCCTCTCCAACACCTGCTGTCTCCTGAATTTTTAATCTTAGCCATTCTGACTGGTGTAAGATGAAATCTCAGGGTTGTTTTGATTTGCATTTCCCTAATGACTAATGAAGTTGATACTCAATAAAATTCTTGCCAACCGAATCCAAGAACACATCAAAATGATCATCTACCATAATCAAGTAGGGTTAATCCTGGGAATGCAGGGTTGGTTCAATATACGGAAATCCATCAATGCAATCCACTACATAAACAAACTCAAACAACAAAACCACATGGTCATTTCATTGGATGCTGAAAGAGCATTGGACAAAATTCAGCATCCTTTCATGCTTAAAGTCTTGGAGAGAACAGGAATTCAAGGCCCATACCTAAACATAGTAAAAGCAATATACAGCAAACCGGTAGCCAGCATCAAACTAAATGGAGAGAAACTTGAAGCAATCCCACTGAAATCAGGGACTAGTCAAGACTGCCCCCTTTCTCCTAATCTTTTCAATATTGTACTTGAGGTACTAGCTCGGGCAATTTGACAACATAAGGAGGTCAAAGGGATACAAATTGGAAAGGAAGAAGTCAAACTATCATTATTTGCAGACGACATGATAGTCTACCTAAGTGACCCAAAAAACTCCACTAGAGAGCTCCTACAGCTGATAAACAACTTCAGCAAAGTGGTAGGTTATAAAATCAACTCAAGCAAATCAGTGGCCTTCCTATACTCAAAGGATAAGCAGGCTGAGAAAGAAATTAGGGAAATGACCCCCTTCACAATAGCCACAAACAGTATAAAGTATCTTGGGGTGACTCTTGCCAAACATGTGAAAGATCTGTATGACAAGAACTTCAAGACTCTGAAGAAGGAAATGGAAGAAGACCCCAAAAAATGGGAAAACCTCCCATGCTCATGGATAGGTAGAATCAATATAGTTAAAATGACCATTTTGCCAAAAGCAATATACAGATTCAATGCAATACCCATCAAAATCCCAACTCAATTCTTCACAGAGTTAGAAAGAGCAATTATCAAATTCATCTGGAATAACAAAAAACCCAGGATAGCTAAAACTATTCTCAGCAACAAAAGAAAATCTGGGGGAATCAGTATCCCTGACCTCAAGCAATACCACAGAGCAATAGTGTTAAAAACTGCATGGTATTGGTACAGTGACAGGCAGGAGGATCAATGGAACAGAATTGAAGATCCAGAAATGAACCCACACACCTATGGCCACTTGATCCTCGACAAAGAGGCTGAAAACATCCAATGGAAAAAAAGATAGCCTTTTCAACAAATGGTGCTGGTTCAACTGGAGGTCAGCATGCAGAAGAATGCAAATTGATCCATCCTTGTCTCCTTGTACTAAGCTCAAATCCAAATGGATCAAGGACCTCCACATAAAGCCAGACACTCTAAAGCTAATAGAAAAGAAACTGGGGAAGACCCTTGAGGACATCGGTACTGGGAGAAAGTTTCTGAACAGAACAGCAATAGCGTAGCTCTAAGATCAAGAATTGACAAATGGGACCTCATAAAGTTACAAAGTTTCTGTAAGGCAAAGGACACCATCAAGAGGACAAATTGGCAACCAACAAATTGGGAAAAGATCTTCACCAATCCTACATCAGATAGAGGGCTAATATCCAATATATATAAAGAACTCAAGAAGTTAGACTCCAGAAAACCAAACAACCCTATTAAAAAAATGGGGTACAGAGTTAAACAAAGAATTCTCACCTGAAGAACTTTGGATGGCGGAGAAGCATCTTAAAAAGTGTTTGAATTTTTTTTACTTTATTAATATTAAATTGTTTTCAAAATTGTAAATAGAATTTTTGAAACATTTAATATCTTGAAACATGATTAATCAATACACAATTTATATGTTTTAAAACAGTCATGACACTGAGAGGAATAAGTTTATTGGAAAGAAGTACTTGTTCTATGTGAGCTGGGAAATGATGAGACATGTTAATCATTTATTATGTATTTATCAAAATACATTATGTGTATTGTAAAAGTATCAAAGAACAATGTAAATTTTAAAATTATGAACAAAAGACTAATGTGGGCTTATCAGTGTCCATGTCTCTTTATGTTTGTGCATTTACATACATGTATGTTCTTGAATAAAATATTTGTGTATATATATATTAGAATATAATAAAATGCTCACATTCTAATACCTATATTTTATATTCTAAATGCTACACACACATTTATAATGCAAGGTCCTCACTAAAGTGGATTTGAAGCAGTTTCAGTATTTACCACATTGGCTCTGTGTTATCATGACCATATAACTTAGTTGCTGAATAATTATTCCTTCTTTTGTAAAATAGGTCTTGTGGGCTTGCAACTATGTAACACATGTAGAGTACATCATAGAAGACCTGACTTACAAGCTCAGTTTGTATTTGCCATCCCTATTGCATCACTGGTCAGTTTTTCATAAGATATAGCAAGTTAACATTGATGTATCCTTTATGCATATAAATGGCTAAAAGACATAGTCAAATAGCTTTCAAGAAAATACATGTATGCATGTGTGTATATTTATATGTATGTGGGTATGAGTAAACATATCAAAATGGGCCAGGTGAGTGGATAGATCCCTGCATGTGGAATTAAAGGGAAATTTGAACTGCCTAGTGTGGATGCTAGGAACTAACCTCAGATGCTGTGCCAAAGCTTTTAACCTCTAGGCCATGTCTCCAATCCCCAACTTTTAAAATGCATATATAACATTGTAAAGGAAGCTTTGATGGTTTTAATTTTACACTTACTGATCTTTCAAATCATTCTATTCATCCAAATTGTATGCATCCATGAGAATGTGATTATGTTAAGAAGAATCAGTAAGAATACAGGAGAACAAAATCACAAGGACAGTGGGCACTCACATATTAGGTTAGAATCAGGAGAAGAGTTGAAGATGAGCAGAAAAGAACAGATGTTTTGAGCCACTTAAAATAGCCAAAGGTATACTTGAGCTACTCTTACATTCCAGAAATTGTTTTTTCTCCTTTTATTCATGAATATTCCATCAAGCTATAATCTTTTCAATTCTCAGAGAACAAAAATAGTCACCATAAGCCTCTGCCTAGCCCCTAACAGTCTATAGGCCAAATAAACCAAACTTCTAGTGAACTTCAAAAGGATCTTTGAACTAAATGTCATTAAACAAAAAGATCTTTTACAAATCATGTGCTCAAACATATTTTAAGCATTTAGTATCAAAAATAATTGGTGGTATATTTTAGGGCACATATTTGAATGAACAAGTTTTGGCTGTCTGATTAGAATGTCTAATGACACTCCAAACCAAATACAATATGGATTCTTAGAATATTTCACTTCTGGAATACGTTAAAAAAATTTTTTTTGTTCCTAACACATTCTGTCCACTTCTGTGCTTTCTTCTCCCTATTATCCAGTCCTCCAATTTTATTTCCCATTTAATGTATTCTTGACCTAGGAAGTTGTACTTGTTACTGAGGCCAAGCAGGGTGCTGAACTCAAAGTTGCATTAAGTCATTTGTCACTGTCTTTAAAGCATGGATATTTTGAAATACATTGCTGTGAAGGTCTAAGTCACTCAGAGGACATAAAGCATATGATGATGACTTTGACTGGTTTTATTTTACAGTCTTTCTCAAGGCTGAAGTGTTTCCTTTGTAGAAAGCATTATTGAGGTGCCATGCCACCTGGCAGGAACTTGATATCGACCATATGTGAAGTTCCTCTCCCAGCCTTTGAATGGGAACTCCTGTGTCAGGGAGTGCTCCACCTAGGGTGGAGTGCTCAGACAAAGGTGAAGCCTTTCAAGGACCTGCAGTTTCCTGAAAAACACTGGCCACTTGTGGAGCAACTGAACTGATTCTGCTGAGAAGCTTCCAGACTTTCCCCCCTGCTTATATATATTTGGAGTTCTTCATTAAACTTTGAGATCTTGAATAGCGAGTGTTATCTTGGTCTCTGTCTCTTTTTGCTGCCTTCCCATACACCCCCATCTCCCTTCCAGGTAACCTGCTCGCACGGGCAGTTACATTCCTTCATACATTTCTTCTTGCTCCCTACTTATGTTAGAAGCACATAATATGTGTGCTGTGCTTGCAGGGAAGTTTCTGAATCACAGCATAGCCAAGCAGACAAGCTCAGTCAAGCTTTCCTAGTGGTACCAGCTACTATAGTCCAGAACCTATGCTTCAGGGAGCAAACGGGAGATTATTCAGAGTACCTGGTACTTCAACTCATTGATATTTCCTTGTTATATCAGTGCAACAAATCTCGTCAGGTGCAAATACAAAAAGGAACAGAATCAATTAATTATAAATGGATTTTTAAAGATAGGATCTTATTGCATAGTCCACATTGACATCTAACTTGTGATTTGCCCTCAGCCTTTCACATTGCATGAATTATAAGTGTATAGCACTATACCTGGATTATATAGAATGTATTTCAAAATCTAAAAGTCTTAGAATAATGCTCCCATTTTGGGAGCTAGGAGGAGTTAATATTTACATTGGACATTTACTGTATTTTATAATTTCAACATTGTTAGAAAATTACAAGATGAAAGAAATTGCTTTCCGGGAAAAACATTGCTTTAAGCTTTACAGTCATCGACTAGTAGTATACAACATGACAGAACTTCCAGAGTGCAGAAGACAAAAAAAGGAAAGGACAACGTTCATAGCAGAAAACGTTAGGAAAGTCAATATGGAGAGGGGAAAAAATGTTACTAGAAAAGTCAACATGGATTCTAGAAGTATAACTCAAGAGCAGCACTTGCCTACCGTGCACAAGGCCTAGATCTGATACTCAGATCCTAGGTGGAAGGAAGGGAGGCGGAGGGAGGGAGAGAGGGGGAGAGGAAGGGAGGGAGAGAGGGTGAGGGGAGGGGCAAGGGGAGGGGAGGGGGAAAGAGGGGGAGGGGGAACTGGACTTAAAGGAGTTGGAATTAAAAATCAAACAGGATTCAAGGGAAATACATTCATGTGGAAGAAAAAGATAGCTTACTTTGTGATCACATTCATAAACAGATATAGAAATAAAGCATTATAAACCTTTAAATACCGGAAGTCATTGACACCAATGTGTGTAAAAAACATTCAAATTAAAAGAAATATCAGGGCAACTGTGAATATTTATGAGAGAAGTTTTTGTATGTTTCACAAATCGTAAAGACTATGGGGTCTTTTGAAAAATGAAGATGGTGATTTAAGTAAAAACAAATTTGTTGCTAAAGATAACAATGTTTAACATAAACCAGGGGACAATAAAAATATTATTCAAATCAATGTTTCTTAAGGCATGCAATAAAAGAATTAGCAGAGTTAAATAAAAATTACACCTAGAAATTTCAATATTATCTCTATATTCTTATCTCAAAGAGGAAACTAACATTACTCCAGAATACAGAGCAAATAATTCTGATAATATTAATCACAAAATTATAAATCACAGGAATCTATACAGAGATTTCAATTCAGTAAGAGAAACTTTACTCATAAATTAGAACGTATGGAAATAAATTAATATGATGTATGCACAAATATCTTGAAAAAGTAACAAATTTAAACTTCAGAAAGACATGATTACGTTAACTCATGAATCAATCATTAGAAAATAATATAAAGAGTGTTCTCGGCAATGGTGGTGCATGCCTTTAATCCTGTCACTCAAAGGATTGAGACAAGGACAGACGAATCTCTGAGTTCAAAGCCAGCCTGGTCTACAGTGCAAGTTCTGAAATAGCCAGGGCTACACAGTGAAACCCTGTCTTGAAAGATAAAATAAAAGTAAATAAAATAAAAATAAAATAAAGATATTCACAGTATTTTTACTAACAGTAAACTAAACCCAAGATCTGATGAGTTAAAAGAAGCAAGAAATGGATTATATAGTTTCAATATGGCAGGGCAAAACATAATAGAATGACAACAAAAGACAGAAGCTGCAAGTTTACCCATGGGAAGGGCAGAACTAAAATCCTGGGATGGCTGAAGGAACTCTGGCCACTGTGACTCTAACAGGCTCTACCCTTCTCCCCCATTCCCTCTACCTTGCTAAAACCATAGACAGAAGCTGGAAAGAACCCAGGTGTCCCTCAACGAAGGAATGGATACAAAAAAATGTAGTATATTTACACAGTGGAGTACTATTCAGCCATCAGAAACAGTAAATTCATGAACTTCTTAGACAAATGGATGGAGCTAGAGAACATCATACTAAGTGAGGTAACCCAGTCTCAAAAGATCAATCATGGTATGCACTCACTGATAAGTGGATATTAGCCTAGAAACGTGGAATACACAAGACATAATCCACATATTAAATGATATCCAAGAGGAATGGAGGAGTGGCCCCTGGTTCTGGAAAGACTCAGTGCTGCAGTATAGGGCAAAACCAGAACAGGGAAGTGGGAAGGGGTAGATGGGGGAACAGGGGGAGGGAAGGGGGCTTATGGGACTTTGGGGAGTGGGGATCCAGAAAAGGGGAAATCATTTGAAATGTAAATAAAAATATATCAATCAATCAATCAATCAATAAATAAATAAATAGATTACATTCCTAAAGCTCGCCACCAAGGTCTACCCCTTTATTTGACCACGTAGTCTCCTGAGGTTGACTACCAATGTCCAGCTATCAAAGAATTGAAATCCAGCAACCAGCCCCCCCTTTGATTCACCTGATTAACATGCCCAATCAAAGTACACAGACCCTAACACAGCCCTTCCACACACGCGCACACACACACACACACACACACACACACACACACACACACACACACACACTTTGGTTAAAAGTTATGCCTTCAAGGTCAGTTGTTGCTGATTTTCAAAAAAGTAGTCACCTTAACTTTTCTTCCGGGTTTAATAAAGGATCACTCTGTAATGGATAGCCCCCAATGTGTAGATTCCTAATCTCTAGCTACCTCCTGACCCTTCATAGCCTCAGCGTTTTAATACTCCAAGTGTTTTATTACTTACATTAAGACGAACCAAGTGCCTCCACTCCCTTGCCACTTAGAAATAAATGGAATTTCCACAGGGTAAGATATTTGCTGGCTTTAAAATATACATTATTGATTCGTAGTCTGGCCATAGCTGGCCTTAAATCCCTATGTGTACAATGAATAAGAGAGCAGAAATGCAGGAGTGAGATTTCCCTTTGTAGGGGAAAATCGGTTGAGGCTTTCTAGTACATTTTGGTTTGGGTAAATGCAGAGCAAGCAGCATTGTGGTGTTATTCATGGACATTACAGTTGGCTAGGTGTAGTTTACCACAGGGATCTGTCTGCTTATACGGAACAGCAGAAATAGAAGGAAATGAAAGATGGCCATAAGGACAGAGCAGAATCGTGAAAGAGGAATAAGAGGGGAGAAGCTTCTGCCTACTTGATTTTCCATGTCCTTGTACACAATAAGATCCATGTGCAAAAATGCTCAATGAAAAAATATAAATCTTTGATAAGTAAGATGGAAACATCACAATTGGTTTTGTTATGTTTTCTACATTCTCTTATTAGATATGTCTTTCAGAAAATGAGTTATTCATTTGTATGTACATCAGCTATAGCCATGGGTCCTTTTGTTGCTAGAATTATTTTCTTCTTTAATACTTGCAAGCAGTCCCATAGGAAATGCAAGGCCACAATGATAAAGAACCATCGTTTTACTTTGATCAGTGAAATCTACAAAAAGCAGTCTTTGCGGCTCTCTCAACACCATCCACAGGTTCCCATCAACAGAGTAAATTCCATTTTACCCATTTGTGTGAAAAAGCAAAATATTTTTCAGAATGAAAGAGACATTCAAACAAACAAACAAATAAAATAGCCTTATGTCATGTATCATGGTCACATATGCATTATCTAGCTTTGAAGTAGATAGGCACTGCTTTAAAATATTAAAATATCAATATATCAACTTGAACAACTGTTCAAGTTTCAAGTAGAAGTTTGGAGGGCAAGGTAGGGGTGGCAAACAATTGATAATAAAGATTGTTCAAAAAAGTCATATGGAAGTCTACTACCATAGAAGCTTTCTAAAATAGACACATACATATATACATACATACATACATACAAATAAATAAATAAATAAATAAATAAATAGAATTATTCTGTAATGAGTTGATCAAGCATCTACAAGACACTACAGGTTAGCAAATTAATTTTTTTTAAAAAGCCTTTTTGCAAGAATGGTCTATCTCTTTCAGAGTTCTCCAGCAAGGTCCCATAGACGCCAAACATTAGAGGGTACTGCCATTCTTCTTGGTTATTCTTCATGACTTGACAGTAAGGTTCTATTGCTAGGAACATCACATACTTGGGTCACAAAACATGAAGAAATCAAACTGGTACTGAAGTGGACATTTCATCCCTAAGGATTAGATTCCATCATTTTGGAAGAGACTATTAATGGTAGATAAGAAGGAAGAGATTCATCAGACTTGGCAGCTATGAACTCCGAGAGTTACAATAACTGGCATGGCAAGATATGCCCTTAATAAGGGCATTAATAGCATGGTAGTAACTACTCACTTTCTGATTAGATTTAAGATCCAGACCACAAGATGAAACACATACATGGCATTACTGGCATCAAGAACCTTGAACTAGATAAGTTATAATCTTTATATTCTGCTAACTAGCCACAATGTTAAATTGACTCTTCATGACTTGTTAAATTCACCGTGCATCCTTCATCCTTCATCAGAAAAAATTCTTTCTTCCTGTAGATGGTGATTAACAATGAGACACACATCTAGCTAAGGTACAAAGAATAAGAGACAGTGGGATGCTCAGCAGTAAAGGAAATATCTCTATCAACACTACCTTGTTCCCAAGACCCAGGGATCATTCTGGCTGAGGGGACAGAAAGAATATAAGCTCCAGATGTGATGAATGAGTACCAGGAAACACTTTTCTGTATGCAGAAGTTCGGACATCACAATGAAGACACTGTGGTTATGACAACACAAGCCAAACCCTGTTGAAGCTCAAATTGAATAAAATCCCAGCATGGAGAACGGATTTGAGAAGAGATAGCTTCCAGGAGAGTGAGAGTTAGTTTTCTTTTTAAAATGTATACCCTGGTAAGTAGGCCAGATATCAATGAAAGTCATGCTTCAGAGAATATATAACCAGCCCAAATGGTTGTTGTTTTTAAAAAAAAAAAGTCCATAAATTTGCAGAAAGAGTCAGACCTTGGGAGGAATTAGAATCAGAGTAAATATTATCAAAATACATTATATGATAACTTCAAATAACTAGAACAATTGCAAAAATAAAATATTAACGTACATATCACTTTATAATTTCCTAAACTTGACGCATTCTAAGAAACTGCCATTGATAATTTCATGCCCTCTGTTTTCTAATACAACAAAAATTTGATCGAAGCAGATAAAACCTTAGAAGGAAGTAAATAAAGTCAAATACCTGGAGAGATGTTTCTGGATGTTTCTCTCTTGGCACTGGAGCAGCTGGAACTTCTGGAGGAGGCTTTGCTATCTTCTTTTTGGCTTTTTGCATTTGAATGTTGGTGAAATAGTTGACAGCAGCAAACTCAATAAGAGCCGAAAATACAAAAGCAAAACAGACAGCTATGAACCAATCCATGGCAGTCGCATAGGACACTTTGGGCAAAGAATGCCGAGCACTGATGCTTAGGGTGGTCATCGTGAGGACTGTGGTTATTCCTTTAATGCAAAAGAGCAAAGAGATAAAACATTGTACTGCTAGTTTTATTTAAAAAAACAAAAACGCTAACCCAAAAGGAGGAGGTGGGATGAGGTTGATGAAGTTACTAACTGAAACTCCACCACCTTCGAGAGAGGAATTGAGTTCTTCTGTTTCAGTGAAATCAGCACAAGTTGTGGAATAAGAGATAGATATGTTCAGCTCCTGGATCTCATGATCATCAGATCAATGTAAATTGATTCAAGATTGGAAAATTCATTGGGAATTCTTTGTACATTCTAAGTGTCCTATGGAAATAAAAATATGTAAAGCCTATAGAATATATTGATTCTATATTGGAATCTGAAACAATATACCCAAAGAATCAATATACATACTTCCCAAGAAGGATGATTAATTGAAACAGTGACTCTCAGATAGAAACAGAAAACTGGGCACATTAACCTTCTAATGGGAGCATGAGAATATACTAGGTAAGCTAGGCTCATTACTGATAATTTTTATTGCCAGAAAAATCACAAGTCATATATAATTCTTACTGAATATACTCTTTTGAATAAAATTAATGTATTCGTTGGGTGTTCCAGATCCTAAATTATTAAAACTATGAATATGTTCTGGCTCAATGTACTTCTAGAAAAAGTTGGCATTCAAAATGTTGGTACTCATCATGTCTACAACTTAAAGAACACTTTGAACAAAAAATGGAGCTACTCTTCCATCAATTATTTTCTGAAATAATACTTTCAGGAAAAGTGCCTTCCTAATCTAGAGAAAAGGGTGTTTTCATTCTTAGAAGAAAGAAAGAAAGAAAGAAAGAAAGAAAGAAAGAAAGAAAGAAAGAAAGAAAGAAAGAAAGAAAGAAAGAAAGAAAGAAATGCTACTTGCCAGTAGAACTACAGAACAATACATTCTTTAAGGATGCGAATGTTTTCATAGTTGTTCCTATTTCCATTCATTTATGTTTATCTTGTCAATATTATTTAGGCTATCCTAGAAATGTACTCATTCTGCATAACTCCTAGGACAGGTCCTAAAGGTGATACACCGACGATGATGATGAGAATGAGAATGGCCAGGGTGAAGGCTTCTTAACTTTGTTGAGTGGCCAATACATGCCAATCCCCAGCTGAAAGTCAATTCATCCATTTTCAATTGGAATTATAGGGAAATTTTTCCAAAAATAAAGGGATATTCATATTTTGATCAAAGGAATCAATACTGTGTCTTCAACTTAGACTCTGATTATATTCTACCTTGTACTACCTTTACTGTTTCACGTATGTGAGCTTAAAGAGGAGTGTCAACCTTGTCTAAGACCATTCCTAGAAAATGGAAGCAATGATTTTAATATTCCAGCTGTGCTCTCCATGGTAATGCTTAGCCACATTGGAATAATTAGCAAACTCAGACAAATTTTAAGATAGAAGGCCTCCGGGGAGAAAAATCAACGCAGCCTACTTCGAGTTTGATTGACTGGAGCACCCTTAGGAGACACCCTGTTGAATGCTGCTTTAGGAATCACCAGGCATGGAATGCCAGGTGCATCACAGATGCACAATGAACAAAATCATTGTTTGCATTGTGTCCAATCTCTTTTCTCTAATTCCAGTCCCTTCCTAAGTGTCTGGTTCATAGAAGAAACAAGTTTGGAGCATCCATGTATCACATGAGCTACAAAATTTTAAAGAACATTCTAAAACTATACATAAGTGTATAGCACATAAGTTGTTTAGTATTTTCAAGCATTTTCTTAGCCTAAAGTAAATTTTTGCGATTTTAATAATATGTATAATATATATGTGGTACATGAATGTGTATATATGATGTGCCAGTCATATGTGTAGGTGGCCAAAGGTCACAATGGCTCATTGGATCTCCTGGATATGGAGTGACTAGTCACTGTATGTGACTTGATGTGGATGTTAGAAACCATGTGGGCCTTATAGCAGAGCAGGGAGTACTGTTTACTCCTCAGCCCCTGAAATAGATTTTTAAAAAAACCTTATTCCATTAATAGGTAGAATGATTATCCACTCTAATGGCACACTGATTCATAATGAATTTGTTGGGTTTTTTCCAATACGGGACCTTGAAGCATGTAGGCCTCATTTTAAATGTTATAGAAAAGGCACAATTCTCCAAAAGGCTGTGAAATAAGTGAATAACTACCAATGCAACTGAATAAACTTTAGCTACAAATTATAACGATAAATTATATTTCCTCTCATTCATACCAATTTGTCTGTAATGGACTGTTGAGATTTCAAAAGCAGGGGCTGGAGAGATGGCTCAGGAGAGCACTGGCTATTCTCCCAGAGCACCTGGATTCAGTTCCCAGCACCCAACATGGCAGCTTACAACTGTGTTTAACTCTAGTTCCAAGGGATCTGACATCCTCACATAGGCATACATTCACATGAAAATAGTAAAAATAGAATCACAAAAAAGTACAAAAGTGTTCCACAAGTACTGCAAACTGTAAGCAGTGAATTTCTTCTAATGCCACTGAAATGAGGATTAAAAACACTTGCATGTAAAAACATGTGTGTTCTGACTGAAAATACTACTCAGAGCTCAGAAAACCCTCCAGAGACCATATTGTTATGACCATAAAGGACATGCACACTGAAATACAAGAAGCTTAAGAGTCATCCTGCCATTGTCCACGTGAAAAAATTTCCTTGGTGATAGTCAACAAACAGAAGACTATGGTTGTTACTGAGTGATGATTTCAGTAATGACATTCAAATGTTCAGAATCAGGTTGATGACTTATGTTAAATCATATTGCTTATACCAATACTAAAGCACGCAACATATTACTTCTTCTTTCACTGTAGATTTGCTTGTGGAATAGCTCTCTAGATAGTACAATGGTTATATTGCAATGGCTGGCAAAATTAGGAACATTGATTGTCAAGAACAATTGTCTCATAATTGCTTTAAAACTTGCCATCCATTTAGATCTTAAAATGGATTTCTCTGTCTTGCATTCAAACATGAAGAAACGTAGGCAAGAAATTAAATTTCCCATTTAATTTCAGGTAGAGCTCTTGGCAAAATAAACATGGATGGAACAGCCAACAGAAGCCAACTCTTTTGATAAGAATCTCACCCTGAAAGTATTTCAGAGGCATAATTATTTTTGTGTGTTCAAGAATTGATGCCATTCCATGAATTTAGAATGCTGAATATGCACCATATTGGCTGGCCCAGGAGCCGAGAGAGGAAATGAAGGAGTAGGCTAAGACTGTACACAAGAGTGAATTTTTGGCTGGCCATTCCTAGAAAATGAAATAGCAATGATTTCAATATGCCAGCTGGCATCTACTTGTGTTTAATGTTTAACCATATTGGAATAATTAAAAAAAAAAAACTTAAGAGTCAGACAAATTTCAAGATAGAAGGCCTTTGGAAAGAATTTCACATATCCTACTTCTCAGATTTCTGCTGTTCTGAGGTTTTGTTCTCCCTGGTGTTATCTGTGACCCAGTCTGCTGTGTCTTTGTGAGTAAAAGGGGGAGTTAGGGGCTGGAGATATAGCCCAGCGGTTAAGGGCACTGACTGCTCTTCCGAAGGTCCCTAGTTCAAATCCCAGCAACCACATGATGGCTCACCACCATTTGTAACAAGATCTGACACCCTCTTCTGTTGTGTGTAAAGACAGCTACAGTGTACTTATATATAATAATAAATAAATCTTTTTAAAAAGAAAAGAAATAAAAGAAAAGGGGGACTAGAGCTAAAGAAGAGCAGAGAAGAGCAGTGTTTGCCCAGAGTTCACAGTCACCTATAGCTCAAACAGAGTAAATGTCCAATGACTCCCAACACCTAGGGCTTTACTTCCCTGGGAAAGTAGATGCTCAGTGAACAGTCTAGTACTACAATTGTGATATAGCTTATGTTTTTGAAGACTCATTGATCAAAACTAATATTGATCTAGGCAAAGACAAATAGGCATATCTCAAATTCTAAATGAAAAATCCTATAGGTAATTTATTCTGTCGGAATTTCTGGAATTCTTCACAAGCCCCTTCTCCATTTCTACATCCTCATATCTATTATGAAGATAGTATGCCTGAATTCTCTGTGTTATATATTCAATTAGATGTACCACTTAACAATTAAATGACTTGATAAATGTTTCTAATGTTCTTGTACTCTTTTACTTATGTAAAATCAAGAATATTCATCTTGCTGAACTATTGTGAATGTTAAGAGACAAGACCCCACAGTGTTCACTGACTCACTATTGGAGATAGTAATAGTAGCACTTTGCTACACTGCTTAATTTCCTTAAGCTGTCCTAAGTGTATAGGAACCGTTGGCTGAAATCTGCTGTCTCAGCTGTCACTGATGCTATCTCTTCCCACATCACTGGATAATTTCTTTTATGGACAGACAAGTAAATTCATCAGCCAGCAATAATGAAATTATACACATTATTTCCTAAAATTTTTCAAATGTTGTACTGAGATGAATGCATTTAATCTTCACAGCAACACTAAGAGGTGGAGCAATTCAGCCTTGTTGGAACATGTGAGTTTACAGGCAGAAGTAAGCCACTGAACAGCAAAGTAAATGAATGACACTGGGTGATGTGTAGCATCACCTCCTCATCTTCATGGATATTTATCTGAGGCCACTATTTCCTTTTAAGCTCACAAGGGCAGATAAGTGTGATATGTATTCTAGTGAATTTATTAGTAAATCTTAGTAGAAATACAAAATTTAAACATTTTCATGAGGTCAGATGCAGAAAGTTTAAGGTTTGTGTGTGAATGTGGTGTGGTGTATGTTTGTGTGTGTGTGTGTTCATATATCTGTCCACATGTGTTCTTACTCACTGAGGCCAAGGAAAATGGCTGGTGTCTTTCTTACAACCTTAATTTCTGTGGAAGTCTGCCACTGAGCCTGTACCTCAAGATCTTGGCTGTACTATCTGGCCAGTGAGCTCCAAGGATTTGTCTATCTGGTCAACCACTCTCAATAGTGCAATTGTCTCAGACACTTGCCACTTTGCATACCTGTTACATAGATACTGGGGATCTAAACTTGTGTCCAAATGCTTACTCAGCAAGCATTTTACCACGAGAACTGTCTCCCTGAGCCCCTGATTATTCCACACTAGAACAAGCAAGCTAAAGGACTTGCCTATTATTCTCAGTCTGAGCAGCCCCCTTTTGCCCAGTCAGGCAGCCTCTGAACATGATGTGTAAAGACTCCAGATTATTACTAGTGCTAAATAAGATGATGAATGTTAAGAACTTCAGACTATATGGGGAAAAACACACAGAAAAGCATTTTATTCAAAACTATGGAAACAGAATAAAATTAATCTCCTCTGTGCCAGATATGCCTGGGAGAGAGCATAGAAGAAGTATACTATGTTTAGCACTCTTTAAACCCTCAGGAGTTGAGTTCTTTGAATACGTCAACCCCTACTTCTGTGATGGTCCCTGAGGCTTTTGGGTACATAATTAATATTGATGTCCTACTTGTGAATGAGTACTCCATCTATATTATTATCTGCAGTTTTTTTTCAAATGTGAGCATTTAAAATGTTCAATGCACAATGAAATCACTCTGATAGGGACTGAGAGCTACACTAATCCATGGTATGGAAACACAAACTTAGAGGCAGTTTAATTCTATAGTCACTTAGTGTAATAATAGTAGTAGGTTTACCCCTGGGGTTTCTCCTATAGAGCAAGGCCTCAAATGCAACAAGAAAGTGGTTGTTGCCCCCACACCATTCATGCCACTATTATACCCATCTTGCCATGTTCACCATTGTTGTAGTTCATAGGGTTCACAGCTGGGTAAGATTGCTGATGACTCTCCTTCCCAGCAAGCTACAAAGCTACTTCCAGTACCATTAAAGCAAGCTGGCAGGGAGAAAACTGCCTGTTCAGTACTAACCTGATTTCTCCATGACGTGTGACTAATGGATCCTCTGTTTTTATAATAGGGTCTGATTATCACGTTCTGTATCAATAGCCTGTGCTACTTGAGGAAGTTTCTGGAATATACCTAAGCAGCAATTTGAGGGGTGTTAGCCCATCTGGCACAGGGCTTTTTATTTGACAATCTATGGCTTCTGCTTCTGGGGGCACATCATCCCTGTGTAGTTAATGCCTACTAAATGCTGTTATATGAAGTTAGATAGATGATGATGATGATGATGATGATGATGATAGATAGATAGATAGATAGATAACAGATATATGATAGAAAGAATGAAAGAGAGAGAAAGAAAGAAAGAAAGAAAGAAAGAAAGAAAGAAAGAAAGAAAGAAAGAAAGAAAGAGAGAGAGAGGAAGGAAGGAAGGATGAAGGAAGGAAGGAAGGAAGGAAGGAAGGAAGGAAGGAAGGAAGGAAGGAAGGAAGGAAGGAAGGCAGGCAAATAGGAATCATTAAACAGAAGGTTGAATACTGGACCAATACAGTGTCTTCTGGACATGACAACGACTGTGCTCATGAACTCACAGCAATTGTGGCTGCTTGCATGGGATCTGCACAAGCTCAAGGCAGTTAACATTCTAGTGGGAAGAGACCCATGAGCCTCACCCCCTAAGCTATGCTCACTGACGGTGTTGGCTTCTTGATGAGGGAGAGTTCGTTTTAAGGGTGTGAAGCTCTGCCACACTTCTCGGGGGATGACCCACATCTCTAAGTGTGTAGGCTGGACATGTTGAACTCTGTGGGCTACTATTTTTAAAAAGACAAAGGACATAAATTTGAAAAAGGAAAAAAGGCAAAGGATCAATCTGGGAGAAGGTAGATGGACTCACTGGGAGTGGTAATTTTTATCAAAGGAAATTGTTTGAAATTTTTTTAGAAAAAGTAATAAGGTACATTTAAAATCTTCACTACTTTTGAAGGGAAAATATATTAAC
Organism: Apodemus sylvaticus; assembly: GCF_947179515.1. Lineage (NCBI taxonomy): Eukaryota > Metazoa > Chordata > Mammalia > Rodentia > Muridae > Apodemus > Apodemus sylvaticus. The sequence goes on along the minus strand of NC_067482.1, from coordinate 38,621,732 downwards.
ACAATTCATGGATAGATAAAATACATGAAGTATTTCTATTTTAAACCCTAACCTTTCAATGTAAGTATCTAATCCTTAGATGAATTTTTTTACATTTCATCTTTACATCCATATTTAGCAGGGAAATTTTATTTTACAGTTGCAATGTGCAGTTATTTAATTAAACTCTCATAACATTATGAAGTAGCTAGAATAATCACTCCTGCTCAGTCCCTGCCTTAGCTCAAACCCTGTCTCTGACACCAGCTCCATGTATGAGTTTTGATAATGATTCAAATACCTTCAGATTTACATACACACTGATATATGTGGAAGAAATACTTTTGTAGAAGTATTTCAAGTTTCTAAAGGACACCATAATACCCTTATCTCTGAAGATGGCGGGTGCTATGGTTTGAGTCTGAAATGTCTCCAGAGGATTATGTTTTGAATTCTCTATCCTCAGCTCATAGTGCTATGTTAAAGGCTGTGGAACCGTTAGGAGGCAGAGCCTAGCTGATGTGAGTCCATCCTTAGATGGCCTTTGATGGTTACCCGAGTCCTGGAAACAGAGTGCTTCCTCTCCACTACTGTGACAACAGGTATTTTATGCTTCTTCCAGGGTCAGTTCTACTATTGTCTCTTTTGTAATGTCTTAAACCATGAGCCATGGCATACCTATGCTTGCTGGGCCTTTTGTTGGGTATTGTCATAGCAAAGTAAGATAGAAGGCTCCCACAAGTTCCTCACCAGCATTTCCACAGCTCCTGTATGATAAATATTGTGCCCACAGTTAAATACTAACAACTGAAAAAAAAAAGAAATCAGCATATCTTGGGAGGCCTATGCCTCCATCCTAGGAAACATCTGATCATTTTCCTCTTTTCCACAACTGAATGACATTGATGAAGTTGATAAAGCCTAAAGAATAGATAACTGTATTAAAGTAAATTTAACTACAACTATCATATTATAAAAGTAACCATGATGTATAAACTTACACAAAAATCTTAGACCTATATGTCCCCAGTGGCTTAACATTTAGAATACTATAGAGGAACCACAAGAAGAACAAGAAGAAATACTGGTTGACTAAACAATGGAAGTCATGCACTCAGAATGCAAAGGAGCGGATAGACTATACACAGAATACCTTCCTTTTCGATCTACTTAAGACATTTGCATTTTGCTCCTCTTCACTGAAAACCAAGCTGCTCTAAGGCTTTCATGTGCACTCGGCTGCGACGTTGATTTGTTTTATTTTAAGCCGTCTGTGCACTCCATTTTAATACCTAGACATAATTTTAATTCAATTACACAGCATTATGCTAGCAGCACAGGAATGTCACTGAGAGTGAAATTATATCCACCTTTCCATTTGTTCTTCACCTGACTGGTTCTCAAAACGGGAAATCCGAGAAGTCATCAGAAGGGACAGACTGTCCTGTCTCCCCAAGCAGCAGTGTGCTATGTTGACACGGAAATGAAAACTTAAAGAGTTCCTAATTCAGTTCAGAAATATCAAAAGGTTCTTCCCATGAGTCACCATCAAAAGTGCCGGGTGGACAAAAAGATTCCCCAAAAAAATAAACGGAAATTACCAAATACGGTTCTAGCTGGAACAGACTCCTTGTTTATCCAGAAGGAAACTTGAGAAAGGATCACTGTCATGATGCATGGGATATACGTCTGAATCATGAAATAGCCCATCTTCCGTCGGAGGTGGAAGTAAACTGTCATCACAATGTATTCACCTGCCATCAAAAGGAAGAAAATAGGTTACTGGTCCTGTAGGCAACTATTTAATCGAATTATGATTGTTACGTTAGACTATCCTCCATGAATATTTCAATGAGAATTGCATAGTTCATACTGTGGGTGGGAGAGCAAAAGAAGATGGCACTGAAGGTCATTATTGTTTAGAAAGATGATGTTTCCCTATGTATAGATTTAGCAATTTAATACTAGGGCTATGAGTTCAAAAATATCAGTGTTTTAAAAATCTAATATGCTAAAGCAATTACCTATCATGTTCAGTATTTGCATATAAATGTGGTGCATATAAATGTGGGTGCATACTGTGTGTTCACTTCAGTGTGGAAGCCAGAAGTCAGTCCTTAGACATTGTGTGTGACTTACTCTGTAAATGTTCGCTTTATTTTGAATTAATTAATTTATTGATATAGAGTCTGTCAGCGAACCTTGAGGTCAGCAGCATTTCTTAAGACTGGCTGGCTAAGTAATGTCTGAGATCTGTCTCTGCTTACACAGTGCTAGCATGCCATACATGTGTCACCACTGCTGGGGATCTGAACTCAGGTCCTTCTACCATGGCATATTGTCCCACTAAGCAATCTATCCAATTATAATTGTCACCATTTTAAAAGCAGAAATTAGGCTTGTTATTTAAAGAAAATAAAATTTAAAATGTAAAAGCGCAAGTATACATACGTATAAGATGAAAGACTTAAGTTTGGAAGGACAAGGAATAAATAGCTTTCTACAAAATTATGTAAATATGAATATGTTTTTCAAACATAATTCATACCTGTACATGTGTATAATGAGTGCAGAGAGAAGCTAGGTTAATTGTATTTCTAAACTTAACATACATGAGCAGAAGTACAAATGGATTTAACAGAGATATAACTTTAAAAGCCAGTAAGTAAATAAACAATAAACTTTCCAATAATCAGTGTTACTAGAAGTAATATATAGAGAATGGTATTTAGAATCCAGTGAACATTCACAGCTAAGTTAAAAATTTACAAATCTACTTCCAGATGTGTTTTCAAAATCACAGATGGGGAACATCAACACCAGGCACCCTGTCAGGGAACCACTGCATTGTCTCATAATTAATGTGAAGATGATCTCTCCAAAAATGATGATGCATTGACAGATATTAGAAAGACATAAGGCCCTGACTAGAGTTTGTGAACACTGTCAAGGAGGAGGAAGACAGATTGTAAGATCAGAGATTTTGCCGGGAGGCTGTGTCTCCATACTAGGAGCTAAGGCCGTAATGTCTTACCATTATGACTGTCTAAACATGTACTGAACAAGGACAATACCAATAGATATGACAGTATGGAAGAGGGAAACCTCAGGAGGCCTCAACCTTAGACAAAGACCTGTCAGCAAGTGAGGAAAGTGAGGCATAGAAGGGGAAGCCTTCCCCATGAAGGAGCACACCGACTCTTTGTTCAGTACCAAGTAGACATCCCTGAACACATATGCACACATACAGAACAGTATAGACACCGAAAACATTATATTTAGGAATGTGCACATGTAAACACATACTCGCCCAAGAACAATTAGGCAAAGCAGAGGCCCTGAATTTGAAGAAGAATGTGGACAGATACATGGTAAGGTTTTGGAGAAATGAAGTAGACAGGAGAAATGTAATTATGATTTCAAATATTTTTTTTAAAACTGAAAACGTAAGAAAATACATGAGAATTTCGAGGAGAGAGACAGTGTCAGCAGTTTCCTAACAGGGTGTCTGGTTTCATACAAAGCAGTTTCAAGCCATCAGACAGTAAGCTAAAACATTTCACCATGAGCATTCTCATGAGTTAATTTTACCTCTTACGAATTAAATTCTCATTTTTTGTCACTTGCTTCTAATTGTTAATCTGTGTGAGTATAATTTGTGTTCAGATTACTGTACATACTTAATGTATATGCTACTTGATTAGTTTGGAGGCAAGTATTCATCGGTAAAAAATGACAGACCACAGTCTGTCATAAAGCCATCCACCATCTCCAAAAGTGTTTTTCCTCATCACCCTGCTTCTATGATAGAAACATTGAATATCTGTCATTTCTACCAATTATTAACAATATGCACCAGGTGATCAGTAACTCTCCAGGATTTCTTATTTTGCGTGGCTGAAACTGTGAGGTGTTTAACTCCTAATTTTTATTTTCCTCTAGCTGCCAGGGTCTGGAGACCATCTTTTCACTCTGCTTCCATGAACCTGACCTTGTAGAAACAGTCCCACCCTTCACATCAGTGTTTTGACAATATATTTCTTAAAACAAACAAACAAACAAACAAACAAACAAAAAAACCCTTCTTCGTTTCACACCATGGTTCAAGGTCTTACCATAACTACTCTACTTTTGTTTGTTTTACAATGACATCCAAGGCCTTTTAAAAAAGTTTACAGAACAGAGAAGGTCTATGAATTTTGAGCCTTGTTACTGAATAACTGTATGAGCAAGAAAATATACTTATAGTTATTAACGTACTTAAAGCATTATATTTACATATTTCCCATTAGGAAATGTTTCCACCGGTGGTTTGTTAGAGTTTAGTACAAGGAAGAAGGCTGGAAATGATCCCTCTAAGATGGTCACCGATGAATACATTTTAAACACCACTAGTCTCTAAATATTGGTTTCCGAAAAATCACACAGAGGCACACCTGGTATTTTAGCACTCTGTAGACTGAGAATGAAGAAAAAACTCCAGTTTAAAGCTATCCTAGGCTACCTAGTAAGTTGCAAGACAACCTGAGCTATATATTGACATTCTGTAACAAAAAGAGAGGTAGGGAATCACCATTGGCGCCTAACTTCATATGTAGTAACATTAGGAACTAGCCTTTGATAGGCAGTGACAGTAGGAGGGTAAAGGACTCAGGGCAACATCACCATTTGTATCAAAGAATCCACCCTGGCAACACTTCCCTGTACACGCCCCCCCTGTGAGGACTCTGAGAAAGGACTATTCTTTTTTTGTTTGCTTGTTTTTATTAATTTTATTTTTTATTCGATATATTTTTATTTACATTTCAAATGATTTCCCCTCTTCTAGACCCCCACTCCCCGAAAGTCCTATGAGCCCCCTTCCCTCCCCCTGTTTTCCCATACCAGGAAAAAAGTGCTCTTGGCAAACCCTGGCTTTGATCTTCCCAGATCCTAGCCTTAAGAAACAAACTTCTGTTCTTTATATGAATACCAAGTTTGTGATATTTTGGCACAACATTATAAGTGCATTAAGATAACCACCATTAATTTTTTTCTGGTAAAAATTGTGTGTGGAAGAAACATCACTTTGGAACAAGATGTAAGTAGCTAATTTGATCATTAGATTAGAAGCTAAGTCTCAAGGTTCTTTCATATTTCAAAATTCAAAAATCGCCAGTATAACCTCCCACCCACTTGCTTGACAATTTTAATGTGTACTTTAAATATATACTTTGCAAATTTGATTTTGGTTTTGCTTTTACTTTGAGCTGAAATGACACCATAAAATTGGGCAAATATTAAACATCTTTTGAAAAGCACCACCATATCAGAGCGAGACTTTTTTGCTCATATTTTGTTGAAAATAGTTTTTAATATTTTTAATTACTGGCTTTTGTTTCTACATAAGAAAAATCCATTCGTTCCTCCCGTGTTACCAACTCAGAATTTATTTTAAACTGAAGTGAGATTATAAATATATCAGCTGTATTTCTGGGAAAAAATTTCCCCTGAAAACACTGCATATTTCAATGAAAGCAATAGTATAAATCTCCATTGCCAATTCCAAGTAGTACACTGACTTTTGCCATTATGAATCTCACAAGGAGGGCTGGAGAGACTGCTAGGCAGTAAGAGCACTGACTGCTCTTCCAGAGGTCCTGAGTTCAATTCCCAGCAACCACATGGTGCCTCACAACCATCTGTAATGGGATCTGATGCCCTCTTCTGGTGTGTCTGAAGACAGCTACAGTGTATTCATGTAAATAAAAATAATAAACTTTTTTTTAAAAAAAAAAATCTCACAAGGAGAGAGCTGGGGAGATAGCTCACTTGGCAAGGTTCTTGCCATGAAAGCATAAAGATCAAAGTTGAAATCACATTAAAACAAAATCCCTGATGAAGTGAGAGGCTTGTAATACCAGACTGGGGAAGTGGAGATTGGAGGACCCTGTGGTTCAGTGACCTGTCTGCCTGGCTTATTCAGCAGGCTCTGGGCCGTGGGAGACGCATTATGCAATGGGTGAGCCCCAGGTAATGACCTGCTTCGACTCTGCTTTTCATCTACACACCCATATCCCCATCTACCCATATCTTCATCTACCCATATCCCCATCTACCCATATCTTCATCTACCCATATCCCCATCTACCCATATCCCCATCTACCCATATCTTCTTCTACCCATATCCCCATCTACCCATATCCCCATCTACCCATATCTTCATCTACCCATATCCCCATCTACCCATATCTTCATCTACCCATATCCCCATCTACCCATATCCCCATCTACCCATATCTTCATCTACCCATATCCCCATCTACCCATATCCCCATCTACACATCTGCATACACACACACACACATACACACACACACACACACACACACACTTGCATGCAATCTCACCTGTAATAGATTTGATGGTCTCACTTGATACAGTCTGCCCAATGAGGTCATATTGAACTAAGCTAGAAGACTCCTCTGGCACCTCCACAGACTTCTCAGGGCCTTTGGTCCAGGTGTAGATCATCTCACTCTTGGGATAGGCATCTAAATAAGAGCAGAGAGTGTGCTTACAGTCAGGACTCCTCCATGGTCAAAAATAAAAATCAACAATGTGCCAAATACTCAAACAATAAAAAAAGAAATGGGGAAAAATACCCATTATTTTTTCCAAACATGTCTATAATTTAGGAAACTGCGATTATGAAACAAATTACAGGTTTAATTGTTTTTATGTCAAATGAGGTAAGTAAAACCTAAACAACTATAAAGCTACATTTATATTGGTGCATGGGGTCGTGTTTTAATTCCGATAAGGCTGATAGCTTGAAATCAGATAGAGCAAACCTAAACTGTAGTCAGACTCTATGTCTTTCAATTCTTGTCTATCTGTCCTAAAGAAAACCTGACTGCTTTCATCCCATACAGTTCTGTCTTCTAGAAATGGACCATGATGCTGCCTCCAGTGCCACAAACAGAACCAAAACAAACTTTCCTTGCGAGAGCTTTCCAGGGGTCACATCTTCTAGATTCTGCTTCTGGCCAGTGCTCAGGTCATTTGGGAACCATTCTGCAGTGTTCAGACTATGCTGGCTGCAAAGCTCTCCAGGGGATAGAGTTATACAACCAGTTCCAGTATCATTTGAATCCTGCAATTAAGGCACTTTCCCTTCTATCTTCAAAGAACTCTCCCCAGTGGCAATTCAAGTACATTTTCTGTTAGTCCTTGTTCAGTGCAAATGGAGACCAGCTGCTCGCATACCCCTCTACCCAGAACAGATAGCTCACTCGGCTCATGCACAAATAAGTTCAAAAGAACCAGAAATAATTATGTGTCATCCTCCACTACAAACATCCCTAAAACGGCTGGAATGAAGGAGGTCCTTGGCAAACTTGTTTAATACTACAAAAGGAATCCATACCGAGAGAGATTTTCTTTCCAGATGACCTTGAAAAACAAACTATGAGCCTTGAGTTATCATCCAGCACTACCCAGCACCATATCAACATTCACCTCTAAAAGTATAATCACAGTTGTATGGATTTAAACTCTGGAAGACTCTCTATTCTTATGATGCTTTTGTATTGGGAATCAACTATCAGATGCCCTACTTTGACAAAGTAATCTTTTTCTTGCATTATCTTTCGTATTCCTTTTATCTTAAGCTTAATTTAATAGAGATTTTTCTCTTTCCAAATAAATAAATAAATAAATAAATAAATAAGAATTAACTTACTCAGAAAAAAATCACTTACTGATATGGCATACCTCTCTTTTAAATTCTTAGTCAAAAAAAAAACAACAAAATTCTTTCTAAAGTGTGGTTTCTTAATCATATACTACAGACATCTTTTGTGACTTGTCAGAAAAACACCCAGGTGACTCCTGAGCACCTGAGAGGAAGGCTCACAGTATCCTTAGTCATAAGGCAAAGCAGAGCGAGTCCCACTGAGGTCACCTTAGACACCCGCACAGCAGCTTTGCTGTAGTGAGAGGAAGAGTATGCTTCAAGTCAGAACAAGAGAGGTCTTGGGAGGAGAAGCCTTTCTCAGAGAGCAACGATCTTTTGTAAAAATGTAAATTATTCCAGGAAAAATGGAATTTTAATGCTGGCCCCAGGAAAATCATGGATTTCCTCTCTATGGATATTTCGGTTTCTATCTTGTCTCATTAAATCATTGGTCAGTGAGCAAGGCTTTCTCTAACCTCAAGTTAGCCCACTGAGTATTGTGATTACTAGGGTTATAAAAAGAGTGGTGACTGCCGATTCTCATTAAGTCAAGCAATGAGCAATGAACACAGCAGGCACGGGTTTCACAATCAGTGAGTCGAAGACTCTGGAGCAGTAGTAAAAGCTGCCGTCTATTTTTGGAAGGTTCTGATTGAACCGAATGTTGGAAGCAGACCTTACAAGAGCAATCACATTTTGTTGCCATCTCAGAGAAAGCAGCTTGAAGAAAAGAGCCACTTACTCTTGTCTACCCGCTGTTGTCCCCCTCGTGTCGCCAGCTCTCCTAAGTGTTCCAAACACATCTATTCCACATTTGCTCCCTTTGTGCCTAACCCGCTGCCATCTTTGATTGCATGACAGCAGCAGGCACCTGCTCTCCTGAGCTCTACTCCACAGTCTCTTTAGGCCATTCTTCCCAGAAAAAGAAAGCTGTCAAGGAGGCCACATCCCTTTGCACAACCTTTCAAAACCTTCCCCAGTTTCAGCTCTGAGATGGAATCACACTCCTTAATGTAGTCAACGGTGTATCAGGCACTGAATTTTTTTCACACTCCACCTCAACTAGAGATTTGTGATAGCTCAGTTACTGAGTCACTAACAGCGCTACCTAGGAAATTTGTTTCAGGTTATTTCAGGAAAGCTGAAACCTTTTTTTCATCTCTTCTCAAGCTTTCTTTAAATGGTTCTATTTGCTCCTGAAACTATTACATCATACCCCTTCCCAGTGAACTTTCTCTGCTATAGACCTCTGACAAACTGTCTCTGGATCCCTAAGTTTCAAATGTGACCACAGACTTATTAGTTATGACCAGTCTTCCATAGCTACCTGTTTTTATTTTTAAAGAAAAAAAAAACAACAACTTTGTTTGGTGTCATTAAAACATTAGTTTCCTAAAACTCAAGCTTTGCATAACTTTTCTCACACAGGAGGATTTAAATGCTGGATAATTAAAACTGCACACATATATAAATATAAGGCTAAACAGCATAGTCAGGCATTCGAAGAACACTTTGACTATAACTTACAACTCCCAAATTTCAAAGGGCAGGCATGACCATCCATAGGGAAATCCACCAGTCTCATAGGACACTCCGCACTTATGGTGAGTCTATTATGGAAAAATGCAAGGAAGTAAAATCAACCCTTTTTTAAGACTAATATTACACATTGCTAAAACAAAGAGATAAAAAGCAAGAAGGAAGGGAAGATGGGTGCAGGAAGGAACAGAGAATTCGGGGTGAAGAATAAATAGTCTATTACCTCATTGTGTATAAAATAGTGCCATTTCTCATAATTCTAAAAAGCTTATTTGGAGCTGTCATGTTATGTGAGACAGATTTCTTTCCATTCCTGAAGAAAGTATCAGGGGTCCAAACTTTGGTGACCATCATATTGTTCAGCCTCAAGATTTCAATGGGGCCATCATATTTTAGTCTTTTGTCAATCCATGTCTGTCTGAAGAACACATCCATTGTGTATTCCTAGGAAAATTAGTCAAGTCATGGGTGACTACTTATATGCAAAAAGTGAGGTGCTAGCCTCTAGCCTCTCTCAATCATAAAAGACTACACCAGAAGAAACTGCCAGAAGCAGAGAGATGATCTTAAGTCAAAGAAATAGATTCTTAGCAACTATACTCTGTAACATACATCTTGATCCCTTCAGCTTCTGCATTAGCAAGAAGTAAATCATCATATATATTAGTCACCAAGGACTAATTACTGCAATTAAATAAGAACTTCCAACACCAGGTAATTATGGCTGTACATTACTCTATATCAGAGAGGAAAATCACTTAACACGTAACGAGTCCCATTACATAATTGATCATAAAATTACAGGTATTTCTTTAAGATGAAGCCAATTTTCTTTTTAAAAGATAAATTTCGTTTTCACGAGTGTATTAAAAATTATCCATAGAACCCAGCACTTCAAACCATTAGGAGTCCTTAAGTTAAGAAAAAAATGTAAAGTGATTCGTCATTATTTAGTAACTATATTCAATGTAAACACAGCTGAAGGGATGAGGACTTCCTGATCATCACTGGCCCTGTTGACCTCTTTAAACAAGACACAGAGGAATAGAAGCAGAGAGTGGGAAGCAAGAAGCTGGGCCTGCGAGGAAGATATCAGGGCACTTAGAAGTGTCCTACTGTGCATACACTTAATTCCCATCTAAAGTACTGGTGATCTCTCCTTGTCTCCTCTGTAGTTTCCATAGACAGCCTGGCTTTGCAAACAGATCAAGGAAAGACCTCTTTATGGAGAAAGACGCCAACTCAGTAAATGCTTCGGGAGGCAGATGGGATAGCATGCTCTTTATAGACTTCTAGCTTTAATCAAACATTGGCAGTGTGTGATTGACAATATAATAAATATCAATTGCCTCTTTCTCTGGCTTACTGTTCTTCAAACCTCAGATACCTACCATTTCAACATCAGAAACAGGTCCAAAGCTGGTGACATATATATCAGTTTTCACTTCTGTAACAGGACCTAGTAAGTATGAAGTAAATAGGTGTGAAAAAATAATTACCAACATTACAACCTGGAGGAATAGATAATTAAAAAGTGAATACAGATATGATATGTCATGTTTTTGCATGCATTTTGACTTTCCAGTGAGATAATGAATCTCTTTACAAAAAAAAAAAGTGTAAAGTTTAGTTTAAAATGCAACCAAATCAATCCAAAAGAAATAGAGAAAGAAAAACAACAGTGTTTGCTTAACAGGCAAATAGACACCCAATTACTTACCAAGAACATGTATCTACAAAGATACAATCACCCCTGGGCACTATTATGACAGGCAGTACAGACACACAAAAGCTTTTAGCCTTTGTGATTTTTCTTTTCTTTCTTTTTTTTTTTTTAAGAGTCCACTATCTGATTGGCCTCTAGAAAGAAGTGAACTGTTCAGAAGAAGAAACAGCACGGAGCAGGCATGAAGAGGAGCAGTACTGTGCTGAGAAGTGGCGGTTGAAAGCAGTGTGTCTTTGGGGAGTTGAGGATTCTCATAAATAACTTCCAAAATGATTAATGTCACCTTTAACAATAGGAGCACCTTTAACAATAGGAGCACCGTCCACTGGTGATTGGGATCTAAGACCAGTTCTTCCTTCTGTTAGAACCATTCAGGCTGTGCCACCTGTTGGCTTCACGACTTTCAGGAAGTTACTTAAAGGCGCCACTGTAGCGCCCACACCTGTCTCACGGAATTTTTACAGCAATCAATCAGAATGCTAAGTGAAGCAGCTCACTCATGCAAAACCTCATTCCAGATCAGTTTCCCTCAGCTGCTACTGATTCTTCACTACCTAAATAAATCCCGATCATGAGCAAATATGTGAATGTTTAGCCCAGAGGGAAAGGTACAGTCAGGATGACAATATTGCTGACACGGAAGACAAACAAAAGGATACTGCCACTCTACGGATTTAAAAGTATGCTTTAAAATTGGGAGTTATTGTAGTTTGGAATCTAACTCATGGTCCTTTCCAATTGGACCCAATCTTCAAGTGCAAAGATTTTTGTGAGTATTAAACATATATTAGCTATAAATTGTGACAGTAGTTATTATAGATAATTCAGCTTTTTATCACCAATAAAAATATATAAATTGTTGCCCTCCTGAACGCTGTTTCCTTAAATGATGGTTTATAATTCTGCCTGGCTGGGTAACTAGATATTATAGCATTTGCAATCAAAGTAGACTATCACTTGGATACTGGTTGGGACACTGGAATGATGGAGGTGTGCGTGGGGGGGAGGGGGGGACAAAGAGCAATTAGTGGCACTTAAAGCTCTGGGTATGTAGTCATCCTTGTGAAAATGAATCCATTTCTTCCCTCTACAGACTGAGGACTAGGCCAAAGAAAGGCAGATCTAGGGAGAAGGAGAAAATTATTTGTGGATTAAGTATCCTAAGAAACACACAGCTTTTGGAAGTATGAGAACAAAAGTGTAGCATGGTGCATGCTTTTATTTTTGTATCCTATAGAGTGTAGCCCCTTGGAAAGGGTAGATGTTAATTAATTAAGCTTCCATTTGAATGAGAAACTAGAATCAACAACAAACAATAACAAATAAGCTCATTAAACTCCAATATGTCAAGAAACTGGTAATTCCGGAAGGAAGTAATTTATAGCTTCTGAACCACAGAAGACTGAAATTTCACTCAAATTGGCTCAGAACCACTGTCATTTCCTTGGAAATAATAACAAAGGTATCAAAAGGCAAAAAACCCTGTCCTTGCAAAATGGGGGGGGGGGGGGGCTGGGGAAGGCTGGCTCATACAAACAAGGTTGACAAAATTCTGACAAATGTCTGCTTTACCAATTTTAGCAAAGGGAAAGTTATTTTGGGGATAGATATAACGCACTGTTGCTTAAACATCATCAAGAATCACCTGGACAGGTTGGTTAGTACAGACTGTTGGACAAACCCCTGGATCTGCTGCCGTAGTAGGAACAAGGTTGGACCGGACAGTTTGCAATTTTTCAAAGACATTGTTCAGTTGACTTGTGTTTGCAAACATCCACTCAAGCTGTTTTCCATAATGTATTTATAATAGTTTCCTATGAAATACTGACATCTCAGGTGTGCGAAGACAGCAAGTGCAGCAGGGGCGATCAGGAGAAGAACAGGTACAATGGGCTTCTTCCTTTATTGCCCTTATTGACATACTGTCAATTGTGTGAGCTTATACTAATCCTGCGTCTGTAATCACAGCATGATAATAAAATACATTTATAAATTCTTATCTCCCTAAATTCTACTACTTTTGCAATAGTTCCAGAATACTGTTCTACATTCAGAATTATAATCTCAGTTTTCATGTGTGACATTATCTGACATTTGCTTATTTGATTATGCTGCTTCGTGACTGAGTGAGATTCTAGATGCATGTGACTGGGAAAGAAGCATTCTAGGACATCCACTTAATACATTTTTGCATGAGCAGCAGCTACATCTCAGGTTCTAGAGGAGATCCCTGCTTCAAGAACTCATCACGCTGCACGAAGAGTCAGAGATGATGCAGCAAAACAATGAACGATACGATGGGTAGCTATTATTGCAGGATGCAATGCAGGCAGGTAGGAAAAGCAGCGGCATGGAAAGCAAGTTTTGGGTTGTGCTCAGAACTGCTTCTACAAAGCATTGAAGTTCAGACTAGAGCATCTAGATGAACTATTGGAAGAGCTGGGACAACAGCGAGCAGGAAGGGTATTATTACTGTTTTCAAGGACTAAAAAGGAGACCAGTGGGGCAAAGTAAAGTGGGACACTGGTAAGAAATTGAAGGCACAAAGAAATAAAACCAGGATGCCATAGAAGGGGCATCCGCCTACTCCTGAGCTCATTTTTTAAAATAATTGGCATCTTTTAAGTAACGCATTTATAACACATGCTGCAGTGACTACTGTTTAAACCATAAGCAATAGGTCTTGCAGAAGGCCAGGGAATGATCTGGAGATGAAAAAGAAGATTTCCATGGACTTATGTTTTGTTCCCCTCACAATCACATGTTGAGGTCCTAACTCTCAGGACCTTCTAATGACTATTTTGGAGACAGTTCTCTAAAAATGTAATTGCATTAAACTGAGGTCTTTCTAATGGTACCTAATCCAATATGATTGACTGGTTGCTTTATAAAAAGAGGAGATGAGATCATAGACACACACCAAGTGAGAACCATACACAGACACAGAGATGCTTTCTCCAGGGAAACAAACCACGCTTGCTGATGCCTTCAGACATGTGATGAAATTAATCTAGGCTGTTTAACTAGTCAGTAGTATTTTTTTAAGTTAGTCCTGAAAGAAACGTGCGTATAAGGTAGCATTTTCCTTCCATTCTGTCTCTGAGATTTTTGTCTGCTATTCATTTTTGCTCTGACATGAATGCAGGCTGCAGTAAGGACGTGTACCAGAGAACTACTGACAGACCATCAAAGACTTGAAATAAGGAGATGTAAGATTGAATTATTTATATACATTAAAAAAAAACACAGATAGGCTCTTAGATGGAAAATACGTCATACCGAGGCAAAGGGCAGAAAAGGGTTCATATATGAGGCCGTTAACCTACTCCAGGCGATAGGACCGGAGTCCGGACTGGGGAAAGAGCATGAACAAAGCAAGTGGCATGGGTTGTGTACAGAGGGAGTTTCTCTGAGCCCAGATACAACGAGCAAAGACATAACAATTATAAATTCAAACTCTATTTTTATGCCAGACAAAATGCTAGATTCCTTTTATATGATATTCATCTTTATTCAATGCCCCCCCCCCAAGTGCTACCCTCACTATGAGAACTGTATAGATCTAGAAACTGGGTTTGCAGAGGCTAACGCAGAATTCTACCCCTTCCTCTTCCTCCAATATGTAGTCTAGCTTTACTGCATTCTTTTATGTCATAAAATAATTAATTAGTTGTCTTTAACTCTATATGGAACATTATTGCACTATCTCAGTTGTAATTCCCTTTGTTCAACCATAGCTTCTCAATCACCTCTTGAGATCCTTTTCTGTTTTGCTTCAGACTCCTTAAATATATCTTTTCAACATTAACAGTGGAGATGGCATCTCAGTCCTTTTCAAGTCCAAAACTGTGTAGAAATGAGGTGCTGAACAATTGTTTGCTAATGTTGCTAATATCATGAGTAATAATTTTCCAATGCTTCCAGAGGGGAAAATATGTAAGACTTAGATGCCCCATGAGTTAAGGTAAAAACATATCCCTATTAAAGCAGAAACTGTCTGGTTTATATTTGTATTCTCCCATAGAATTAATCTGCCACCTGAAATGCAGTAGGTCTCTGATAAATCAGTTGTCAACAAATAATAGTAGCTATGTAATTAAGAATAATTCTTAGAGATGATTCCTCCAATACTACTGGTTAATATGTTCAAATCAACCTTGCAAAGTGCATAATTGCATAAAAACTAGACAATTTGAAATCGGAAAGATTTCTTCCAATAATTGTAGATGCATTTTGTGAGCATCAAAGACACCCCCCCCCCAAAATCCTATTTCATTGATACTAGAGATGTTTTTGACCCTGAGAGTCTGTTAGGCAAAAACAGTGATCTTCATCATGTCAGATAGATAAAACTGTCAATATTAAATTTAGAAAAATGGTCCTAACTAATTAATTGGCTAGGAAGGCAATTAAGAAAGTATCAGATAATGTCCAACCATTTACTCAACACTCGAAGACTTAGTTCAGGCTATCAATCCCCAATTTCATCTCCAATAGTGATGCACAATTTGCTGTCACATCATAAAATGAAAATCTGCTTCTCTAATGTGAGTGTGTGTCAGTCCTAGTTCCCCATTTATCTCCTTTGCTATGCCCCCGAAGAAACAACCTCCCTTCCAGCCATCCACATCACTAATGCCCCAACATCTTACAAAGTTCAAGTGGTATCCAAATCTAACGAAACTTCAAGAACTTAGGCAGAAAACAACAGCAACACATAATTTTCAGGGAGATTATAAAGATTATTTCCAATTTTGCTTGACATTAACAAGATATGGAAATATAGTTACTGGAGATTAAATAAAGACCCATTGATTTTATCAACAAAGCAGGAAATAGCTCAGAGTTCTACAAGTTTTCTTGCCTTAGAAGACATTAAAAATTGGTGCCTTCTATGACCCTTCTGTCAATATTCTTTTACTTTGGAAGCAGTAAAAGTTTTCAATAATGGAAGCAAAGACTCAAATATTCAAAGCAGTATGAATAAAACATGAAAACAAATTTATAAAATAGAAATTCCTGTAGACGATAAAGATTTTAAATGATGTTCATTGACATTTGAACATGATGTAGACAATAAATATTAAAATGATCTTGAAACAAATGCCATTTCAAACATTTTCATGCTCTCTCTCTCTCTCTCTCTCTCTCTCTCTCTCCCCCTCCCTCCCTCCCTCCATCCCCCTCCCTCCTCTCTGTCTCCCAGTGCTAAAGTATACGTGGATATGTGGATCTAGAAATTTATGTTCATTGTAAAAGGGAGTTTAATTTTGTAAACTCACCATGGAGAAACAGTTTGGCATTATATCTTCAAGTTGAACTCCCACTTACACTAAGAACCAGAATAATCCACTCCTTGATATATACGCAAAAGAAACTCTTGCACATTTACAGCAGGAAATTTGGGCCAGAATATTCACAGCAACACAATCTGGGAAACAAGCAAAAAAACCACTGCCAACAGAGCAGACGAATAAGCCAGTTCTTATGCAACACGAACATCACATAACAAGCAAAGGAAGGATCAATAGCACTAGGCAACAACAAAAAAAAAGAATGAATCTTAGCAATGCATCATTAAGTCTAAAGCATGGCAAAAGTCTAAATATAGCAAATTAAAGAGAGCTACATGTTTCAAATATACTGTAAAAATAAGGACAACTTAAAACACCAATTAGAGAAAGGTTTGGAATAGAGCAATGAGACAATAGAGGGGGGAAGAGAACAAATATGAAGAAAGGATTGAAGAAGGAACAGCGAACTGTTCATATTGGAGTCTGCTCTTTGGGCTGGATGCTGTTCAGTGAGTAGAGTTACTTTATTTTAATGAATAAATGAATGGAGTCATGAAAAGTTATGTATAGATTTTAGTGGAAATGTATTGTTAAGCAAACATCATCATGTGTACATAAGACATCTTCAAATATAGTCAAAAGGGCCTAGAATAGAAAGCAACAATATTTAATGATATACAAATGGAAGCTAAAACATTTTTATATAAAATCTGAAGACTCACTGAAGCTTTACATACAACCACAACAATTTATTAATATCCTATTATCTATATTTAACACAGTTTGTTTCAGGACATACTAAATGTAATAGTATGTTCTTATTCCAAAGAAAATTTTATATCTCATACCACTAGTATGCTTGTTTTCTTATAAACGTGGGTAAAGTGATCTTTCTTCCACATGCCCCTCCTTTTCATTCCAGGAAGCATCTTTCATTACCAATAGTACACAAACCATTGATATTTCTAATCTTAAAATACTTACTTTGAATTGTGATGGTTTGTATATGTGTGGGCCAGAGAATGGCATTATTAGGAGGTGTAACATTGTCAGAGTAGGTGGTCACTGTGGGTGTGGGCTTTAATACACTAGTCTTAGCTGCCAGGACAGGAGTATTCATCTAGCAGCCTTCAGAGGAAGATGTACACCTCTCAGCTCCTCCTGAACAAGGCCTGTCTGGATGCTGCAATGCTCCCGCCTTGATGCTAGTAGACTGAATCTCTGAACCTGTAATCCAGCTCCAATTAAATGTCCTTCTAAGAGTTACCTTGGTCATGGTGTCTATTCACAGTCGTAAAACCCTAAGTCAATTCCAAATATTTATTTCCATATTACTTAAAATATCCTTGCCATATTTATATTTCTGGGTGAAAAGAAGTCAGTACAAACTGCCCCAAATCTTCCTTCCTGTCCCATCTCTCCTCTGCTGTATTCTGATGCACGGAAATTGTCAGAACCATGAATTTTCCCCTAGCAATTCCACTGTTCTCACTAACTTTAAAAGTTATTTTTTGTCTTCCATTTTAAAAACAAAGTTTTAGTTCATGAAACACACTAATATTTTATATTCTATATTTAGTCTACACCCTCAAAGTGACAATCCATCAGTGTATCTTTTGCCAAAAATAACTATAAAAATTTCAAAAATGGTCATTTGATTCTATGGATATATACACCATTTCTCTATTCATTAGTACAAATGCATATGCTCCCAAGTAATCCCTCCTCCCCTCTCTCATGCATACACACACAACACACACACACACACACACACACACACACACACACACACTTCCTATCATGCATCAAAACTGTTTTTATCAAAGTCATCTACCTCATACACATTGCTAAATCTAGGGTCAGCTTAAGCCCATGTCTCTCTTGATCTGTTTGTTGGCAACTGTCATTTTTTCTAAATCACACAAGCCATCTTATTCTCCTGCTAGCACTTCACAGAATACTTCTGCTCAGACATCCTTCTAGTTCTATGCCTCTTAACATTGGAGCCATCAGAGCCCAAAGATAAGTATTTGTGCATTTCTGTATCATCTTTAATCTCTTGCAACCTCTTTGGTCTTAAGACAGCAAATACCATGTGTGTTGACATACATATTTCTCTTCAGTTGCAAGATACTCTCTTTGGTATTTAGCAAACGTTGGTTTTATTGTATGCACATGCAAATCATTTATCCAAGCCTCTAAAGGGCTTCTGCTATCATGCTGATGATGGTATTTCTTTAGATATTTAAGCCAAAACTTTACTCAGTCTCATTTCTTTCATTCCTCACAAACCCTGCATTATAACTGCCATGCTTCATCTTAAAAGACAAAACACAGCCAGAAGACAACCAAGTCTTAAAAAATCAACAGATTACTCTGCCACTTGTCTGGTCCAAGTGTTAATCACCTGGTGCCTAAGTGATTTTTGAAAAATTCCCAAACTTCCCTGCTTCTTTCTGTTCTTAGCACACCTTCCCTAATGAGCCTTTCAAAACTCTCCAGATCAGGATGTGCCCCTGATATAATGCCCCCAATCCAATCTTATCTAGCTTGACTCAGAGTGAAAGCAAAGTCTACAGGCCTGCCTACAGAGCTTTGTAGAACCTCTTCTTTGTTATGGTCCTTTCTTCCTCAGCACTTTCATCTACACTGCACCAGCCCCGACTTCCAAGCTTCACAGCATTGCCTGCCCCTAGAGCTCTTGCTCGCCAGAAGACCTCGCCCCAAATGTGCCCCATGTTCTCATGCCTCTGTGATCACTTTTCAGGTACCACTTTATCAACAAAGCCTTCCTAACTGTGGAATTAAAACCACACCCACCTCAGTGCTTTAGATTCCCTGACACCAGGCACACTGCATAGTTCACTTGTTTTGTGTAATAATTCCCTGTCTCTTCTACTGGCAAGTGAGCTTGGGAGGAAACTTGGACAGTCCCCTATAACTTTAAACACCACACTTGCTCAGTTTCTCAGAATAGAAATCACGGAGCTATTTTTACTTCCCTTGATCATTCATATTAAATATATCATCATTTTGTTGAATTAAACTCCTCAAATTATCTCATCTTTGTCCATTTATGTCCATCTTTCCTACATCTACATCATTTCATGTGACCATCTACATAATGAAGAGGCACAACAATCACAATACAACCCTGGAACACAAATGCTGCATCATGCATCATGTGGTTTCCTGTGCTTCTAAACCTGTCTTTAGTCATTAGCTACATGGGTCCTTTCCCAGTCTAGGTCATGGTAAGTTAATGCTTTACCTAACGAACTTCAGTGGCTCCCAAGTTTACTAAGAGACTCATCTAGAATACTTCATAGAATCCTCAACAGATCTTTTATGACCTGGCTTCTGCTTATAATTTTCACCTAATGCCATAATAAATCTGGCCCTACTTTAGAACAAGAAGGGCACCAGAAACTATTGATTCTCATAATCACACCAATCTATTGTCCATTTATTCATAATTTTTGTATGTCTGCTTGTTGGGTTGGTTTGGCTTTATCGGTTGTTTACTTGGCCAACAATAACTTTTCTCTTTCTCTCCTGGCACCCTTTGCTGTTAACTTGAAAGATTTGTTTGGCTATCACTTCTTTATAGACTAGATTCCTTTCCCACTTTCTATTTTGATGCTACTAAATTGTCCTGCCATATTATCATTTACTTATTTGATCTTTGCTACTTTTATCTCTTTGTATTGCTTAAAGGTAAAGTCCATGATAGATAGTGTTGATTCCAAATACTGTCTTAAGACCTCCATATTACTCCTTCTACATAACACTGTATATACATAACACTGTATATAAACACTGGTATAACTAATGAATCAATTGGTGACTCAGGGAATGTTGCTTTCTCTTTCTGTTCTTCTCCTTAAAATATTCATTTGATGGATCAAGGACCTCCACATAAAGCCAGACACTCTGAAGCTAATAGAAAAAAAACTGGGGAAGACCCTTGAGGACATCGGTACAGGGAGAAAGTTTCTGAACAGAACACCAATAGCGTATGCTCTAAGAGCAAGAATTGACAAATGGGACCTCATAAAATTACAAAGTTTCTGTAAGGCAAAGGACACCATCAAGAGGACAAATCGGCAACCAACAAATTGGGAAAAGATCTTCACCAATCCTACATCAGATAGAGGGCTAATATCCAATATATATAAAGAACTCAAGAAGTTAGACTCCAGAAAACCAAACAACCCTATTAAAAAATGGGGTACAGAGTTAAACAAAGAATTCTCACCTGAAGAACTTCGGATGGCGGAGAAGCATCTTAAAAAATGCTCAACTTCGTTAGTCATTAGGGAAATGCAAATCAAAACAACCCTAAGATTTCATCTTACACCAGTCAGAATGGCTAAGATTAAAAATTCAGGAGACAGCAGGTGTTGGAGAGGGTGTGGAGAAAGAGGAACACTCCTCCACTGCTGGTGGGGTTGCAAATTGGTACAACCACTCTGGAAATCAGTCTGGCGGTTCCTCCGAAAACTGGGCACCTTGCTTCCAGAAGATCCTGCTATACCACTCCTGGGCATATACCCAGAAGACTCCCCACCATGTAATAAGGATACATGTTCTACTATGTTCATAGCAGCCCTATTTGTAATTGCCAGATGCTGGAAAGAACCCAGGTATCCCTCAACAGAAGAGTGGATGCAAAAAATGTGGTATATCTACACAATGGAGTACTATTCAGCCATTAGAAACAATGAATTCATGAAATTCTTAGGCAAATGGATGGAGCTAGAGAATATCATACTAAGTGAGGTAACCCAGACTCAAAAGGTGAATCATGGTATGCACTCACTAATAAGTGGATATTAACCTAGAAAACTGGAATACCCAAAACATAATCCACACATCAAATGAGGTACAAGAAGAAAGGAGGAGTGGCCCCTGGTTCTGGAAAGACTCAGTGAAACAGTATTCAGCAAAACCAGAACAGGGAAGTGGGAAGGGGTGGGTGGGAGGACAGGGGAAGAGAAGGGGGCTTGCGGGACTTTCGGGGAGTGGGGGGGCTAGAAAAGGGGAAATCATTTGAAATGTAAATAAATTATATCGAATAATAATAAAAAAAAAAAAAAAAAAAAAACGCAAAACAAATAAAATTAGAAGATAAAAAGGAAAGGAAAAAAAAAAAAAAAAAAAAAAAAAAAAAAATATTCATTTGAGGTATGATTATTAATCATGGTTTGACATTCAATTAATAAAGCTAGCACATGACATAGGAACTTTCAGATTGAGACACAGATCATCTGAAAACTTCATAAGAACAATTAGGTGTGTGCCATAGAAATAGACCAAGTTCACCCAAATGAATACAAGTTTCCATGTTTCCTCCTCCATTTTAAATATTATTTTTCTCTTTGGGGTGTTATATTGATTATTTATCCTTAACTGAGTAACAAGAGTTATGCTCAGGACAACTGACTCTTGGTACATAGTACTATGCGATGATGCCTTGAAAATAGACATACCCATCAGCTGTCTTGAAAGACTGCAAGATGTGATATGAGCTGTGATTTTGTCCATTATTAGCCTTAGTTATTGTGGACAATTCTATAGGAATTCTCTCAGCCTCTTCTCTAGCAGAGGGATAATGCCTGCCTTGAGCATCTCTGTGTTTCTGAAACAATCCTATTATTTAAGACCACGATGCATTCCAGTAATATGAAGTCCTACTACACTAATGAGCAACCTTATGAAATTAATGGAAGTCTTCTCTTTCCATATCAGTAAGGTTATGGAAGAGGATCTAAAGCAACCGCCTATAATTATCATATTAATTGTTTGAGATTATATGCCCTGTTATGTGCCCTCAAGACTGTATGTGTACCTTAGAAAAGTAGAAAATAGGCAAAGGCAGGATTCCTGAACTATCTTCCTGTGGCTAGCTACTTAGTTTTATGAAGCCATATGACTGTGTTCAAAGAGGACAAGAGACAGAAAGAATGACTTTCTAGTTGCTCTGTGACAAAGTCAACGTGGGTGCCACTTCTAAGCAGGAACAAGCTACATCATCAGCATGATAGGAACTGGCGCATCAGAAGCTGAAAGACTTCTGCCCTTCAGAAGTCCATTCCAGCTTCTCTCTGCTGTCCTGCTCTGCTCCCCTTTCCCCTTCCCCCTCCCAAAGGGAGAATGTGGAGATGAGAGAGAGAGGAGTTCCTGGAGGGATGAAGAGAAGAGAGCCATTTCAGCTCCCTTTATCTCCCCACGGCAAGCTGTGCTGCTGAGTTAAAAATACATAATTTGGTTTCCAAATCTATTTCAACCTCTGCCTGGCCGACTGTGTAGTCACAAACCATCCCGTTGCAATTCACATCTTTGCTTTCAGCTTTATTTTAAATTGAACCCGGCTAAGTTGTATAAACAGATAAAAGGTAAATGTCCCACAAAGAGCAGAAATGGGATTAAAGGAGGCATATTTATAGTGTGCCGTGGTCAAAATCTGAATGGTTCTCATTTTTAAATGCCAAACTTTCGGCAAAGTATAAAATGTCAAGTCATGGAAGGGATGAAATCTACCTGGTAAAAGTAATGTTCCCTTTTTTTTTTCAATAGTTCACAATAGAACTTCCATGCAAACAGATATTCCATGTGCTGCAGGTGATAATTATCCTTCTGTCTTGTTTGGACCACTACATGCTTACAGAGAGTGGCCCATTTCTAAGGAGCCAATCATCTCACTACAGAGATCTGTGAGCAGGGTGAAAACATCCCTTAGACTGTATTTTTATGGTAACTTCGTTAGTAATTAATTATCTGCTAACACTCAAAGAAGAATAACTGCAACCCTGGCCCATGATGATTTATAGCACTGGTCAGGTGAATGAGGCAGACCACTCGGCGATGTCAAGTAAGACGACTGATAATTGCATTGAGACACTTAGCCGCATTGTAGTTGACGGGAATCTAACTCTATTATTATGGTCTACCCAGTGTCATGGGAGAGAGTACATGGTAAAAATGCTCCTATATAGCATATCCCTTTCTTCTTTTTTAAATAAGTTGTCTTACAGCCAAGAGAACATATTTTTACTTTCAACACTTACTAATAAAGTCATGTAGAACTAGCTATAAATTGTGCTTTCATTTATGAATATTTAAGGTACATATGAGTTATATTTTCCTTACTTTTGTATTTAAAATGTGAGTTTAAAAACCCTTCTGGGAAGATAAAGCCTCTTTTATTGATATTCTACAGATTCAAGCCATATCATGTGATCTAGAACATTCTCCACAAAACTATTTTTGACATAAAATGATAATTTCCTAGTCACTTATGAGAGCTCACACTTTGACAAATGATTCACTTCTCTAATGAAGTCTCTCTTCAGATCTGCCTGAAGGCAAAGGTAGTGTGGGCAACCTAGACCTGGAGAAATAACGGGAACAAGAGCGGGAGAACTTCCATCTTTCCCAACCATCTTTATCACTGGCAATGCCCAGACACCAAAGGAATCACCTCACTACTTTATAGAGTTTTGTCACTCCTTCCCCCTCCCCCGCCAAAAAAAAGATAAAAGAAATGGATTGAAATGCTGGAGACCAGAACTCAGCCTCTTGATAATGTGTTATGTTTGGCCACCCCCGACCTTGCAAATCCTCTCTTTTAGTGTCTGGTCCTCACCCCAGTCTATCCAAGTTTACCCCATGATTCTTTCTCTCTCTGTCCATACTCCTTGCATCTCACATCCTGTGTGTTCTACCCCAGGGTCCTATCTCATCTGTTCTCCCACTCTCTCCCTCCTCCACTGCCTCAGCTGGAGGCAGAGAGCCCCGCCCCCATGCTGTAAGTTCACCTTTTACTCATCATGCCACCCAATGTAGGACATCAAGTCAATCTACTAGCTTTATCCTGTAACTGCCACAAACTGCCACCCAGGGTTCAAGTCCATAAACTCAAGTTGAACCAGCCTAACTTTCCAAACCTGTCACATGGGAACAGCAACAACTTTTCCTTGGAGTTGCCATGAGAGTTAAGAGTAATGTACACAAAATGTCAATCTAGTTGAAATTAATTAAACAAGCACAGTAATAATGGCTGTCACTGTTACCATTCCTATCGGTTCAAGAATTTAGGCTACTTTAAGTCTGACATCCTCTGGTTTAACTCATTTACAGAAGAAAGCGCAGGACTTTGCATTCAGAAGAGTGAACCAAGCTGAGCAGGGTCTTACCCAGTCACATCTCCCTGATGAACAGAACCACTAGCCTGGATTGAGGTGAGTTCTTGCTTTCAGTGCGCCCAGCACTTCACAGCAAGCTTACTATATAGATACCCGTTGAATATTCAAAGGAAGTATGGTATGAGAACAAAATGTGTGTCTCTGTACGATGCACTTCACAGGTATTGATTGAAGGAGGAAATAAAGCTATTCACTTCTGAAGTCTTAGAGGAGAAAGGCCAAAGACCAGCTCCTCATAAAAGTGAGAAGAAAGGACAGAGCTCCCCAGCAGAGCAGCCAGCTTCATCTGTGTGCCCCAGATTCCTGTCCTAGGTAGAACACAGGGTGAACCCTTGGCAGAGACAGGGACACGTGGGAGGAGAAGACCTGAGGCCAGCTGCCTCAGGAGCAGCAGAGTACCTGGGCAAAGTGGACAGATTCAAGGAAAATCCATGCTCAGGCTCAGAGAAGCCAGGCAGCCACAGGGAGTTCATTTTTGACTTCCCAGCCTCCTCTACCCTGCAGTCAGGTCTCAAGAGGTAATTAGTGTGGGGGAGGCCAAGCTCCTGAGGGGGCGGGGAGATGGGAAAGTACGGATGGAGGCGGGCTTCTTGTCCTAGGTCTCACTGAGGAGAGGAAGAGAGAAAAGGGGGGGAGGCGCTGGAGAGAATGACTGGTTTTCATTTTTGCACGTGAGGCGTACCTAATGATATTTCCACAAATAGACAGGCAGACCAGAGACGGACAGACAGAGCACACTTGCATGTTTTCAAACAATCCATACCCCCAAATCCAGGTCGCAGCCTGTTGTCATAACCATCCAGCAAACTGTCCAGGATACGGGTAAAATTTTCCGGGCATAATTTCTCGTCCTTTGAGTTCTGTCCTGGGGATTCGTTTAAACTGCAAGTGCAAAAATAACAGGGGTGGAAAAGACTATTTTAAGAATGGGATCCGAGAACAGGTGGAAAAGGGTTGCCTTCTAGGGAAAGAGTCCCTGGCCTTAAGCTAAAGAAGGGTTGGGGGTTGGGATGTGGAGAATCAAAAGGGTCAGGAAAAGAGCATCCCTGGGCAGTAGGCACCCCCAGACTGCAAAGTGTCCTCAGGCAGCATGTACTCCAGCACCCGCGCTTCCTGAACCCCACTTTCCAGCTTTCCAGTGGTCTCTGAGTCTACTCGGTCAAAGGAAACCTTGGCTTCAGCTCATAAGCCACTGAAGACAGGAAGACAGGTTCGCTCCGGGAAGGAAGAGTGGCTAGAGGGGTGCTGTGGATTTGGCCACTTGCCCACCTTCCCCATGCACCCCCTATGCAACGACCCCCACCCCCCACCTCCTCAGAACTCACCAAGCCGCCAGGCACAGGAAGTGCAGGAGGGCGAGGCTGACCCCGGAGCACAGCGCGATCGCGGGTACCTTCTGGACAGAAACCATCTTCGCAACATGCCATACTTTAAGCCTGTTCACGTTTCCAGCCTCTCGAGATGCCCTGGGCAGGGTGCGAGGAGAGGGCAGAGTGGCTCCCGCGGCGTGCGCACACTCGCGCTCACACTCGCCCGCGCTCACACTCGCCCGCGCTCCTCCAGCCTAGCCGCGGTGGGCGTGTGTGTGCACGCGGCCAGGGGAGGCGGGACCTGGGCGCCCGCCCCCTCCCTCGCAGCTCCGCTCGCGCCCAGTGCAAGCGGGAGCCCGGCGCTCAGCTCCGCACCTTGTCGAGCCTGCAAGCGCTGCTCGCCGGTGAACTTGGGAGCTCCTGCCACGCGAAGCTAGGCAAGTTTGTTCCAACCTGTAACTCAGGGGACGCTACCCACGGTCCTTAGTCCCTGCTCCGGGTCAGCGACTTCACAACCCCAGTGGGTGTCCTGCTCCTGTCCCGGGCTGACTTCTTTCTGCTGGACTCCCTCCCTTCACCAGGGTTTTGACTGGAAACAATGAAGCGCCTTTCTCATAGGTTGTTTGAGGACTTGCCCGTGCCCACTGCGGAGGATGTAGGTGGAGAAAGGGCGGGATGAGAGGCTTTGCGGGGCGTGGCGGTGGGAGGTATTGGCAAAGGGAAGAGAACCCTTATGGGTACCACAGTCTTCTGGGGCGGACGGGGTCGGGGGAGAGGGGTCAAGGGGGCGAGGTGGGGAGTGGCAGGACGCTGGGCGGCCAGGCAACTAAGAGAAGGGGAAATTCTACTACCTGGGACGCACTTTTGCCAAACTGTTGGAGAGTTATGGAGAATATTGTCAAGGCGTCTGTGGGGATAGTGTTTTAAAGATAACAGATTTTCTTTCTTTGCCCTACCCCCCTCAAGGCACACTCATGTCCCATCCCTCCAAACCCCGCACCTTGCAACTCTACCCAGGAGTTGCAAACAGACTGTTACCTCTTGAAACCCTTCTCCTTCAAAATGGAACTGATTGAATCCCAGAAGTTGACAGCTTTATGAGGGAGGCAAAGGTGTCTGGGTTGGCAGGAGAAAAAAGAACTAGAGAGAGAAAGAGGGGGCTGGGGGGGGGCTTGGAAGGATGGAGGGAAAGATGAGGGGAGGGAGGAAGTGAGAGAGGATATGAGAGAGTGAGGGAGGATAGGAGGGAAGGAGAGAGGGAGGAAGACAGAGAGGCAGAGAGGCACAGAGACAGAGAGACAGAGACAGAGAAGTGGTTTCCCTCATAACTTGAAAAAGAACCCTAAGCAGGGTTTAATGTTTTGTGGAATAAAAACAAATACTTGGAACAGGCCTTTTTTAAAAACACTAATTGCTAATTATTGAGGGGGTGTCCTTAGTATGATGCTCAGGACTGTTTCCATATATGTGTCAACGGCATAAGTAATTTCCATACTATTGTGTTCTATTTAGAACACTAATGACTTGTTCAAATTTTGAAGGCTAGTGGGGTGCTAACATATGGAAAGGTTAGAAAAGAGTTGGAGGGGTGTGATTCCCTTAATTAATTCAATCTTTAAGCTTCTTTTTTCTTTCCAAAAGAAGGCATATAGTGTCTATAAAGTGAAGAGCTATGAGTTCCCATTGGAGTCTTCCTTCTGAATTACTGCCTTGTGGAATTTATTAGACCTCCCATAATTCCATCTCTGATACTCTTCTCCTATGGACTATAGTCTGGAGTCTCTCGCTGTCTGTCTGCCATTCCTGTGTTTACCTCTCGTTACAGCACAGGATGTACAACCTATCAGTAACTATGACTGGACAAATAATCAGTGCTTTCCTTAGTCAGAGATCTGTCTTTTTGAGAAAAAAAATCGTTGTTTTATTTATTTACATTTCAAATGTTATCCCCCTTCCCAGTTTCTGCTCCAAATCCCCCCTGTCCTACCTGCTTCTATGAGGGTGCTCCCTGAGCCAACCACCCACTCCCTGCTTCACCACCCTAGCATTCCCCTATGCTTGGGCATCACTGGACCAAGGGCCTCCCCTCCCATTGATACTCTGTTACATATGCAGTTGGAGCCATGGGTCCCTCCATGGTTGGTGGTTTGGTCCTGGGAGCTCTGGGGGGAGGGGGTCTGGTTGGTTGATATTGTTGTTCTTCCTATGGGTTGTAAACCCCTTCAGCAGCTCCTGCAATCCTCCCCCTAACTCCTCCCTTGGGATCCCCATGCTCAGTGTGAGAGTTGGCTGCAAGCATCGGAATCTGTATCAGTAGGGCTCTGGCAAAACCTCTCAAGAGACATCCATATCAGGATCCTGTCAGCCAGCACTTCTTGGCATCAGCAATAGTGACTCGGTTTGGTGGCTGCATATGAGATGGATCCCCAGGTAGGGCAGTCTCTGAATGGCCTTTCCTTCATTCTCTGCTCCACTCTTTGTCCATGTATTTCCTTTAGACAGGACCACTTCTGGGTTAAAAATTTTGAGAAGGGTGGGTGGCCCCATCCTTCAACTGGGGGCTGTGCCTACCCTCTCCATATGGACTCCACAGGTTCTTTCTCCCCTTTGTTGGCTATTTTAGCTAATGAGATCTGACTTACTAATTCTGATGAAAACCAACCCCTCTTCCTTAGGAAAACAATTGAAGACTCACTGTACACTGCAACAATGCCCTAAAACATTGTCCATGTGCATTCTCCATACATTGTAATGTAAAAAGCACAATGCTCACAGTAGACTGTGTTATTGCTATTGTAGCTACTGGCCAGCAGTGGGATTCCTAGATTATATGGTAGTTCAGTCCCTGGTGATTTCTATAATGGTTGTGTCAAGTCTCAGCCACAGTGTAGGACCTTAATCTGGAGATTTAAAAAGAATCTACATCCATAAACATTTCATGATATCAGTGGTTACTATTGTCCAAGCAATTATTTTTATCACATACTTGTCGCAGACTTAGTTGATTTAGTATGATTATTTGGAAAAGAAATTAGAATTTTGATAGTATTTACATCGTATCTGAATAATATATGTAATGTGAAATTGATAAAGTCAATACTTTTAGGGATTTTGAATTACAAAACATTTTGTATATTTATCTGTAATTGAGTTTGTCACTGACACTTTGACTTTGTACTTAATCATCTCTAAAGTCCCACAATACAGTAAGAAATATTCTATTTCCAATACAAACTTTTTATTTATTTGAAAATCTGATGTTTTCTAAGGAAAGGGAAGAACACAGTTTAAAGGCCATTTGTACTGGCTGGTTTTGTGTGTCAATTTGGCACAAGCTGGAGTGATCCCAGAGACAGCAGCCTCCCTTGAGGAGATGCCTCCATGAGATCCATGTGTAAGGCATTTTCTCAATTAGTGATCCAAGGGGGAAGGCCCCTTGTGGGTGGTGCCATCCCTGGGCTGGTAGTCCTGGCAAGAAAGCAAATTGCTGTGTAAGCCAGGGGAAGCAATCCAGTCTGCAGCAACCCTCCATGACCTCTGCATCAGCTCCTGACTCCAAGTTCTTGCCCTGTGTGAGTTCCTGTCCTGACTTCCTTTGGTGATGAATAGCAATGTGGAAGTGTAAGCTGAATAAACCCTTTCCTCCCCAACTTGCTTCTTGGTCATGATGCTTTTGGTTCAGGAATACAAATCCTGACTAAGACACCAGGGAACTCAATAGAGGAATCACCAAATCGTCTGCTTCTTTATAAGTAGTTAATAACAGAGAACAATTATTTTCTTAGAATTTGAGTGATTAAATGGGTTCACAGTAAGTACAGAAATCCTACTGATTACCCTTCTAAAATAGCATGACCAGGGCAATTTACAGAAGGTTGGGTTTATTTGCAGTACAATTCCAGGGGCTTAGAGTCTATGGTGGCAAAACAGAGGTGTCAGCTGGAGTCAGAAGTTGAGAGCTCACAACTTGACCCTCATAAAACAACTGGCATGTCTTTAGATTCTTACAGTCACCTCCAGTGACATACTTCCTCCTAAACATCCCAAACAGCTCCAACTGGGAACCAAATGTTCAAATGCGAGAGTCCATGGAGGAATTCTCACTAAAACCACCACAGAAATGCCTCTAAAAGTTCCTAATTATCTGTGTGTAAATACCCTAAAAGTTCCTATAGAGTTCTAAGTATTAGAATGAATACTCCCTTAACTGTGCTAATAAGTTCACATGGTATACATGTATATATCCAAGTTTCCAGAGAAACCAATTATCAAGTTATGTATAACTCAGTGTCAAATGGCAGTAGGTAGTGGGGAAAAAAAAAATCAAGCATCATCTGCAGATGCTGAAAATCATTGAAGTTGTTGCCAAATTGCTATATAATAAACACAATGCTGTGTCACATACCATGAAACCTCATGCCTGTTTCAAAGGCCATTAAAACACACCAAAATTTTTTTATAAGGAAGCA
This sequence comes from Apodemus sylvaticus, assembly GCF_947179515.1. Taxonomy (NCBI): domain Eukaryota; kingdom Metazoa; phylum Chordata; class Mammalia; order Rodentia; family Muridae; genus Apodemus; species Apodemus sylvaticus. The sequence continues at coordinate 38,591,490 of NC_067482.1, read as the reverse complement.
CAAGGAGTATTTTTGTTATAGTAGAATATTATAAACAAATCAATATTTCATGAGGAAGTGCATGAGGACCTCTCTGCAGAAACAGAGTGTTATGATCTAACACACTGTTTCTACAAAAAGTTGTTTTTATAGGTAAAATTAAAATTAATATCACCTTGAATGAGCCCAGTCTCAGCTGATAGAATTAAAACTAAACTCATTAGACACCGAGTAACTAAGAATACTTCCAAGAATACACTTTGAATAACTTCCAAGCTGTGGCTGTGTTTTATTCAGTGGTTTGGAGACCTCTGAAGACATGACTGCCCTGGAAAACAGATTCTGCTGTAGTCTTGAGTTGCCATATTACATTTTCTCTTAGGTGACCAAGCACCCACCACATTTAGCTTATGTTAGGCTTTTCCACATCATGAATTAGTTCTGTTGTTCTTGAGACAGGATCTCATTGTGTAGCTGCTGCTGGCTTGGCCTGGAACACAGTGGCTCTGGATTCTGAGACAGCCACCTGCTCTGTCTTTTGCAAGCTGTGATTAAAGATGTGCACCTCCATGCCAGACAGGAGTCAGTTCTTCAGAGTGTGGATTCATGGGGCTGGGGAGGTGGCTCAGTGGTTAAGAGAACTTATTGCTCTTACTGAGGACCTGGGTTCTGTTCCCAGAGTCCACACTGGGTGGCTTGCAAATCCTTGCAATTTGAGGGTTCCGACATCTTCTGACTTGTTTAGGCCCCAGCATACTTGGACTCAACATGCATAAAAATAATTAAGTAATTTTAAATGTGTATGGATACGTGTAAGGTGATAGATAATAACAGATCATCTAAAGCCTACTGCTTCTACTTCTTTGGTGAGTGGTGCCATAGATAATACAGAAATAGCAGGTTAAATATTCATCTAACATTGTAGGTTCTGCTAATATTTTGACGTTTTAGTTAAATTATATATTTTCTTGCTTTTCAAGTTCCAATGATTTGTTCCAAAGATGATGCTAAGTTTCTGAATATCCTTGACACTTATAACAGATTATCTTATTTGTCTTTAAATTATGAATTTTGTGAAGCAGTCATATAGTTATGACCTATTTATACATGACAGGAACACATGTATAAATATTAAGTATAGTAATTACCATACTTTAATTTTGTCTCTTTCAATGTTTTTTTATCAAATACTGCACCTGTATTGGAAAATAAAAACTGCTAGCCATCAGAAACAAATTATTTTTAACATAATTACTTAATTACTGCACTTTTAAAACACAGATTTTTAAGTATAAAATGGTCTAAACCTTTCCCAAAGAAATACTTCCTTGAAGGCTGGAGAGTTGGCTCGGAGTTTAAGAATATTTGCTGTTTTTGCAAAGGAAGTGAACTTGGTTCCCAGAACCCAGACAGATGGGTTATGGCCACCTGTGACTCCAAATCAAGGACATTTGTAGACACCCATCTCTCTCTCTCTCTCTCTCTCTCTCTCTCTCTCTCTCTCTCTCTCTCTCTCTCTCTCTCTCACACACACACACACACACACACACACCTCCACAAACCAATAAAATAAATCTTAAAGGTCTGCCTTATACACTTTGGGAGAACAGCACTGACTGAATATATTTGGCAATTAAATCGGTCCAAAAGGCAAAAACGTAGAATTTACTCTATATTTTCTCCAGTCATATTAAAGCATTTGCATAGTGTATGCTTTTCTATCAGTTTGCTTAGAGTGTGCATGAAGGGATCAATACCTCAGAAATACTCATAATTAGAATGAAACAGCAGTTTAGCCTGATGTTTGCATGTCTTTTCCACTCCTTGTTCTATACACAAAAATTTAGCTTTTCAAATCTTTAAATGAAAAGAACTCTTAAGAAAGAGCAGTCGTGGGTTAGTTGTGGGTTACTTTATGCCCTTTTCTCTGCTTTCACTTTCTCTCTCTCTCTCTCTCTCTCTCTCTCTCTCTCTCTCTCTCTCTCTCTCTCTCTCTCTCTCGATTCAGAACCTGCAGGAGTCAGGGCACATAGACTAAACAATCTGAGCATCATAGGTATACCCCAGCCTGCCATCAGTTGAACAGAGTGATCAGAACTAATCCATGCACACCGGTGAAGCCTGAACAGAGCCCAGTGGTGATCTGTGCCGCCAAACTGCTCTTCATTACCATCTGGTGGCTACTGCATGGAGTGGCATTACCATAAATTTAAAAGAGACTTAAAGAGATTGAGTGTCAAGCAAAAGAACAGAGGGAACGTTAAACACAATTGACGGTATTAAAAATATAGTAGGATGGACATAAAGGGATTTTATTTATAATTTGCTTTTACCATAAAAATTCAATGTTGAAAAATCTTATTCACTGGAAGCAATGTGTTAGTGGGTAAAAGTTCAATGTCTGATAAATAGGATACATAAAAGCATGAAACTGTGCATCATTTTTATTTGTTTTATAACACAAAAAGGTAAGGTCAGTGTTTTTTCTTTTAGTGACAATGTTTAGAGTCTATTAAATCTTTCAGTCATACACACAGCCTTCTGTGTCATTAGCCACAGAAATGTCCTCTTGTTTTATCTACCCACAAAATATCATCTATCTTTAAAATTTAATTTACACAGCGCTTCATTTAAGAATCAATGACCACCAGGTAAGAGTTTTGTTATCTGCTGCTATAGACAGTTATTGAACATCTGTCAATCATTTGCATGATTGTTTCCTATTGAGATTCCCAACAGTGAGGATGGTGGTTTGTTTATTCTCCCAGGCAGGGTTCAAGTCCTAAATATTTCATATTTATTTATGTAAGGAATGAATCGAGGAAGAGCCTACTGTTATGTAGAGAGTTTAAACGAAAGGCAACTTGTCATAATGCTGGCTTCTCAGATGCCAAAGCAAGTATAAAGATTTCAGAGAGGGAAAAATATCCACGTTGACCTTGTATATATCATATCTGCTGGGGTCTTGCAACTTCAGCGCCACATGTAACCATAGAAACCACCCTGTTGCACCACATCTCTTCGAAGGGGAACTGAAATAGAAATGGAAAACTCTATTCCCCCAAGTTTCTATAATTAACAATTTGAGTCTGCAAATCGCAGTTTTCAACTCTTTCAACAATATTCTTTTTTTCTAGATAGGCTCTTGCCTTACTCTCGCGTTAATTCTCTTGTTTTAGCCTCTCAGGCTCTGGGACTAAGGTGTCTGCCACAATAACCAGCTTTAAGACTGTTTTGGAGGGGAGAGGCAGAAAAAATGGCTTAGCAGATAAAGGTGCTTGCTAACAAGCTTGAAGTGACCTGAATTCCTGAATTGCCTAGTAGAAAGTAGAGAATCTAATCCTGTAAGTTATCTTTTGGCCTCTAAGTATGCACAGTGGTATGCGACCCCCCCCCCACACACACACCATATACATAGACACACCAAAATAAACGCAAAATAATAATTTTAAAGGTTTTATTCTGCTGTTTTGATCTCTGATTTAAGAATGAGCTTAGCTCTGAAAATAAGTTTTTTTTCTTACAATTTTATGTCTATTACGAGACTTTAATTCAGTAATAAGGTCTTACTGTTAAAATTCCAGACCCTAGTACTGAATATACTGTATACTCTGGCCCTAAGACACGGGTATTCAAGCAGGAACTGGGCTGGAAGGTTCATCGGTAATGGCTAAGCTATAGTATCAGAGATGTTGTGCTGGCTGCTGGGGTCTTTCCCAGTGTAGCCCTTTGAGCTGTAATAGTGATCTACTGGGGAAGATGTGGTCACTACTGCAACATAGAGGTAGCAGCTTTCTGCTTGGAATTGTGCTCCAGCACAAGGTCAGGAGCTCATGGCTCGGAAACTCATTGACTGACCAAGGAGGGTATTGTTGTTTGTCTCTGCTAGGTCTCAGTTCAAACCTTTTCCTTCTCTATGCCCAAATCTCTCTAATTTTTTAAAAAGATTTATTCATTTATTGTTATATCTAAGTACACTGTAGCTGTTTTCAGACATACCAGTAGAGGGCATTAGACTCCACTACAGATGGTTGTGAGCCACCTTATGGTTGCTGGGGATTTGAACTCAGGACCTTTGGAAGAGCAATCAGTGCTCTTAACTGCTGAGCCATCTTTCCAGCCTCTCTAACTAATCTTAAAGTCAGCGAGCTGAGAGTGATGAAGTCTATCCATGCCCTCCTTTAATTTTTATTCCTGCCTATTTTTTTTAACAGCCAAATTTCAGTATTTCCACTTTTCCCTTCCTTTATTAAAAAAAAAAAATACATTTTCAGTACTTTCACCTAATCCTTCTTTTAAAATAAGTACTTAAAAACTGCACTTTCAGATTTGGAGTGTTATCATGTGTGTGTGTGTGTGTGTGTGTGTGTGTGTGTGTGTGTGTGTTTAATTAATGCATTTATTCAATTTACATCCCAATGTCACCCTTCCTCTCCTCCCAGTCCCCTTTCACACACCTCCTCCCATTATTCCTCCCTCCTCTTCTCCTCTGAGAAGAGGAGCCCTTTGGTATCCCTCCAGCTCAGCACACCAGGCGGCTGCAGGAGTAGGTGCATCCTCTCCCTCTGAGGCCAATAGAGTAGGTAAATTTGCCCACAGAGTGATAGCATCCTCTAATTTTGCCTAGCTGGGTGAAGTGAAATGCCATTTTTCCAACTTGTTTCAACATCTTTCAAGAACCCAATCCTTGGGTTGGGTTGTTTACAAGACACGTATGATACAGAGTGGTTTTCTTCTTTTCTTTTTTAGCTTATCAACTTATGACCCTAGATTTTAATTTTTAGCTGCAGAGATTTCATAAGTCTGTCGTTCTGACTTTGGAGAAAGCATTTGACATATTATATTGTCATTTAATTTGATATACTGAAAAAGCCCACAAAAATCACAGGAATAAATATCGGAGAATGTGTTAAATTTTCCACATAAAATAATAAAAATAGAACTCTTTAGGAGCCTGGTAATATGTCTCATGCCACAAATATAAAAGTGCCACATGATCAGATGATGTCACTTATTTTTAATGCAATGATTTGAAGGTTATTATCCAATTTTGAATTATAGTGACTATCCATCTCAAAGCATGCAATATTTGTTGGTCAACGGTTCTATAAAAAAAGAGTTTGCAGCTTTTGGTTCTGCTTGAAAACTCAAAATTCTCCAAAGAACAAATCCAAATAGAAAAGAATAAGTGGAATAGCTAAAAAGTTTTTAGAAAGTGTCAGACTTAACCCAAATGTGTCAATTCTTGCATTGTATATAAATATAAATAATGCAAGTGAAAGCAAAATGTGTCTGCACTGAGTAAGAAAACAAAGCTCATGTATCTGAAAGTCACTGAAAGGAAACGTTCAATGTAAAGACACAAAACTTTAAGGTAGAATATCTACCACAGTGTTCCTGTACTAATATTAGGTAGTCATTTATCTGTAAGAAATACGAGAAATAAAGAGGGATGTTTTATATTGATAAAGAGATACACTCAGCAGGAGGTTATAATTATATTAATTTTGTGAATTCACCTTTAATTGGTATACTTTTAAGGATAATGATATATTAGTTATTCTTGCATAAATTCACTGGGAGAACAACCTGGAAGGGGAAACATTTACTTTAGCTCATGACTTCAGTCCATCATGACAGGAAATGAATAGCAGAGCCTGGCAGTTCATAAAGCCAGGAAGCAGAGGGAGAGAATGCCCATTCTAGTGGGTGTCCTTTTTCCCTTTTATTTTATTTGGGCTCCAGTGTATGGGTGGATGGCACCATGCATATTCAGTGTGGTTATCTTTGAATGGCTTTTTTTTTTTTTTTTTTTTTAGGTAGTCAAGAACAAATGTCTACTCCCTCCAGGTAGGAGACCTATGACAGGCCAAAGTAATGATTCTACCATACTGCACTTTGGAGAAGCAATGGGCTTGTTAGAGTTTCTTGCACTGGTGTGACTGAGAGTCATTCACAAGACAGTGAGAGATGCAAAGGGAAGGCCAGCTCAGCCTGGGGCATCATTCCAGAACTCCTTGCAACACACTCATCTCAAGAAGGTGACTTGTGGGACCGTCTCCTCTCCTGAGCAACTGTTTCCTGATTGTGAATCTTTAAGTTTCAACTTTGCAGAGGCTTGTGGATTTCATTTATTGCCTCAGCCAGATGAGCTATCTTCCTCCCTGTATTAGTCAGGGTTCTCTAGAGTCAAAGAACTTATGGAATGTCTCTCTATACTGAGGGAATTTATTGTGATGACTTACAGTCTGTAATCCAACTAACCCAACAATGGGCAGCAGTGCATAAGTCCAAGAATCTAGTAGTTGCTTAGTCCCACAAGGCTAGTTGTTTCAGTTGCTCTTCTGTAGATTCCAACAGATGTCCTGGCAAGTAAATGCAAGCAGGTGAAGAAGAGTGAATCTTCCTTCTTCCGGTGTTCTTATGTAGGGCTCCAGCAGAAGGTGTGGCCCAGATTAAAGGTGTGTACCACCTTGCTTTGATCTGGGACTTCCTTTGTCCTAGACTGACCTTCAACTCAGAGATTTCCTTGTTCAGTCTCCCAGAGTTAAAGGGGTGTACTACCTTGCCTGGGCCTAAACTTTTCCTGGCCACAGTGCCTTAAGATCTCCATGCCAAGATCCAGGTCAGAAACTTATGTCTTCCAGCCTCAAGATCTGGATCACAGATATGCCCTCCAATTCTGGAGTCTAGTTCATACCATATGTAGCCAAGTTGACAGCCAGAAATAGCCATTACACTCCCTTCTAGAAGTAATATTTCATTTTTGGAAAAAACTGCCACACAGTTTTGTCCCTCAGCATCTGAGAGAACACACCCACATATTGAGATGTATACACAATATCTCTAGTTGACAATCAAGAAGAATAATCACAACAAGAAATGGTAGGATTTGTCTTTTAAATTAACTAAAGTGTAATTACATCATTACATCCTCCCCCTCTTCCCTCCAGCCCCTTCCAGGACCACCATCTCCCAGTTGGACTAAGGACCTCCCATAAGGTTTCTCCTTTCAAACATCTCCACATTTCTACAACTTCAAATGGTGGACAGACTTCCTAGTATATGAACTTCTGTGTGTGGCACCATAATCATGTCACAGAACAAACAAAACTGAGATCCTTAATCACAGTGGGGGAATCTTAACAAATCCCTCTTAGTGTCTAATGAAGAAATAAATTAAAACTGTCATTAATATATAGAAAAAATCAATAGCACTGGTTACAAACTCATTACTGATAGGGAGGGATGCTGGACCTAGTAAGTGTGGCATGTAATGTTCTCAATTGATACGGAACACTACTAAGCTGACCACAGCTAGGGGACAGAGTAAGCCAAACCAATGTCAAGAGGATGAGATAATAACAAACCTGTTCTTTTACCACAAGGAAATTAAGGTTGAAGTCAGTAAAAAATAAATCAGAACAAAACTGAGAGAGTGGAGAAAAATTGAAGCAAGGAATCAGAAAGATAGGTGTGATCCAATTTGAGGAGGCTTAACACTTAAAATATTTATACCTTAACAAAACAGAATATATATATATAATGATAATTGCATATATGTGCAATTATCAATCAAGTGTACAATCGTAAGCTGTTGCAGCTGTGGTGACAAAAGCAAGAATGAAGAAATTGCAGAAAGGAATTTTTTGTGTGTGTGAGGAAAATCGTGGAGCCCAGAAGCCCTATTAGCCCTTGTAATATTTTTGATAGGAATGCCTGCCTAAACTAAAGTCCCTGAACTGCAGGTTCCAGGTCCAGTGACAATAGTGGTGCCTGCCACTGAAAAACTTAGAAGAAAATTATTTATGCAACATGTTAGGAATGGCTGGCATTTGGTTACAACAAAATGACCGCCCAGTTTTGTTTTCTTTTTTTGTTTTCTTTTGCTTTGTTTTTCATCTTAATTAGATGGGCAGGGTGATGGTATTTACTTATAATCTTCGAACTTGGGAAGTGTACACAGGAGGATGGTTCAAGGCCATACTCGTTTTGGACGCCCAGCCAATTTGAAATCAGTCTGGGATATGTGAAGTTCTGTGTCAGAAAACAAAGCAACCACAAAATAAAAACGAAAAAAATGGTTGAGGATGTAGCTCTGTGGTTTAGCTCTTGCCTGACATGTGCAGGTTCCTAGTTCAGTGGACGGGGCACATACATGTGCACACACACACAAACACACACACACAGTGGAGTGCCTAGAATAAAAAGAATGCCAAGTTATACATGTTATCACTTGAGAAAAATAAAATGTTTTCCCTTATTACTTTATAATTGGAGCCTTTTTCATTTTTCTAGAGATTTTATTGATTAAATCTCACAGTTTTGGTGAGATTGTGATGGCCAGACTGGATGCAGAGGGATTATTTTGAGGGAGCACTTTTTTCCTTTTTGAGATTACAGTGTAATTGTATAATTTTCCCCTTCCCTTTCCTCCCTTCAAACATTTCCATATGGTCTTCTCTGCTCTCTTTCAAATATTTGGCCTTTTTCCTCATTAACTTTTGCACATGCATATATATATATATATATTCCTAAATATAAACTTCTCAGTGTGTATAATGTTACCATGATTGTGACTCATTTACTCTTCAGTTTGTATTCATGAAATTTAAGTGAATAAAATATCAATACCTTCAATATTAGTGGCAAATACCATCTCCTAAGCTTAATGTGTATGCTGAAAACAGCTTTAATTTATTTTATTCATTTATTTTTGTAAAAGAAGAAGTCAGGTATGCCTATCATCCCAGCCCTTGGTAGGCTGAGGCAGGAGAATTACCATCAAGTGAAGACCAACCTGAGCTGGTACGAACTATAACTCTCTCTCAAGAATGACAAGTAGAAATGACCGTGGTCTTGGTAGTGAGTCTAATTGCAGGTACCCTGGTGAAGACAACTGACAAAAGGCTCTTGGAGTTCAGATTATGTCAAGAAGTTAACTCACAAAATCATATGTTTTACAACTTGGCCATAAAAGTAGAGAAGTTGTAATTTCAGTTGGAAGGTTTCAGATCTTATTTTGTAATAAAGACAGAAGTGGGGGCGAAGAACATTTGGATCTATAGAACATAATGAGCTATACTGGGAAAAGGTTAGAAGGGGATGAAGGTGGTGGTAGGGTGGAGAAAATAAAAGAAAGCAGAAAATAGTGTAACGATTACTACTTTATAATTAATTGTAGGGTTTTTTCATTTAGTAAAATTTTAAAAGAAAAATATATGTATGCCTTGTAAGCTCCAATAGTATTGCCAAGTAGTTCATGCAAAATATTTAGATGAGCTGTGCACATCCCTGCAGGTAAACTAAAAACTCTTCACCTACAGCAGCTGGCATTTCCTCAGGTTCCTGCTGGCCTCTAAGTGAATTTGGCTGTTGTACTACAAACACTAATTCAGTCATAGTTTTGGTGATATTCAAGGAAACTCCGTGATTGGCCTGCACTATTATGGCCTCCTCTTCATAGGAAAGAGAAAAATGAAGCAGGAGCTGCGATACCATTTCCCCTTCAGAAAGCCCGCAAACAGGAAATGGGCATGTGCACCATCACAAATCAAATGCTGCAGCCCTCTCCTGGGATTAACCAGAAAGAAATGAAGAGCTTGGGACTTTAAATGTTGATGAGCTCAACAACCTTACAAATAAGAGCACCCAAAGTAAGAATCATTTACTGTTAGTATTCTGTCTAAGCTCCACCCCACACTTACCTGGCAACAGCCAGGTATGCCCCACCCCATAGACCTGGCCCACTATAAAAGGGGCTCCTTGCCCCTCCTCTCTCTCTCTCTCTCTCTCTCTCTCTCTCTCTCTCTCTCTCTCTCTCTCTCTCTCTCTCTCTCTCTCTCTCTCATGGTTCTCTATCACTTACCTCTTGGCACTCTCACCTCTCTGCCCCTCTTGGGCTCTCTTCCCCTCCCCCTCCACATGGTTATGGCCAGCCTCCACTCCTCCACTTCTCTACTCTCTACTGTCTCTCTCTCTCTCTGCCTCTCTCTAACTCCCATCCTCTGCCCTGAATAAACTCTATTCTATACCATATCTGTGTCCATGTGGTCCCTCAGGGGGAAGAGGTGCCTGGGCATGGGCCCACCTAGGCACCCCCTTCCCCCACACTGCCGTTCCACACTCTCTAAACCCCTCTCTCTCTCTTTATGCCCCCTTCATTGGTGCCGAACCCCAGGAACAAACCCATCATTGACCCTGCTCTTTTAGATCATTCAGGAAGACATTGGTCTTCAGTCCAACTTTATAGGCTGAGCTTTAGAATCTCACTCACAATTAAGACTTGGATGTGAATTTTCTCTTAATTCTTGCCCAGCCAGTGGCATCTCCCCAAACATAGTGTCCTAGGTTGCAGTTTTCCATACAGATCCTTGTGTATCTCTCTGTTTTCTGATTCCTGTTGCTCCTCACCCTCAGTAAGATTTTGTCCTGATCCTTATTCAGGGTGTAGTGAACGTTGATCGCACACTGGAATGAGTCTTCCCAGAGGCCAATTGACTGTTCCCCTTCGCCTGTCATTGCCTCTGTCTTCCACTTTATGTCTGAGTTTTTATCTTTCATGTCTACTTCCAAGCCCACTTCTCCTTTCCAACATCTGCTACTTTGTTGCTATCTTGGAAATCTTCAGCCCATCTTCCATCTATCTTAATAGTATATACTGTTTTCAGAACTGAATCAGCAGCAGTGAAATGAATGACTGGTTTACACAGATCAAGACTCAGAAGTTTGGTATAAAGACTTGAAAAGGAATGTATACATAGACATTAGGGTTAGCTTTCTCCCACTCTTAAAAAGTTAATGCCTCCTGAGCAGCAAACTTTAAAAGATTTTCTATTTATCATCTATCATCTATCTATCTATCTATCTATCTATCTATCTATCTATCTATCTATCAATCTATCATCTATATTTCTTTCATCTATCATCTATCTATATCTATCATCTATATATCTATCTATCTCTTGTAGCCTCTGGTAGCTACAATACAAACGGTCCGGGTTCCCTGGAAGGGAAGCTGGGGATAGGAAACAGGATGACAAGAGAAACACATGGAGACTTGATTTCTTGCTCAAGACTCAAATTCTATTTGGGGTCTCACAATTTAAGGCTTTGGGGACAAGTCCCTTCCCCCCAAATGCTCAGCGGGTGTTGGCTCCACTGTTCCACACTGCTCAGCAGATAGCCTGCTTGATTCAGTAAACTGTAAGTCTGGCAGATCAAAGGACTTCACCTTGATCCCAGTGCTCTGCCCCAGGCTGGTGTTAGCTAGTGGCTCAGGTATTCACAGGAAGCTGCAGGTTCTTTGTAGAACAATGGGCCAGGTCTTCAAAGGCTGAGAAACAGTGGCTAGCCCCTAGGTTCCGAACCCTGCCCCTCAAAGGCTGTGAGGAGGGCACACTTCCTGACAGGTGACATGACACCCCAATTATGGCTCTCTGCAATCTCTCATCTCTCATCTATCATTTATCTATCTATTATCTATCATCTGTCATATATCTGTGTGTGGTTGCTTAAATTTATTTGTACCATATATGTTCAAGGGCCTTTGAAGATATCAGACATCCGGTAAATACAGTTCGAGATGGTTGTTAGCTTGATGCAGGTTCTGGGAACTGAACTCAGGTCTTCTACAAGAACAGTAAGTACTAAAATTCTAGTGCTCCATAGGCTGAAACGGGAAGAACTTGAGTTCAAGGCCTGCTTGGACTATATACAGAAGGAGACCCTAACTCAAAATAGAGATAGGGAAGGGATCAAGGGGTGGGGACAGGAAATGAGAAAGGATTTGACATCACCTCTGCCTTGCCCTCATGTTACTCCATTGTATAGAACAGCCACTTCTCATACCTCCTCTTGCTCTTAGAGACTCCAGTTTACAAAGAACTTTTGACTTTTATGAGGCTGGAGAAAAACTGCCTGGATTGGACAAATAAATTGCACCATCTGTCAACATACAAAGTCACTGAAGTAAATTGGGAAGGTAAGGGTACACTAACGTATTAAAATCCTATCAGAGGAACCAGGCACAAAGCCTATTTAGACACGAAATGTGAAGGAAAGGCCGCAACTTTCTCCTCGTTGCTTTTGATTGCAATGATAAACATCATGACCAAAAGCAACTCAGAGATAAGGTTTATTGGGCTTACACATCTCATTCATAGTCTATAAATGAGGGAAGTCAGGACAAGAACTCAAGCAAGAACCCTGGAGGAATCATCCTTAAGGACTTCCTGTCCATGGCTTGCTTATCTTGCTTTCTTATACAAACTGTGGCTATCTGTTCGGAGATGGTACCACCCACAGTGGGCTGGGATCTCTCACTTCAATAATTAATTAAGAAAATGCCCCACCCATATGCCTACAGTTCAAGCTGGCAGAGGTAATTCTTCACTTGACACTACTTCTTTCCAGGTGACTCTGGTTTGCATCAAGTTGACTGAAACTAACTAGCTCAGCACAAACATCTTCACCTAGACACATAAAGAGGCACTTATCTCACACTGTAATAGTGTGAGATAGTCCCCACTGTATCAAGAACCAACCGGCAGAGAACTCCTGCATTTCTCACAGTCTTCAGTTTAGCATGATCTTTACTGTTGAACTGCCATCTGCCCAGTGTGCTACACACCCATCTGTTCCTGCCCTTTATCCTTTGCTTATTTGTTTGTCTGGACCCAGTCACTCCTGCCCTTTCTCCTTTGGACTCCACCCAGTAGCTTTGCTCCAATCCCTGCTGGAGCACCAATAGTAGCAGCCTAACTCTAAGGCCAACAGCCACAACAGATCCATCCATAACTTTCCACTCCGCTGTTTGTCATCAGTGCTGAGAACCTTGTATCCTTATTTTAACAGCTTTGGCTATGCAGGACTCTCTAAAACTCCTTACTTCTTAAACTCCATTCAGGCCATTGTTCAAAACACACACACACACACACACACACACACACACTAATGTGATAGATAAACAAATAGATAGATAGATAGATACATGCATACATGCATACATACATAGATACATACAAACAGATACATAGATTGATGATAAATAGATATGAATGGATCATAAACATATATAAAGAGAGATTTAATGCATGATATATAATTTTTGATTTGAAAGTTAGTATTGGTAATTAAGATTGGAATAAAATAGTCTGCATTTGCCTTGGCCAGAGTTATCAAGGAAAGCAAGGCTATCTGGAAAGTTGAACCCTGCTGTACTTTGGGAATTTCTTATTTAATAAATTCTGACAATGTGAAAAGATGCAAACATTGCTGTATATGTTTCTGATATAGCAAGCTTATTACAGAGGACAAATGAACATTTGAAAATATGGATTTTCTGCCTTCATTTACATATGAGAAAAATAAAGTTCTGAGAATTTAAGTAGAAAAGTTAAAAATCATACCTACAAGTGGTTGGCAGCAATAGAGAGTGCCCAACTCCTGCTCCAAGGTTGTTTGAGAGAGTGTTAGGATTCTGTCTAAGCCCCACCCCACAATTACCTGGCAAGAGCCAGGTATGCCCCTCCCCACAGTTGCCTGACAACAGCCAGGTAGGTCTGGCCCACTATAAAAGAGGGTGCTGGGCCCCCTCCTCTTTCTCTTATCTCTCTTGCCTCTTAGCACTCTCACCTCTCTCCTCTCTGACCCTCTTGGGCTCTCCTCCCCTCCCCCCTCTCTCCAAGTCGTCATGGCCAGCTTCCACTTCTCTACTCTCCCTCTCTCTCTCTCTTCCCCCCCTCTCTCTGCCTTTCTCTGCCTCCACTACCCCATTAATTCCCATCATCTGTCCTGAATAAACTCTATCCTATGCCATGTCTGTTTGTGGCTGGTCCCTCAGGGGGAAGGGATGCCTGGGCATGGGCCTGCTGGGGCATCCTCTTCCCCACACTGCCGTATACCACATTCTCTAAACCTCTTTCTCTTTTTATGAACATAACAGAGAGGACTGCACAATGATTATTCTGTTACATGCTAATAAAAGAAATTTGGTAAGAGAAGCAGAGATGTCCTTATTCTATTAGTACAAATAAGGATGACCAATTGAAATCTGGTCACATTTCCTTCCTACCATTTATTGTTGGGGAATCAGGTCATTACATTAATTCAGCCAATCCCCCCACTCACCCCCCCCACACACACAAAATCTCTCTTAAAGCTGGCATATTGAAACATTTTGCATATTCTAACCTACTTATGATCTTAGGAACCCTAGGAGTGATGCTTTCTTACTATGTGACCTGGTGTCATCATTTGCAAAATAAGGACAATGATAAGCACCTATTTTTTAGGATTGTTAGCAAGGATAGGATGTGCTAATGCATGTTAAGAGAATTTGAAGAGTGTTCAGAATATCTCAAATACTAACAAAGTGTTAGCTGTATTAATAACTAACACATTGGACTGTTGTTAAACCTGACACTTAAAAAAAAATCATTGCCACCAAATTTATCGGTCAATAATTTTATCTGAGAGATAAAATCAGTTAGAGATAAAATGCTTAATTATATTAAAATGTTAAGAAATTAACACACTAGGTGTGATTAAGTCTTATTTAAAATAAAAATAAGGGCATAAAAATATATAGATGGCCCAGAGGTCATGGTACCTAAACGATAAGTAGAAACGTACCGGAATGAGAAAATAGTAACAACAAAGGAGTTGTGAGTCCAGAGACAAACTTCAAAGTCTCTAATTTTGCTCAAGGCTTTCAATTATCATTGCTGCTGCAGAAATGAGCCCAGCGGTATAGCTGGCCCTCAATCTGTCATCCTGCTTCAGGATATAAGGTCTCCAGTAGGCACTCAACCCAGCTGTGAACTGTCTGGACGGAAGTTACTATGAAAAACTGGCACCAAGAAGCTTGTGTGGCCGATCCAAGAACTTTGTACTCATATAATGCTTGCCTGGAGCTACAAACTAGACAAGAAATCATGAGAGTAAGGTCCAAGGTGAGGCAAATGGTCATGCTTGACTAGGAAACTAAGAACCACCAGACATGAGGAACATGCTGTTCCCAAGTAAATGGGTTAGGAGCACGCAGACACCTGTTCTCTGGGTTGAGTATGTCTCAAAACTCCTGCCAGGAGGTGGGGAACTGGTTTGTCTAAACTTTGTACTTAATTGCATTTTTCAAGGGATTCCAATATCAAAGCAGCTCATACATTCATACTCTGCAAGGAAGATATATTTTCTAAGTGAAGAGAAGGAAAGGTGACCCTTTTAAAATCTTACTGTTGATGCCTAAGTCTAATTTTATATGATTCTTAAATGGATACTGCTTAAATCTTCCATTAAACATTTGCAAATTTAAACCAAAAACATGCTAGTCATTAAAAATTGATCTTTAAACATCTTTTAGATTTAATTGTTTTAATGTTTGAAATTAAGTAATCAGTTCTTTGAGAATTTTGTAGTTTATTTTTTATTTCCTTCCTCTCACAGCTCCTTCCCAATTCATACCCCCTTTTTAATTTATACAACTTTGTATCCTCCTTAAAAAATTTATAACAATAACAACAACAAAAAAATCCATCAAGTCCAATTTGTCTCTCAAATTTTATTTTATATTTCCTCCCTCCCCTAACTCCTTCCCAATTCATACCCTTTTTTATTTATCCAACTTTGTATCCTCCTTAAAAAGTTTAAAACAATAACAATAACAACAACAACAAATCCACCAAGTCCAATTTGTCTCTCCCCTGTGTCCTAGCATGTGTGAACATTCATTGGAGAACAGTTGACTCCCCAAAGGTCACACCTTTAAGGAACACTGACTCTCCCTCTCCCAGATACTCTCAATTACTAATAGCTTCTCACAGAGGGGTGGGATATCCTGTCCACTTCCCCTGGCTTCTTGAAATCTTGCCTGGCTTGACCTTGTACAGGTCTGGTGCATACTTTTAAAATGTCTGTAACAGTGATGCTCAACCTGTGGGGTGCGATCCCTTGGAGGTCAAACAACCTTTTCACAGAGGCTGCCTAAGATTGTTGGAAAACACAGATATTTATATTATGATTCCTAACAGTAGCAAAATTGCAACAATGAAGTAGCAACAAAAATAATTTTATATTTGGGGACACCACAACATAAGGAACTATATTGAAGGGTGATAACTGCTGTTCTATACGGTCGTACATGGAAATGCCCTGCTGTAGCCAAAAAAAAAAAAAAAAAAAAAAAAAAAAAAAAAAAATGTTGCTTCACTTAGTGCAGCTGGCTCTTATAATCTTTCTCCTGCTTCTTCTTCCAGGAAGAAATGTTATATAGTTGTCCCAATTAGGGCTAAGAATGCCAATGTTTCTCTATTTTCTTCACCTTGACCAATTGTGGGTTTCTGTGTTGATCATCAACTATTGAAAAAAAAAGTTTTTCAGACAAGAGTCGAAAGATACACTAATCTGTGAGTATATTGAGAAATCAATAGAAGTAAGATTAACACTGTCAACTAATGAGAAAAACAATAATAAGTTCACCTCTAGGGACTATGAGTTGTTTAGTCACAAGCTCATGGCCTGAAAATGAAGGTAGGTATAGGTTTCATCTTGTGGAACAGGCATTATACCTAATCAGAAAAGGGTTGCTTACTCCAATGACATTCATGCCACTATTAAACCAGCTGCCATATTTTGCCTCGCCATTGTAATTCTATTATAATCATCGCTATTGTAATTCTTATAGTTCACTCCTGGGCAAAACTGATAAGTTACATTTCCAGCACTATGAAAGCTACCCAGAAGAGATGAAGAAGCCAAACTAGTCAATACTCTTTATGTTCTATATTCAAGCATGTGCTGTTTTCAACAATGATGTGTTACTGTTAAATTCTAGGATGTAACAAAAAAATGTTGGCAATAGGCAGTAATGTTTTGGGTCTAAGGGACCTTACTGTCCAACAGATCAGTAGAGGTAACCCATTACTGGTAGTGGTCTCTTGGGGTTTTGTTTTCTTTTGTCTTTTTATGTATTGCTCTTTGGTTTCTAGATATGCACATAGTATATAATATAAATATTTTAATGTATGTGTGACAATATAGATATAGAAGTAGAGAGACAGAGATATAGTGTGGCATGTGAGTTTAGAAGCTTCTATGTTAATAGATTTAATAGATTTCCATGTGACTTCTTCAGAAAGTCCTTGTTTTTTATGTCTGTTTATGTTTACATATACATATATATGTATGTGGGGCTATAGATATGGAAGCCAAAAGAAGTTGTTGGTGTCCTCTGTCACTTTGTACTATTCCTTTTGAGTCAGGGTCAGTGTCTAAACCTGAGGCCCACATGTTCTCTGCAAGGATAGAAGCAAACAATCACCAGTGGCCTTGTCTCTGTCTTCATTGAAGCTATGGTTACTGCTTGCTCAAACCTACTTTGTAATATAGATACTGGAAACCAAACTCTCATCCTCATGATTGGGCAATACTTTTAACCACTTGAGTTATCTCTGAAGGTTCTAAAATATTTTTAAATCAAATGTTTAAATAAAAAGCTATTCCCACACTAGAGAATGAAATAACAACCATCAGAGACTCTATATTTTCTACCATTTTAACAAATTGAAAATATAAAACTATAAGCATAAACAAAGACTTATAAGAACCACACCTGTGATTTCATCTCTTTTTTAAATTGAGTTGTTTTTATTTACATTTCAAATGTTATTCCCTTTCCCAGATCCCCCAAGTAAATCCCCTATCCCTCCCCCTCCCTCTGCTTCTATGAGGATGTTCCCCCACCCACCCACTCCCAACTCCCCGCCCTGGCATTCCCCTACACTGGGGCATCAAGCCTTCACAGGACCAACAACCTCACCTTCCATTGATGCCTGACAAGGCCATCCTCTGCTACATATGCAGCTGGGCCCATGTGTACTCCTTGGTTGATGGCTTAGTCCCTGGGAGCTCTGGGGGGTCTGCTTGGTTGATATTGTTCTTCCTATGAGATTGCAAACCCCTTCACCTCCTTCAGTGCTTTCTCTAACTCCTCCACTGTGGACACCGCACTCAGTGCAATGGTTAGCTGCAAGCATCCGACTCTGTATTTGTAAGGCTCTGGAAGGGCCTCTTGGGAGACAGCTATATCAGGTTCCTGTCAGTAAGCACTTCTTGGCATCTACAATAGTGTCTGGGTTTGGTGACTGTATACGGGATGAATCCCCAGGTGGATCAGTCTCTGGAAGCCTTTCCTTCAGTCTTTGCTCCATACTTTGTCTCCCGATTTGCTCCTTTGGAGTATTTCATTCCCCTTTCTAAGAAGGACTGAAGCACCCACACTTATTTCATATTTTGATGAAACATGGATAACATTTGTTTATGTTATTAACAAATATGGTATAAAAAATAGATAACATAAAGTGGCTTCATATTTTATATGTATTATTATAGGAAATTTGTTTTTATTAATATTACATATATTTCAGACCCATATATTTTATTGGTTTTCATGATAAACATAGTTTCTTTAACAATCAATACTAGTTCATAAAATAAAAATTTTTATTCTTTCTTCTGTAAGGTTATAGTGAATTGCTTTTATGCTGGTGGTAACTCGCAAATCTTAGCTGCTTCCAGCCTGTGGTTCCTCCTTCTTTTGTGCTTCATAGAAGTACAAGAAACCTGAAAGCAATGGGGTTTACAGTAGACATTTAGTCATGTCAGCTATGAAGTCACACACATTCCTTTCACAATTCTGTCACTCAAAACATGCAAGAGGTCACTCTAACTAGAAAAGGCTTGGGAAAAGTTAAAAGTCTGCCTCAAAATTATAACTGCATGGCATTCATTTAACCACTAGAAAACACTCTAAGAATGTACTATGATTTATTAATCTTCCTTCCAAGGGCTCAGAGCTTGCTAAAATCTCTCTCTCTCTCTATCTCTCTCTCTCTCTCTCTCTCTCTCTCTCTCTCTCTCACACACACACACACACACACACACACATACACACACACACACATACACACACACCATTCGCGAACATGTAGTTTTCTTTCAGTAGAGCAACAAACAACCTCCGTTTGTTGAAACAGTGACATTTCTAGTTGATGGGGGTTGTGGGTGGGACTGAAAAGCCATGCCTAGCTTCAGTACCGAGGAAACATCAGTGTCCCCACTCATTCCAATTCTTAAGAATACTTGGGGTATAACAGGTTTTAAAAAATGTTTTTGGAATTAATTATAAACCTAAGAAGTAATTTGGATTATGACCTTTTTGTGGCTTCAAATGGTGTTTATCTTTCTTTCCTTTGAGTTCAGAAATTCTGATATTGTTCATTCTTTAATTGATTTACCAACTTTTTCATTGTTATTCAGTTTCTACTTTGTTAATTTGAGATTTGTTTTGCTGTTTATTTCCTATGTCTTGAAAAACACCTTCATCATACAGCATATCTAATAATTTGGTTTATATTTGTAACACATCTTGCCTTCTAGCTCAGCTGGTCCCCAGCAGACTGTGTCCCCGAAAGAGCTTCAACTTTAATTCCCTAATTCCATCTCCTAAATGTGCAGATACAAATATATGGCAGAATATAAGGCAAATTTAGCTGTTTCATTTTATATTGAGTTACATAGAAAATTTAAGCTCAGGAGTACTTAAGTATATGAGTCTTCTCATCCTAGTATGCATTTTCTGTATATGGATGTATCCAGGTTTCTTTTTACTTATTTGTTAATTAACCCTAAAGGCACTGGAAATCTTCTTGTCTTTTACCGTTGACTCCATCGTCTATTACCATATATTATTAGATCAGATTCTGGCTTTTGTCTTCTGAATTTTCAAGATTCCATAGTTTCTGTTATGAATGTTGAGAGCTAGGTTGGAACAATCATCCTTCTTCTTGTTGTTGTTCTATATATTCTTTTAGCTGTTCTTTGTTGCAAAATTGTCATTAATTTTTAACATACCCTGTTTTCAAAGAAGCTGTTTGTATTTTAATGGAATTACATTTCTACTTAAACTGAGAAGTGTGTTATATTGATTTTCTATCAGTAGTGAAAATTTGTGGCTTTATCTCTACAAATTCTTATGTTTAGAAAATATTCATCTCTATTCTTGAATGTCCTCCCTATTCCACAAAACCCAAGCCAATCTCCTCAATAGATACCAGTTGGCTTTCTGTGCTTTTAACTTTACAATCATTTACTTAGAGAATCTGCTCCCATGGGTTTTAAAAACTTGCAACACAAAATAATCAGTATCCAATCAGATACCAATAGAAAGTCCAGGTTATTTTCTGTATTTCTAACCCATGGGATATAAATCAGAGCTTTCCATAACTACCCCTCCTCCAGGGCATCATTGGCTAGAACAGCTCATACAACACATGAGAATGGTTTTCTTATCAACCATTCATTGTAAAATATGAAAATGAGAAAGGAGATTGGAAATGGGTTTTGGGCAGGGTATAGAAGATAGTAACAATGTTTCCAGAGCCCATCTAGGCACCTACCACACCAGCACCTCCATTTGGTAATCAATCCAGAAGCTCTGCAATCGTCCCTTGTAGAATGTCTAGAAGTCTTATAGACCTATGACTGATTTAATCAATCAACATTGGTGGTCACCTGAACATTTGGCCTTCTTTCCTAATTGAAGGAAGTGAGAAGTCAGACTGAACTTTTCAATCTTCTAATTAATAATTGGTTCCCCTGGAAACCAGCCACTTTCCTGAAGCTATCCAGGAGCTCTGACCATAAATTATCTAAGGAGCACAGAAAATACAAATCCTTTTAGAGAGTCTGAGAGTTTTAGGAGTTCTTGGACTTGTTTTTGTTGTTGTTGTTGTTGTTGGTTTTGTGTGTGTGTGTGTGTGTGTGTGTGTGTGTGTGTGTGTAGAAAATACTATACACATGTGCCTGCACCTACACACACATACAGATACTCACAGGGATATACATGTCTACACAACACATATTGGCTCTACAACATCAACTCAATAAAAGTGCCAAATGAATTAGTCCAAACAAATCTTTTGTTTCAGGGTCATTTCATGATGAAAAGCAAAACTATGAGAGCTTCCCATATTATGCAGCCTCTGAATTATATCCAGGTATAAGTAATATTTCAGCAAGAAATTTTTCATTAGTGAAATTCAAAATGGATATTATGTGTTTTCATAGATATTGATGAGAAAGGCTGGATAGTAACTGCCTGTCCTAATTTGTAAAGATTTGCCTGCAGTCCTTCAACATATTATATTATCACTAGACAAATGGGAGTTTTGGAACATGTTGAATTTCTGTGATTAAGAATAGAACTTATTGAGGCTTTTCTATTCTATTGTACCAGGGACATTTTTGTTTGTGCATTCCATTCTTATTTTATTTAAGACACATCTGAATTTCCATAGTGTATCATAATTTTTATTATATGTTATCATAGACATTATTCCTAGGAATTCTCATGACTAACAGTGAAGCTATAGAAAAAGCTTGGTCAGATAGAAGTTTAAGCCAATTTGTGAATAAGGCAGGGCTGCATATTAGTTTATGGGAGTGAAGTGGACAGAGCTACCTCAAGCCATGAGAGCAACATAATGCTAACTAGATAGCGAGTAGATGGCAAGAAGGAAGGAGTTCATAAAACAAACAAACAAAAAAACAAACAAACAAAAAACGTAAGTACACAAAGGTCCAGTAGCATGGTTTCCTACATCTAAAGTCACAGCATGGTGCCCTCAACCAAATAAAATCAAACTGTAAAACCTACCATTCTTGGGGATTTTGTAGAACTGGTGTCAAAGTCTATTGCTTCACATGCTAGACTACTTCTCTTACCGTGAGCTATATCCTTATCCCCTTAAAAGGGGGAAAAGGGGGGAAATCCTTTACAAAATACTGTTCCTTTTATTCTTGGCCCCAGAAATGCCATGTTGCTGACTACCAACTGACAAAACAAACCTATTTCTATCATTATATTTATCATTAATTTATTTCTTTATTTTACATCACTCTTACAGCTTCCTCTCCCTCTCTCCTCCCACCTCCTCCCTCTCCTATCCCCTACCCCTTTCCCCCTCCTTTTCTCCTCAGAGAAGGGGAGGACTCTTGCCATGGCATCTCAAGTTCATAGGATTAGGCAAGTTCCAGTTGGATTAGGCATATCTTCTCCTACTGAGGCTAGTCAGAGCAGCCTGCCTGGGGAAAGGGCTCCAAAGGCAAGCAAAAGAGAGAATTATAGACAGCACCTGCTCTGGTTGCTAGGAATCCCATATGAAAACCAATCTGTACATCTGTTATGTAAGTGTAGGAGCCTAGGTCTGTTGCATGTATGCTCTTGGTTTGTAGTTCAGCCCCAGTGAATCCCTATGGGCCTGGGTTAATTGATTCTGTATGTTTTCTTGTTGTGTCTTTGACTTCTCTGCTTCAATCCTCCTTCTCTATCTTGCACAAGTTCCCAGAGCTCTCCTTAGTGTTTGACTGTGAGTTTCTGCATCTGTTTCCATCAGCTGCTGGATGAACCCTCTCAGATGACAGATCTGCTAGACTCCTGTCTGCAAGTATAGCAGAATATTGTGAATGATGCCAAGGATGGGCTCTCTCTCATAGTATGGGTCTCAAGGTGGACCAGTCATGAGTTGGTCCACTCATGGACCTCAATTTCTGTTCCCTCAATTTCTGTTCCGTCTTTATCCTTGCACATCTTGTAGGCAGGAAAATTTTGGATCAACAGTTTCAGGGTTTTGTGAGTGGGTTTCTGTTCCCATCCCTCCATTGGAAGTCTTGCCTGGTTACAAAAGGTCATCATTTTAGATTTCCCTGTTGCCAGGAGGCTTAGCTAGTGTCACCCTCATAGATTCCTCTGTGTTGAACCTTGTCCTGAGTTTCTGGCTTATCCCACAAATTCCTCCCCTCTACACACATTGGATTTCAGCTCTCTTTTCCAGTTCTCTCTCCCTCTGTCCTCCTCACACTTGATCCCTCCTGTTGGCGTTCCCACCCCCTCTCTCACCCAGTTCTCTCCATCCATCCACTTCCAATGTGTATTTTATTTCCCCATCTGAATGATATTTAAACATCCTCTCTTGGGCCCACCTTGGTACTAAGCTTTTTTGAATAGGTGGATTGTAACATTGTTATACTATACTTTATGGCTAACATCCACTTTTCAGTGAGCATATATTATGTTCATGTATACATACACTATATTCATGTATGTTCTAGGTCTGGGTTACCTTACTCAGAATGATAATTTTTAGCTTTGTCCATTTGCCTGCAAAGAAATTAGACACCAGCAAACCAATTAAAACTGGGGTACAGAGCTAAACAGAGAATTCTTAACAGAGGTCTCTCTAATGGCTGAATAGCACTTAAAGAAATGTTTGATGAAATTCAAATATAAATGACTGTGAGACTTCATCTTATGCCCTGCCCTGAGGGGTATAAGGATAGCTAAAATTAAAAACAACAACAACAACAACAAAACCCTAAGAATGTGGAGAGCAAGGTGAGCATGCCTCCATTGTTGGTGGGAGTGCAAACTTGTGCAACCACTTTGAAAATCAGTTTGACATTTTCTCAGAAAATTGGGAGTATTTCTACCTCAAGACTCAGCTATCCCACTCCTGAGAATATTCCCAAAATATGCTCTACCACACCACAAGGGCACATGCTAAATATGTTTATAATAGCATTCTTCATAGTAGCCAGCAGCTGGAAACAACCTAGATGGTTCCTCAACTTGATAAAGAAAATGTGGTATATTTACACAATGGAATACTACTCAACTATTAAAAACAAAGATATCCTTGTATTTTTTTATCTTTAAAAAATTTACGAGAAAGGACCTCGCAGTGTTAACCATATCTTTCTGCACCTGTATCTATATCTGCATCTGAAGGATAAGATTACCTTCCTGTACCACTATTGTTCATCCCCTCTTGTTTGTTTGAATACTGTTATAATTAAAATGTTGAGAAATCATTACACCTAATCACTAAAGCGATATACTAACACTTCAGGGGGTTATGGACTCACTATACATTTCTGAAGGAAAGAAAAATATTACAAAATGCCTTTCCCTTTCTATTCTGAAAACATTTCTTTTTAGCAGGGAACAACTTAATATACAATAATGACCCATGGTTTCAATGAAGGGAGGCCAGTTTTTTTTAAAAAAAAAAAAAAAGCAATATGAGATTCTCTCTGACTGTTAAAAATACTAACTTTTCATAAACAATATGAACTATAGTTAAGGATGACATTAAGAAGAGCAGAGTGAACGTTTTTGTGTAAACTCTAGAAGAGGATGAGGGTGCTGGAGGTAGTGGTACAGAGGCCGGCATTTTGCATGTTGTATACTTTCTGTAACTCTTGCTATTTCCCACATTCAACTCGAGGGCTGTGGTATTGTCAGAGTGTTAAGATTTCTACTCCTGTTAACATTGAACAAATCTAAAAGGTTCATCATTGGATGGGTCAAAATTTAATGAAAAGCAGTATGATTCTAGCAACTATGTGAAATTATACTTCCTTCCAGTGACACCTAGCCAAGGGTCACATTAGTTATATATCTGCTCAATCCCAGGAGGGAGGGGACTGTTAATGAACATGTTCTTAACTGAGAACTGTATCTCAGGGCAGTACTAAAACATATGTGCTATCGACTTCCACAGGGGTTCTGATCAGAGACTGTTAGGTTATGACTAAACCCAAATATTAAAATAAGAAACACATTGTAATATATAAAACAGGAAAAAGTAGCTATCATCAAGGAAAACACTTGCAATATATAATGTTTCATTTGTAATACTCAACTGTACACACACACACACACTTTTCTCACTTTAATAATTGTCTATGGAATATTGTCCAGAAACTTAACTTGTTCCCAACACTAGAAACTGAACCTAGCGCCCAGCATATGCTAGACAAATGTTCTACCACAGAGCTATCCCCAATCCATTTTTCATTTTACAGCTTTGGAAACAAGGTCTTACTAAATTATTCTGGATGGACTTAAGTTCATCCTGAAGCTGAAGAAGGCTTTCAACTTGTGCCCCTTGTCCTCAGCCTTCCTACTTCTTGGGATTAAGGACCTCTTCTGACAGTCAGCTTCTTAATGACTTCATATTCTCACTGTGACTCTTTCATAAGGGCAACGGACCAAGTACTGATACTACGAATACAGCTGCTATGAACATAGTTGAGCAAGTGTACTTGGGGTATGGTGGAGCATCGCTTAGTGCATGCCCAGGAGTGGTATAGATGGATCTTGGAAGAAGAACTGTTCCCAATTTTCGGAGAAACTGCCAAATTGATTTCCAAAGTTGTTGTGCAAGTTGTCACTTCCACTAAAATTACACAAAATTTTGTGTAATGCTTTGAAGTTTTGGAGGAGTAAACCTACAAATTGCTTCCTTTTAAGAAGCTCAAAATATGCCTAGACCAATTGGTTATTCTCTTTTAAAATTCAAATAATTAATTTGCTTTTGAATTCAAGTATTTGGGTTGAACATTAATTTTCAATATCAGATTTTTTTACTTTTATTATTTATACATGTTTTCATTTTTCTGTCTTAAAAATCAATTGCATATTTCTTTCTAGCAAACAACCAAATTATGTTTGAATTTCTAATGTTTCTGGGTATTAATAGAAAAAGACCGTCATAAAAATGTTACTAATAATGTAGATTTAAAGTTATAGAATCTAGTTTCTGCACCCTTTGTCTCTTTCTTAGTGCTTTATAAAATGTTTATGCATTACTAAATTTTAAGAAGGGAATTTTATTTTCCTTAAAAATATTTTATATTTTCAATTCTAATATTTCATTCTAATATTGGGATAGTTATCAAATGTTGGCAGCAGGAATAAAAATAATTTTAAAGTGGAAAGCACTCTTCCTATGGAGTTGCAATCCCCTTCAGCTAATAGGAAGAGCAACAACATCCACTAATCTGGACTCCTCAGAGCTCCCAGGGACTAAACCACCAAACAAAGAGTGCACATGGAGGGACCCATGGCTCCAGCTGCATATGTAGCACAGGATTGACTTACTCATCTTGCATCAATGGTAGGGGAGGCACTTGGTCATGTGGAGACTAGATGCCTGAGCTTAGGGGGATATTAGAGGGGTGAGTGGTTAGGTGGGGGAGCACCCTTTTAGAGGCAAAGGGGAGAGGGGATGGGATGGGGAATTTGTAGAGGGGAGACCAGGATGGGATAGGGGTTGAAAGGGGGACAACATTTGCAATGTAAATAAGTAAAATAACCAATTTTTAAAAAGCGAAAAGTACTCAAAGTGCTGTGCAGACATCCCTGCATTTTTATCTTAGGTGCACATGCCCAAGTGCACATGCACAGACCTTCTTGTGTGATGATCTCTTAGTTTTTATAACCAAAGTAACACTGAGTTACTAATGCAGTCCCTTCTTTTATATTGAGGGGAATTCTCTGTTTTTCATTCCCAAGCATTTGAGTGGCAGCCTTCCCATGACCTCCATTTGTCTTTCAGAATCTGTAGAATGGGGAGGTAAAGCTTACTGGACACTTTACTTCTGAGCTTGTTCCTCACAGGAAGTCACTCTTCTCATCTGATCTTTCTCTCAGACCTCAACAAAATCAGTACAGTTTAGAGATGCTAGGTATAAATGACATAATATATGAAGAAATCTTAAAGCAGTTCTTGGCTCATGACAAATGCTAAATAAACTCAACATGCACTTAAGAAGTATATGGTACTTAAACTATCTGAACCTTCCTTCTTCATAACCAGTCAGTTTCCCGGCATTTTCTCTAAGTGATAACACTTTTATCTACACCTCTGGTCTATGTAATCAGAGTAAATTCTTGATTGATGCTTTAAATTTCCTACTATTTTACAAAAAAAAAATGCCTTAAAAGTTTATTTGCTTATCATTTCACTTTGTGTCAAAAAATTTTAAGTTCATATTTATGATTTTTTTTTTAGAGGAATCAACTTTTCTGCTGGAAGAATCTGTTGGGCCAACACTTTCTCAGTTCTTCTATGTTTAGAAGTGAGTTTACAGTGTTAACATACGGGAATGCTAGTTGGTTAGATCACAGAGTTCACACTTGGATACTTGCTGTGATTTTTAAGAGTTTTTACTGTCTTCTGGTGCTAACTTTGCTGATAAGAAGAATGCCAAGTTAATCCCTTTCCTATGTAGATGATTTATTTTTCTCAAAAGTATCTTTGATTTTTCTGTATCCGAGATGTTCTGAAATTTCACTAGAATATGTCTAATTAATGCTGTTTAACATTCAGTGAGTCCATTTAATCATAAAACTAATAACTTTTGTTGTTTCTAGGGCATTTCTAAGTTTTAAATTATTCCCTCACTCCTTTTTCTCCCTGCTTTCTTGTTATATAACTCCTTTTATAACTTTGGTTCTCCTCTTTTCTCCATGTTCAGTGTATCCTTCTTCTTCCTCTCCTTCACCTCCTCCTCTTCCTTCACATGTTCATCCTCCTCCTCCTTCTTCAATTTCTCCTTATCCACCTTCTTCCTTCTTTTTTATTTCTTCTCCTCTTCCTCCTCCTCTTCTCCCTCTTCTTTCCCCCTCTCCCTTCTTTCTCCTTCTTCCTTCTTCTTCCTCCTCCTCTTCCTCCTCTTTATACTTCTTCTCCCCAAAGCCACTTGAGTAATTATTTGATTCTATTTACTATCTAGCTTACTAATAAGCTTTCTGATTGCATCGTTTACTTCCTATATGGAATTTTTCTGTCAGAATTGGCATTGCATTTCAGTGTCATTGACTGCTGTCTGTTTTGTGAGCATCTGCTCCCAGCAATGTGTTCTCTTTATTATGCATTCTCTATCTCAATCACACTCGCAAGTAGTCTTACTTTTCTGTAATGGCTTAGTTTTTATTTTTATGACATTTATTTCCTCTTCTTCCTGTTCTTATTTCTTGGTGACATTTTATTATATATCTGCATTTTTATTTGAGAGGTCATATTAAATAGCACTTACCTTTTAAAGGCAAGTTTTAAACCTTTCTATGCCCATGCTTAATACATTTGAAAATCCAAGAAGAGCAGTTCACCAAATCCTTTATCTAGCATTAGTGTGTTATAAAAAAAATGGCACATGACTGACGAAAATGCAGTGCTAATTGAAATGTTTGATCATTTTTCTTTAACTTCCAATGAAAGAACGGTTTCTTAGTTTTGATTTTACCTCATTAAATATAACTAGGTAATTCTTCAAGTAGTAATACTTAACGATGTATCATTTCAGGGACCTGTACAAATGGGTAGATTATTAATTTTCTAATTTAAAAAAATGGGAGAATAGAAATGCCAAGAAATTGGAAATGTACATTTGAGATGCATACTGAGGCAGAATGAGAAAATCCAAGAGGCTTGGTTGGCATCCAGACACTCATCAGTTTGAATCACACTAGCTCAGGGTTCAGGCTCAACCACACATGAGTGAGTGTGTTATTTCTCATCACCAAACTCTTTCCCAGTCCTTCTTCAGTGCACATACCTGCCTCTACTGAAAATGCAACTTCTCTTCAAAGCTCCATCAATTACCTCCACTTACTGTATCACCCTCAACTTTCAAACCTTTGGTGGTGCTTCTCACCTGACTTGGCCACTCCCCGGATCACATTTCAGCATGCTATAATGTCTAAAGGAAGGGTTTAGCTCTATTAAGGCATCTTCTTTACACTCCAGAGCCACATGAAAGATAATAAATGTTCTTCCCCAGTATTTCCTCTGTATTATATACTGATTACTTGGATGATTTTACACTTTTATTGTTTTTTTTAATAATTTCAAACCACATCCTCCCTACACACATTCAGTGGAGAAATGAGTAAATATGAAACCTTTATTTTAAACACAATAAATATATAACAGATACCAAAAAATCCTGATTGTAATATTTTGTTGTTCAGATGATACTACACGCTAAATATATTTTAAAATCTTTATTTGTATGAGTATGTTATAACTACATTCAGACACACAAGAGGGCATTGGATCCCATTCAGAAGGTTGTGAGCTACCATGTCATTGCTGGGAATTGAACTCAGGTCTTCTGGAACTGCACTCAAGGAAGAGCCATCTCTCCAGGCCCCTGCACACTAAACTTTATTCTATGAAACAAGATCAAAAGTAGATTCTACTCAACTTTTATAACATTCTGAAGTTTTGTGTTTTATCTTTTACTTTTATCCCTACCTGTCTTAAAATTTTGTACATGTAGCAAAGTAAAATATTCTATGAAAAATAAAATACCTTATAGACTTAAATTGTATTTAACATTTTCTGCTTTACCAGACTGTTCCTCGAGCTTTTATAAATCCCTTGTACCAGTTTTTCTTATCTTTACACAAGACCCAAGTAACAGAATATTGTCCTAAAAACAAATTTCCCCAACTCTCTTCTTTGTTTATTTATTTATTTACATCCAAACTTGTTTTGGCTTATTCAGACCTCCTACTATTGCACTTGAAACTTTAGCACTGGGTTTTCAATTTCCTTTTGAATTGTAGGAATTTGTATTTAACTTGTTTGTTCTTATTAAGCCTTGATAAAATATTACAATTTTTCAGTTCTTACATTCTCCTCCTCTTTCTCTATTTTCTTTTCTTTTTTCTTTTTTCTTTTTTCTTTTTTAAGATCCATTTGGGACTTTTGAAGTTACTATAATAGAATAGCTTTTCTTATGTTTCCTTGTTATTGTCTGTCTAAAGAAATACTAAGAATATGTGTTAGTGTTTTGTGAATGTGTTTTTAATTACCTTTATTTTTTCGTGGATGCTAATTTTTAGTGTGCTTCCATTTTCTTCTGTGAGGCTGGACAGAGGAAATAGAATTGGGCTTGTCAATGGCCTTCAGGGCTTCAGAGGCAGACTTGATTTTTGTATTTTGTTTTTTGTTTTTAAATTGGGTTGAGCTCTGAAGGGAGAAAAAGGTGTTGGGAAGAAACAAGCAACTTCACAAGAGAAGAAAGTGTTGCCTTTTTTCAGGCTGTGAGGGGGAAAAACTCCCCAAAGCATCTGGATCAATTATTACCTTATTTCTTTTTAGTTTTTAAGGTTTATTTATTTCGCAGTTCCAAGACAACTTACAAACTCTATATATTCAGTGCAACATATCTGTTTTTAAATTAGTAAAGTGTGAAGAGGGGAGATTAAATTTAGACTCCTAAAACATCAAGGAGAAATGCAATGTATCAAAATGCAGGTCATTAACATCTTGCATAATGATTAAAGCTTAGCTGTATATATGATTCTAGAATGCCCAATGATCAAAACAAGTAGAGGACTTAATGTGTTTCATAATATTTATTGTTATTAAGATGCAAACTACTCAGGAGACCAGGCAATTTCCAGAGTGTGAAGGTCTGGGAAGCTGTTTTCCCAGAGACCCCCCACTTATAACTCATAACTAAGATAAGGTTGCATCTTCAGCAACATTTCAATGTTAAGTGGTGGTTATCATATGAAATATTCTGATAAAACAGTTTTATACCATTGATGCATCCTAATAAAAATGAAAAAGCACTATCATATGATTTCTTAAACTGTTCTTTTGTCTAATCAGAAATTATTATTTCAAAGCAAAATCCAGTAGGATTGATCTGGCAGAAGCATGCCTATCACTAGGGTTAGAGCATCCAAACTTGCACCTCGATTCCAGAGAGAAGTCAAGGCTCATAATCAATCCTTGCTAAAGCAGTGATGATTTCTACCCAAAAAGGATCTTGGTGTTTTATAATCAACTAGAAAGTGCACATCCTAATGAATCTTGTACACGTTAAAACCAACCAAATGTTCCTTGTGTTTTATACCCTCCACAGGTGAGAAGGGGAGTTGAACACTGTTTTGTTTACTGCCATGCCATTAGCTTCTAGCACGGAGGCTGGCACCTACTAAATGTTCAGTAAACATCTAAGGAATAAATGCACAGTTAACGAATGTGGTAAACCTATGAGTGGCTTGTGCTGCACAGTATGGCTTTTATAGAGTTATACAGAAGAGAGGCTCCATGCTTCAGTAGGACACTGAGATGTGAATGAATCTTTTCTCTTACCCACTAAAAGAAGATCCAAATGTATTTTAAGAATGAGTTGACATCCTCTCAAGCAAACTTAAGCAATCTGAGACTTAGCATTGAGGGCTGAGGATTTCATGGTGCTCAAGTATAATATGAAATTAATGTTACTATCTTTTTTTTCTTTTTGAGAATGTTAAATTTAGTACATGTTGAAATGATTGTACAACTTTTTTAGGAACATTCATTCATATGTACCTAGTTCATGACTCTGGTAATCTCTTGGTGTCTCTATTATACTTTAGGGTGACTGTAGCTGTTACTTCTCTCCAAACTAAACAGTATCTTACTTTATTTCCTTCTGCAATAACCTCCTTGTTCTCTCTCTCTCTCTCTCTCTCTCTCTCTCTCTCTCTCTCTCTTTCTCTCTCTCTCTCTCTTTGGATTTGATTTTTTCAAGACAGGGATTCTCTGTATAGTCCTGGAGGTCACTCTGTAGACCAGGCTGGCCTCGAACTCAGAAATCCGCCTGCCTCTGCCTCCCAGAGTGCTGGGATTACAGGTGTGTGCCACCACCACCCAGCTTTGTTTCTCTTACCTAATTCTTGCCTTTATGGTCTGTGCTATAAAGTGTGGAGAGTAGCAGTGCCCGAGGATTCTAGGTTGAAATGTATAATTCCACTATTTATTAGCAGTGTGACATTAGGCTACATACTGGATCCAGTAGCCTAAAGTCTCTTCATTATCTCTATTGATGTGTTGATGTAAGGTTTAGATGAGATGACCAGTGTTGTGTGCACAAGAACAACGACATAGCAAGTGGCAAATGTCAATGATCCTTATCATAACTGTTCTACCAGATTTTTTTTCTCTAAAATCCAACTCTACCCATCTTTGCTTAAATGTTCAGTGTCTCCCTGAGTCTAAACCATCTCCTCAACTTTCTTCCACATCCCATCATCCACCCTCACTTTCTTCTTCCCCTCCCTATAATGGATCTCTTCTGCATACATGTTTTCCCTCAAAAAGAATTCCCCTTCCTCACCAGGCAAAAGCTTTCTCTTCTGTCTATTTTCTCCTCCTCCAAGATAATTTTTAATGCTTCTTGGTATGATAAAAATTCATCAGTCTACACAGAAAATATAAGGATGAGGTGATTTTTTTTTTTGCTTATGTTTGTTAAGAGTTTGTGAATTTCTATAGGCCAGAAATTCTCTTAAGCTTACTCTAAGTTTCAGAACACCTAGTATCAAATGAACACTTGATACTTGCTATTTAACAAAGGACGTGAGTCTATCCCAGAGTCTCCAACCACCTAACATTTTTTAGGGATATTTATTGAATTGCATTTACTAACTTCCCTTTATTTCAAAGGAGATTGGCTTCTCCAGAGTTGCATAATGCATAGTAGACCAAGGATGTTCAATGTTCTACTTAGGGATTACCAACAGGAGCTAGCACACTGACAGTTATAAGCAAGAACCTTGGGCTACTAAAAACTACAAGATTTGCTAGCAAAAGTCCTGGAAAAAAGCTTGGTTGCCAGGGTAGCGCTATCCTTCTTCCCTTCACTTCCCATTCTAAATCTACTGATGGAGATTGAGAAGAAAGGAAAAGCATACATTTAAAAGTTAGTCAGTTCTTCTTTTCCTCCTAACCAGACAAGCACTACTCTAAGCCTGCGCAGCCCGGTTACCTCAAAAGAGAGGACAAGATTAGCAGATTCCCAAACCCTCCCTGCGTTTCCTCCTCCCCACCCCCAACTCCTTTTCCGGGCTGTCCCTGCCCACTCCCCTCTCCTCTCCAGCGCCCTCCCCTCCTCTTCGACAGGCAACCAGAGAACCTCCTCCAGACTTCTTGTTCTAGGACCTCTAAAACTGTCAACAAAAGATGCCAATCACAGACAGCCTTAGCCAGATCATTGAAACCCCAGTTTAAAAAAAAAAAAAAAAGGAAAGAAAAGAAAAGAAAAAAGAAAAAAAGAAAAAAAATTCAAGCTTAGGACAGAAGGGAAAAGAACGCAGTAAAACACAGTGCAGGAAAACTGGGCACACAGAGGCACGTTGGCTCCTTTGCATAGAGACAGCAGGTTGTATTCGACTACCCGGAGAACGCGGAGCACCTCAGACAGGAACTTTAAAGGGATTGAAATCTGTTGCCTGTTCCACTAGGAATATTGTTTGCAAGGCACAAGGTGTCTTTTGGTAGTGAGTACCCTCTGCGCATGCGCAGGTCCATTCGGGAATTACTGCCCAGCCGCCGACTAAGTTGCATTCCTTGAATCTTCGCAGAAAAGACAATTCTTTCATCAGAGTTAGTAATGTGGACAGTACAAAATCGGGAGAGTTTGGGGCTTCTCTCTTTTCCTGTGATGGTTGCCATGGTCTGTTGTGCACACAGGTGAGCTGTCTGCTTCGATCTCTCTTTTTCCTTGGTGTTTTTCTTTTTCTTTCCCCGTGCCTGCTGGATCATGTATCTTGTTATTTGGGGGGTAGGTGTGCCTGGATCTTTTTTATGTCTGTTTTCAGTTTGCGATAATTCTGAATACGGTCCCTACTTCTTCCCTTCAGCTCCAATGAACCCAGCAACATGTCATATGTGAAAGAGACAGTGGACCGACTGCTCAAAGGATATGACATTCGCTTGCGGCCGGACTTTGGAGGTAATGCTTCTTCATTTTTTTTCTTCAACCTGTAACCCATCCTTAGTTCACCTTTTCTGTCAGATATAATGCCTCCTTCCCCATTTTACTGTTTCAGTAAACGTGCAATACTACGCCCTGCACACACACACACACACACACACACACACACACACACACTATCCCCAATCTCAGGTGGACGTATCCTTAGGCTGAGCTGTCCCTCTCTTCAAACCGACACACCCTCTGCACTGTCACTGCATCACGCGTGTGCCCACACCTGTTTTCTCGGGCTATCCCCTACAGCAGGAAAGGGGTAGGGAGGGAGCCTGTAATAAGATCTGGGAAGTCCCCAATGTCCCCTCAGCTCCCTGCCACTCAAAGACTGTCTTTGCTGTGGTCCACCTCCCCGGCAGGGCCCCCGGTGGACGTCGGGATGCGGATCGATGTCGCCAGCATAGACATGGTCTCGGAAGTGAATATGGTGAGTGGCCTCCCAAAGGGCTCGGCGGCCGGCCGAGCTTACGCAGATGCGAAATGAACCAGTCCCCGTCCTCTGTTTTTCATTGGTGGTCACCTCGGCCCTGGTCTCCAGGGTCCCACTCCACGCGTACGCCCCACTCCAGTACACACACTGTCGGTCGCCCCACAGTTTGTATTTTCGACACACACAAGCTACTGCAGTGCTCCGAAGGAGACGTACTCCGCTCTATTTTGGGAAGGAAGGGGGACTGTTGAGCCGGTGGATTGGCTGGGGCGGAGTCTGAGCCTCACTTTAGCCGGGTCTCCCTGACTGTCCGGATGCACAGGGCACCATCTGCCGGCGGCTAGGTGGCGTACACTGGGGTCCCCCGGACCAGGGGTTCGCAGCCAGCTGTGGCCAGGCAAGGGCCCCAAAATCTCCACAGCTCGGCAGCCTGAAAACCCCAACCCACCTAGCTCAGTCACCAGGCTGGCAGGGCTCGCAATGGTCCCCTCCCTACCACCGAATCCAGCGCAGTGTCTGGCAAGAGCAACAGGCTGAGATGAACAGTTCAGGATTGCTAACAGCAGAAGTGCCCAAGAATGCTTTTAGGCTTTCGGGATCCATGCGGAGGAGGGTTCATGTGTTTGTCCTCCCGCAGCTTGAAAGTTTTAAGTTGGAGGAGAATTCAATTGGGCCGAGTCATAGGGCTTTGCTTTATTCTTGAAACCTGGGCAGAAAAATAGAGATCTGATGATTATCGGGACTAAAGTGGGGGAGGGCTGGATTATTATAGTCATTAATTTTAAGGGATCTACACTGTACAATGTTCCCTTCCTCCCTCCCCCCTCTTCTTTCCTTCTTTCTTTCCCCCCTCCCCCCCTCCCCAGCGCTCATCTTCTTAGCATATCTTTTCTCTGGTGCTGTGGTGAAAGGGATTCAAGTCAGAGCAGCCTCTTCTGCTGTTGACTGGTTCCATTCACTGCTGGGAAGCCCTGTTTTAGTTGTTAGAGTTCCAGGGAAGGAAATCCTGTTGCTTTTCTAGAACCCACCACCCAGGCAACAGCTAGATCAACAGGAACAAAATGCCATTTTTATTCCGCTCCTAAAAGGGAAATAATTCCAGCAACAGAAATTTAGATATGCGGAGTGACCTAGACTGGGATCCTTCAGGATGTTATCTTGTGACACTTACTGTTGTTCAGTCCAGTCCTAGTGGGGCATTTTTTTGTAATATGCTAAGGTTTAAGAATTTTCCTTTCCCTCTTTTAGATTATGCCAGGAAACAATAAATACACTTATAGATCACTCAATGGATGGTATAAGGATAAAATGTGTGTTGGGGTTGGCAGAGTTGAAACTCTCACTGTCTTACATGGTTTGCCTAAAATGCTATTTGATAATGTCTCAGATTGTTTCAAGTAATATTTTCAAGTGTTTTTTTCCTACTGATACACTAAAAAAGAAATCCATTTTTTAAATTTGACTTAAAAAGTGGATTTTTTAACTAAACAAAGACGTTTAAGAGACTAATATTCTGTTTACATGCATGCTATTACCACAAAGCAACTATTTACAAACATTCATAAGAGATTGATAAGACATGCATACAGAGGAAGTGCGGAACTTGATCGCAAATGCAGTCTGATACATAGGACAATGTATTAGCTTAACCATCAGTGCCAGTACAGATACATTATGAGATATTTTCCTGTTCAGCCATTTATAGGGCATTGTGTAAATATCTCCATAGGTCATTATGATATAGAAGATTCAGAGATCCCAGAAGGCAAATTATGCTTCTGTCAGTGGCCTATGCCACTGTGTTAGGGTACTTAGATTTCCAGAACTGAAAGGCCCTAAGGTGGACTCCCACCAAATACAGACATGCATGTATGCACATGTATGTGTGTGTGTGTGTGTGTGTGTGCTGCACACACACACAGAGAGACATTTACGCACCATCTATATACACAATTCTTGCATTCTTTTGACTATAGTATAAAGTATATTCTGTTATATATTGATTATATAAGCTGCACAACAAGAAGCCTTGTCATTGGGATGAATTCATACACAGGCTGAGAAGGGCCACCTGAAAGCAGAGTAACACACAACACCTTCTTCTACTGACTGAACAGTAGTCTGCATACTCACTTCTCCATGACTGGCGCGCTATTTTGTTTGTTCTTCTTAATAGTTACTCATAACTGAGACTCTGATAATGCTCTTCACCTAATACTCATTGTTTCACACTGTGACATCAGAGACATAGGCCAATAGCGACGACAGAAAGCTGGAAAATCAGAAACCTTGCTTTGTGTATTCTTTTCCTTTTAATGAGAGCTACTGACAAGATTCATGTTTAATTTAGTGGCGCATCTATGGCAAAGTGTTTAAATGAGTGCACTGGAAATAACTAAGGAAAATGGAAATTCAGAGAGTATTTGTTTTAAGAGTTGCGAGGATGCTACGTCGGTCGAGAACAGGGATAGTTAGTCCCACCCTAACCCCTTACTAAGAAGAGAATCCGCTGCCACATGCTTGAGACACTGTAAGCAGAACTGAAGGTTTATGGGAAATGGGAGTGTTAGCTTGTTATTTCGCATGCTTCTGTACCTTGATGGACACTAATTTGCATGGTAGTATATGATGGGAAAATTTCTACAAATTGAAAACAAAATAAGAATTGACAATAAAATAACACAACTACTAGTTAATGAAATGTCAGTTAAATCCATTACTGCAACATTGCTAATTGATGTTCCCTTTTCTTGGTCATTATTGTTATAACCCATTCTCTGGCTGGGTGCATGGCATGATAATTATGCATTAAATTAATGGATTAGAGGACTAGGGTTCTTCTCATTTTTCTCCTATTTGTGGTAGTCTAAGTAAAATATGTTTCTAAATCTGTTTATTACCCATTTTGAAGGCTAATGTCATACCAAGACTACTTTCTAATTAATGTTACATTCAAGGATATAAAGTGTACCAAAATTAAGGAAAGGAAAAGAAATCATTATGGCAAAGACAATCTGCTGGAAATCTTTGTTACTGTGATTGCATTATGGTCCACAATTGGTAAATTTTTATGTATAAGATACAAATTAATTTAAATAAAATCAGAAAAATAAGTCATTCATTCTGAGCAGTGAATTAAAATCCTTTAGAGAGTAATTCTAATGTGGAAAGGCATATATATATATATATATATATATATATATATATATATATATATATATATCACATATGTATGTAAAACATATATATATATATGTATACACATTATATATAATTGAAAGCAAGATTTCTTTTAAGGTTTTAATTAATGTTTCAAAAAGTAAGTTTTTTTCTCATGATAGACTTTATGGTGAAGTAAAGCAACCACATTGTACTACTGTTTTCTAAATTTTTATATAGAAAAAAATGTCAGTTTCCAATTTATTATACATTAAAGCCTTCAAATCTTTTTAGTTTTAGAATTTCTACGAAGTGCTACAAACACATACACAGACACACACACACACATACACACATGCACACACACACACACACACACACACACACACACATACACACACACATGACTGAGGCAGGCGAAAGGAGGAAAGGATTCCTAATAACTACCATCTGCTCAGTAGAAGAGCCAGTACCAGAGAGAAATTTTCTCCTTGAGTTGTATCTTGGTTAAACGTGATGATGAATATAAAAGATCAAGGAGCTAAGCTTTTCCATTCTGATTTCCACAACAAACTGTCCCTTCTTGTGCAAAAACCAGGTGCTCTCATCAAGAAGCAATTCGAAATACAATTTCTTTCCTTGAGCTAAGGATAGGATGCCTTAAGTGTCCACATGCAGAAGACTATACTTGTAGAGTCTGACTCAGACTCAGGCACAGAACAAGCAATTGCTTGGAGGAGGTAGCCTCACTCCTGTGTCACATTTCCCAAGGTGCAGAGGTGAATGGCCTTGCAGGAATCACGAACAATATCCACAGTGACAGGGATGAAAAGAGACAGAATTTTATAAATGGTGCACAAAAACAAATTAAACTGAACAGATATCCATTTACCTTCCACGGTGTTGTTACTTTAATATTAGATTCCATAGGTTCTTGGTACAGTCTCCAGTTGGCTCAAAACAAAACAAAACAAAACAAAATAAACAAACAAACAAAAACTCCTGTCAGAACCACCCCTCAGAGTCAGAATTTCACTCTGCAATAATCCTTCTTCTTCAGTGCCTCAGCTTCTTAATCTTAAAGACATACCTCAATCACCTGAGGCTCGCAAAATGCAAATTCTGAATCTGAGGTTTGGGATTGGAAGCAGGGGGCTGATATTTTCTATTTCTACAAGATGTCAACTGCTGCTGTTCAGGCAGCACTCTGAATATCAAAGTTGAAGAATATTATTCTATTATCTGTAAAAGTGGACTTTTTTCCTTTTTTCCCCTTTTGATTTTTCTCTAGGAAGTTACTTTCTAATTAGGTTAATAGGTGGCTGTGCTCAACGGGAAGATTAGTTCGTAATTAAAGATAAACAAGAGGATGTGGTTCAGTGGAGCCTGATGTCTTCCTGTATCAATACTTGTTAGTCAGCCAGTGCTAAGTGGAGAGAAAAAACATTGCTGGGCACAATACCCAACAGTGCCACTCTCCCCCTTGCAGAATACCCTTTACTTTTTACTCTTCTCAATATGGAAAACTGAAATTGTTTTCCCTTACCAAACAGCCAGCAACAGCTGTGTTAAAAATAGCCCAAATGTATTCTTGCTGCTGTCAATAAATTCTCTGGGGTTATAATAAAGTTTCCTTTGGAAATCGAGCAAATCGGTCAGTACCAATTAAAAGCTGGAACATACACCAGTAGATAAATAAATAGATAAGCATCCTTTTCTCTTACATGAGAACTCTACAGGGACCCTCTTTCAGATTTTACAGTAGACTATTCTATCTGAGAGTGAAACAGGTTGCTTTGTCTTTGGAGATAACAGACATTTTATGCCTCAAATCACATTAAAACCAGACTATCTAGATATTAAAAAGTTCATATATTAAAGCTAGCAATTTCAAGATTACAGGAACAGAGTGAGCATTAAAGTATGTAAGAGTGAAAATAAATATTTATTGAATAATACACACATGTAGAAAATGCCTCTCATGAATATTAAATTAATTGTTTATTTCACTGTGATTTAAGATTATGTAATTCTCATTTTTTTACTATACACTGAAAAAATAAAACTGAGACGTGGAAAAACATAGGAAGAGAGAAATTAAAAAACAAACCCCAAAGCTACAGAGCTTGTACATGAGAAAGTCAACGTTTGAAAGCAGAACTTGGGGATGTAGCTCATAGATACATTGGTAGAGTGGTTGCCTAGCATAGAGGAAGTAGAGTTTGGTTCCCTGGTGCCACAAAACCTGGTAGTGGTGGCACATGTCTGTAACACCAGCAACAAGGTGGTGGAGAAAGGAGGATCAGACATTTAGATACAAAGCCAGGTCAGGCCAAACTGAGATGCATGAGACCATCTTTAAACCTGAGAGCAGGATGCATGTCCCCGTGTCTGCCTTAATTGCCAATCTAGTAAGACTTAAATGTTTAAAGTTTTCCTGGTATTTAATTTGAGAACTTGAGTGTAGACTTTGTCTTCTTTGGGATTCAGCGAATTCTGCTGTAAAGAGAAGCAGATCATGGGACTGCTAAAGCCTTCTAAGATCAAATGCCTTAAAATGCCCATCCTTAAGGAACTTAGACTGTGCCCGAATGAAGAATTATTTCATTTTGTGCCACTGTGAGATTGTATCTTGTTCTGGACCATTCTCCTGGTCAATCAACAAGACTTTGCTGGGTTACTCCAGAGTGCTTCAGAGTGGTAGCCTCTTGGCAGAGCCTCAGGAATAATAGAGTGTGATGCAGGGCATGGTCAGGAAGCACTGTTTGATCAGTCATAAGATCATCAGTCAACCCTGTCTTCCTTAATACATTTACAAAGACAGCAACAAGAAACTCTGGTCAATGGTCTTCAAAGGAGATCCGATCAATGCTTCATTTATAGTGTCTTGAATATTGAGGTAAAGACTATATTGTAGGAATTTCTAATCTGATGTTATCCATTTTACTCATGCTGGAGATATTGCTGTGCTTTTGCCACACTTCAATACTTGTTATGGAACAGAAGTAAATGTTTACTTCTTTGCTTGCTTGCTTATTTATTTATTTATCTATTTATTTCCTCAAGACCTAGATATCTTGGAAGTTCTTACTCAATTTTCCTAAAAACTTTCTTAGCAGTTATTGAGGAATAAGCAGTAAAACCTGGGTGTTTGCTTGAGCTGAGCCTCAGTGTCATTTCTGAACATTTTTGGTGCTTTTTGCTGTACTATTTCCCTAAAACCAGTGGTTCTCAGTGTTCCGAATGTTGGGGCCCTTCCTTGTGTTGAAGAGATTGTAACCATAACATTAATTTTTGCGACTTCATAACTATAATTTAACTACTGCTATGAATGTTAATTTATTATCTGAGATGGAGGATCTGAGATGTGACCCCCCAGGGGGGCCATGACCCTTACATTTAGAACTGGTATCCTAAGTACTTGCTAGCATCTTCAGCACTCATGACCAAATGAAATGTTGCTTTATCAGAAAGTTAAAATGTTTTGAAAGTAAAATGAACTTAAAAGTTTCTAGTGGCTTAAGTTTCAGTAATGGGCTCAAATGTCATAGCTATTCTTTGGGCTAAAGGAAGATTAAGTTGGTACCTGTGTATAGTTGACACAGTTTTAGTATATCCTTCCTCTATGATCCCAGAGAACACTGAATTCTTCTTTCCTAAGACTAGGGCTGAGCTTAGAACAGTGGTTTTCAGCTGATTGTGAATTTCCTGGAGTCCCTTAATTTTTCTCTAGTGAACAGGAAGTTTGCAGAAAGCCTTCCATCATCTGTCACTTAGCACCTGTCACATGTGCTTCATGAACAACTGAACCCTGACAGTAGCTATAACTTGGGGGCAAGGCTGGTCACATGAATAAAAGTAAAACATACAGTTTTCATCTGCAGTGAGCCAGTTACCTTGTTCAGATCATCATAACCTCTCAAGAGGGCCAAAACATCATCCCACCAGTCATATTCCCCATGAAACCTGCTATTATATTGTGAGTGTAAAATTTAGAGTTTTTTCTAAAAACCATTTACTTAATTAATTTAGTAAGCAAAAATGGGCTTTATGCCTATTATAAACCATATAGGGGGCTTGGGGTGTGGTTTAATATTATAATTTGAAACAGGAAAAATTACCCCTTGGAAACATTGATAGCTATCCTGATCTTGGGTGTTTCTATTTGGCTAAACCTACTAAAAGTTTAGTCTTATCAGGTCTTGAATAGAGGCCAGAATGGGAAAGACACTGCAAGTTTCTGATGACTTTTGAGGTATGGAGGAAAATAGATAATACACACTTATGTTCAGTCAATGAAAAGGATTTTATATATATATATATATATATATATATATATATATATATATATATATATATATATATATATATATATGTATACACACACACACACACACATGGGATCTTCCAGGAACACAAAGAAATAATACCTAAGGCATCATGAGGGGTCTATGCCTGGAATTAATCTATAGACTACAAACACAAAGAAGACTCTTCCTTCCAAACAAGAGTAAAGGCATATGAATAGGCATCCATGCCTGGAACTGGCTTGAAGTGTTCTGGGAACTACAGGTGACTCACTATTTTGAGAATTAAGAGGGCACAGGGAGTATTGTCAAGAGATCAGACTGAGCTGAGAATGCAAGCTGTATCACAGAACTATTGAATATTCTCACTTGTGTGAAAAAGAAACTGCTCTAGAAACATATTTGTCTCTCTACTTACCATCTCTTTCCAGTAGGGTATACAGGATATACAACTGACACTTACTGTCTTTTCCAAATCAAGCTACGGTCAGGGCTGAGCCTTGGAGAGAATTATTGCTCTTATATGCTCCTCTGGAGTTTCACATTACAAATTTCTATACATGAGGCACCCTTTAATTTTACAATTACAAAAGGAGAGAGGGAGGGAGGGAGGGAGAGAGAGAGAGAGAGAGAGAGAGAGAGAGAGAGAGAGAGAGAGAGAGAGAGAGAGAGAGAGAGAACTTGAGGATTTACTGACTGGCTAGTTAACTGAGGTTACATTAGAACGTTGGAGGTTGCAACTATCCTAAAATGAACGAATTATTTTGTGCATCTTCCTATTGTGTCCACAATCAAGCGTATCCCATAGTGAAAAATCCTGGGCCCCAGTGTGCTAAGTGGGTTGTCAGAGTTGTTGGGATAAAGTACTAGGCTGAGACAGAAAGTGGGATTCAGTTAACTTTAATTATCCCTAGCAATACGTTTCCTTATCTAGGTGGCCACCACCCTGACAAGATTTAGCATATACTTATCAACTTCTTCCAGGGCAGAGATCTTTGTATTCTGTTTCAGTTGTCTTCATAGAGCAGGGGAGAAGGGAGTTGTCGGAAAGCCACTTGTGTGACATCTGCTCTCTTCTCCACTGTATCTCGAAAGTGATTCAGAGTCTTTCTGGAACATTGTGCTTCGATGTGAAATTGCATGAGAGCAGGGTGAGTTGTTGTAGAAGGTGCATCTGTTGATGAGATGAGACTGAGAATAAAGACAGGGCAGGTGACAGCGACAGTGTGCCCTGAGAAATAAAGCTTACCTGACAGGAAATGAAAAGTGACTCCTGGACGCTCTGCAGAGGAAAGGAAACATCTGCACTGACGTTTGGGCATGATTTTAAGCAAGAATTCAGCAACCCTGTACCTACAAGATGGTCTCAGACAGTAAATGTGTGATGGCAAAGTCTGATACATACCTTGCATTGTTGACATCAGAGAAAAATGATGAAGAGAAACAGCTAGAGAAATAGATCAAAATAAAAGGTTTTAGGTAGCTGTTAGCTGTTCCATCCCTGTCTGTATACAGAGCTAATGTGAGTGTTGGGTGACCACCCATAGTATAAAGTGGGGAAGTGGGAGATTAGGTGCATCAGATGCTTCGCTTTTGTTGTTGCAGATTAGGCATGGACATTTCAAGCACTGACTCCCACATGAAGGACTTTACATGGCATGTGAAACGAGGGGGACAGATTTGGTGACATCTCCTAGTCTTACACATTGCGGCTACGGACAGAATTTTTTCCCTTTGTAAATTATTATTTTATAGTGAATGATACACAATTCTCTAGTCAAGAAAGCTGGCTTTGTTGTTTCCATAGAGACAGATCATTTGAAATCCTACCTGTGCCTGGAACATTCTCTCATGTCAGTGGCTATTGTTTCTCCCTCCCACCACCTGTAACCCCTCTCCTACGCCAATGTATTGAGATCTGCTTTCAATCCCACACAAATTACACTTAATATATAGAGCAATTTACGTACATTACAGAGATTTCAGCTGGAGAAAGAGAGCCTG
This sequence comes from Apodemus sylvaticus, assembly GCF_947179515.1. Taxonomy (NCBI): domain Eukaryota; kingdom Metazoa; phylum Chordata; class Mammalia; order Rodentia; family Muridae; genus Apodemus; species Apodemus sylvaticus. Next base: position 38,547,933 of record NC_067482.1, on the reverse strand, counting down.
GGTCATATGAGAAAATTGGGAGTTCTTTGTAAATTCAATATAAATTAAAGACCATTCATATAAGACAATTGTTAGCCTTATCTTCCTCCATTATAATACAACCTCCAGGAGGTTTCAGAATATATTCTTTATATTCTCAATCTCCTGGTCTATTATATACTTTGTGATAACATTTATTAAGATTATAAAAGAATTTTTTACTCATTAAAAATCATTAATGTGAAAGCATTTATAGTTTTTAATCCAGAAATTAAGAGTTTCTCTGTCTGGTATATCTTACAACTTCATCTGTAATTTTGTTTTATGTTGACTATGAATCATGAGCTCTTTCTATAGAAAAACCTTCATCATAAGGCATTACCATAATCACAGATACAGAATATTTTTACAACAAAGATACTTGTACATATATGTATTTATAAAACCTTTAATACACTTTAAAAACAACCCCTGCTTTTAATTTTTCAATTACTATTTTCCTGCCACCTGGACTATCAATATTTCTTGATACATTTAAGACATTTTTAAAGAATAATTTATTTGGTGACAAGGGCATGAGTGGCATTTACACAAATGGAAAAAAAATCAAACACAAAAGGTTTATAAATGAGAAAACTTGGATTTTAAAAGACAATCAAGGGTTTTCTTAAGTACAAGAAGGTAAATTAAAAACCTATGTAATCCAGAGGAAATACATACATACATATATATATATATATATATATATATATATATATGTATGTATGTATTTATGACCATCTTGGCTATAATTGTATCCTTTGTGCTACAAATTATGTTTGCTCTATTGTGCCAATTTTGTTTTGAAACATCTATGTCCAGAGTGTATTGCTTATATCCTATAAATAGACCAAACCAACCACCACATTCAGAGCTGATGAAAATCTCTAACCCCTGACATGTCCACCTACTTCCTTACCATATAATATTGCCCATACAGTACAGCACATCTCAAAGAAATTATGATGAGAACAAAAGTTCTTGGTTCAAGCCAACTGCTGTGCTGAGGTCAATCAGCCCAGAAAGAGTATTCACTACGAAGGTATATACTGGCCAAATGAAAAATTCTATGTAAGGTGATGAGGAGTGATTTTTACAAGTTTTGAAGTTTAGAACAAGAAAATGGGGTCAGTATGAACATTTTGGAGAGGAATATGGGAGAACCAGGCTAAGTCTTTGCTGGCCTACTGCAACTTTTCTCACTCCCACACTTACATGAGCAAGATTTTCCAGGGGGTGGGGCACCCTTATAGTAACTTGTGTTGTAACCAAGTTTAAAAGAGCATTTAAAATGTGCTTCTCTGAAACTGTAGAAGGAAATGACTCTCAGGATGTTGCAGTATATCTCCTATTGTATTTGAAAGCATTGCCATATGCCATAAATATAGCCTAAGGAGTTATGTTTTTGCATAACCATCATCCTGACTTTCCATATAACTTCAAGCAGAAGAATTGCCTGAACTCTTCTTTGGATTCATCTTTGTCATTTGTACTTTGTGGAGCTTAGTTTTAGATCAGAGTGCAAACTATTGGTCAAATAAGTAGGGGTAAGTACACAGGATTTCATGCTGACTTGGAAACTACCACCTCCAAACGTTATGGTTCAACCTGGATATTTTCAGCTTTTATTTCTGGAGAAAATGTGGAGAGACAAATAGCAATGGGAGAGGAAAAGTGGATTTCATTTATAGTCCCTGAATTATTCCAGAGTATGTATTGATTGAATGTGAGGACAGATTTGCTCATGGCTACAGATTTTCAAAACATGTATGAAGAGAGAAGGGAAGCTCAATATAGCTGAAAAATTACTCTAGAATCTGCAGTTTCCTGAGGTTGTGACTGCTAATAATTGTCTAGGAGCACTGGAGGTGTATTGTGGTGGAACTGCTTGCTGCCAGAATTTTGGATTCCTTGATGTGAAATCACTAGACAACACTGTGCTCTATTGTGTTATCTCGTCCATCTTGACTGAGCAGGTAACATTATTTTTCAGTTTTAATTATTATTATTCTCATGGATAAATCAATTGTCATTGGGAAGTGCACTAGATCAATTATTAAAGTCCAACCACTCTTGATCTAACTTGGTAGTTTCCTAAGCTGTCCTTAGCTGTCCTACTCAATGTGCTTCTGTCAAGTGACATTTTGTGATGTCACAGCTTGAGCCCAGTGCCTTGTGCATGCTAAGCATACACTCTCTACCCGAGCAACAGACTCAGCACTCTGTTTATAATGGTTTGAATCACTGTAACATTTCAGAATGATATACTTTCCCAATTTATACCCGTAAGTATAAATTCCCTGACTTTTATAATCCCTTTGATTCTTAGTTCTGAAAAACAGCAAATGTATTTGTTCTACCTGTTTATGGTAGCTGTGAATGCCAAGAGAGCCACTCTGTGTACAAATATATGCTAGAGCTATATGTGATGTGTACATTGCAAAGTACTATAAATAGCAAATTTTGGCAGTTTATCATTATCTCCAAAACTTATAATAAATGCCTTTCTTTGAAATTTAGGAACAAGGACTACACCAAATCATATTAGGCACAATGGATTGTATTTTTGTTTTATGATGTCATTTCATCATCCTATTGGAATTCACAGTACTGCTGATTGTGAAACTTCTCAGTGAGAACTTGTAGGGGAATGGATAGAATTTCTCCCATCTTATTTCTGATGATTTTCTCTGGGTTCTTGCTCTGGAAAAAAACTGTGCCTCAAAGTTAAACAATTTAAATCATTACATCTCCCTACACTTTTCTCAAATTCATATTTTCTGTAACTTCATAATATACAGGGGAAATGGACAATGGTTTTCCATGGGTTTAATTATGGACTGAGTCCCCAGAGTGAACCACAAATTTTTAGTTGTACCTCTTTTATTTCAGGATTTGTTTTATTGACATTTACTATAAAGTAGTCATAAAATTTATTAGGCAGATATGTATTACTAAGAATGACGTGGACACAATTAAGAATTACTTGGAGTCAGCGTGTTTGAGCCAGCACTGTCCTAGGGAAACCAAGGCTTATATTGCCAAGTACTGTTTAAAGCCTAGATTTCTCTTGAAAGTGAGATATGTGGTTTTTATCAGTGATGATTGAAATCTAAATGAAACAATGTACGTAAATCTCCTAGTATTAAGTAGGTATTGAAGAGAGTGGATAGGATTATTCTAAAGTATAATATTCAACATCACCACCATATTATCACTGCTTGGAGGGTAATATAACAAGATGTCCTATATGGAGATATGTAAAGTCTAAGATCACAGTGCCAGATTTATCATCATATATGACAGGGTTAATTTCTGGCTTTCTTGGTATGTTCTCTCCCATGGGAATAGTAAGGACCTCTGGCTTCTCTTGGATAATGTTTGTGAGGGCTCTTTAGCTATGACTCCATCACATCCCAAAGGTATCCCAAATACCATCATGCTGAGTATTGGTCTTCATGTTAAAACGTTTGAATGATACAAATGTGGTCTGTCATAATCAGTATCATCATTTCCCCCCACTTGCTAAAAGCTTACAGTGTGCTAGGCACTATTAAAATATTTTATATACAAATAAATATCAACAACAAAATGAGATGGAATGGATGGTATATCCTAAGAAAACTTTATAAATGACTTTAGATAGTTAGAACAAATAAAACATGAGTTCACTTTCTTTTACTGGGAGCTTTGCTAAACTTGCAGTTGGTAGTGTAAAGGGCTGGTACAAATTGTAGGATTTCCCTTATTTCTCTAAAGTCTGCATCAGTTCATTTTCTGACATAATTGGGCATGTTCAGGTGATATGGTAATACATTGCTCCATTTTCTGCTTTTGGTATCATTATTCCACAGAATAGTTAAGCATTCAAGAAAAGAAGTTTCAAACTTTGATAGTAAACATAGTGAGCACGTAGGAAAAAATGGACTCCAGGAGGAAATAAATTAGCAATTGTTTTTATTTTTATAATAATCATACATATATCCATTAAAAATAGCTTGGCCAATGTCTTCAACTTTATGGAAATATTTTATTTGTTTGCAGACTTAAGTCACACTGTAACTATTGTGTCCAAGGCATCAGTGGGAAGTTATATGCTGGAATAGAACATGGATTTGATGGCTTTTGTGAGAGAACCACTATCTGAAGGAAAAAGGACAGATTAGATTCGGCACAAGGAAGAACATCTTGACTGTAATGAAATGATGCTGGAGGTAGTACTAGGAGTACCTAGGGAAGTGTTCATCCTTAGAAAGCTTTGGAAAAAGAAAGGATAATTATATCTGCCCTACTTGGCTTTACAGGGAAGTTCTGTACAAAGGCAAAAGCAAGAACTGAAAGAAAATCTCTTCCAATAGATGAGTATGAAGTTCTGAGACTTCTGTTTGATAGTTACAAATGAAATTAGGATCTTAAAAATACACACATTTTCATCATCTATACTTTGATATATAATAAAAGATTATTTTCTTCTATAATGTTCACATATTCCTGTGTAGAGACTAGACATTCATGTGAGTAGTCATTAATCCAGCCTCTTTCTAGAACAAGCAACTTTTTAATCTTACTGTGCATACCATTCAACATAGCTCAGACATAAACATGACCATTTTTTATTGAGTTTGAGGGTAACTAGGTTAGAGGAGATAGAGAAGTTGTTAAACTCTTAAGTGGCATGGGGACCCAGTGGAGAGAAAACCTTGTGTCTGTGACTGGTAAGTGTTTCACACAGAGAGAAGACTGAATCAGATTTACTGAATTTAATTCTGACACAGTCACTTCAACTCTATGCATGCTTCTGAATTGAAGACAAGAAAAAGAAAAATGTTAGTGTTAAGAGTAGACATGGCTGCTCAGCTCTAAGGAATGTGTCCACATATCAGGCATCAGGATATCTCTTTTATGTCAAGTTTTGTGAGGTCCGCCTACAATAAGTAAATTTAAATTCTCCTTTCACAAATCAAACACAGTCCCGAAAGGGTTATTTTTGAGTTTAAACCTCTAGCATGTCTGACTTTAGAGTCAAACTTCTAGTTCTTCTTCTATTTCAGAGGTCACTCTTGCCTTAATTATACTATTTGAAAACAAGAGCCTTTGTTATTTCTCTAAAACAAAGGACCAGGTATTCCCACCTCAGAGGTGCAAGATTAGAATAGAGATTAAACCCAAGCTAGAAAACAGCTCCTACTGTTCTTGCTCCAGTTTTGGCCCAGGGATGCTTTCCCTCTTAATCTAGTTTTGACCCAACACTTAAAAAACAAGACTCTCATAGAGGAGAAGGGTATGTGGTAAAGCCCAAGTCCCTGTTTCTACCTCTGTATTATTGATGTTGGGGTCCAAAATTTGACACTAAGCCATTTCTCTGGTTTGTTTTGATTTTATGAGTGATTTGAGTCCAAGGAAAAACACATACAAAATTGAAAATCAGGTATTATCTTTTTTAACTCAAGAGTTTCACCAGTGCTTTGCATTGGAGTTCTTTAAATGGGCCATTCAGCATCCAAACCAGGAGAGAAGCATGTCTGCAATTTCTTGAGGGAAAATGTAGAGGCCAGTCAGCCCAGCCATTTCTAGACACAGAAAAGGAAGAGTTGGAGATATTTAGGCTTTCTGCATATTTTTCCAGTGCACAATGTGTAGGGGTATAGAAAGGCCTAATCACCCCATCACTTCCTCTCAGAATGGGAAAGATGTATTACAAACGCAGAGAGCTTACTGATGATAAAATAGCAGGTTATTATTCTCATGTAATTTATAGCAGATATGTTTTATTTCCATGCCTCATAGAAGACTATACATTAAAAACTCCATTTTGCCTTGAAACAATGGCAATAGAAATGGAGCAATTCTTTGGCTTGATTCTACAGAGATAAAAGGAATTTACTGCAGATGAATAATACATTCATAAGGTAGAATTCAGTCACAGACCATAGTTCAGAAGTAGAGAGAAAAAAAAACTTTCTTGAAATATACAGCTATTTAGTTTTAAAGATATAGAGTCGAGCTATTGGAGAGATCAGTCAACTCTGCTAAAGCCATTAGAATCTTTTACAGTTACTCTTTTTGGTGCTAAATAAGATGTAATACTCACTGATAGCCATCATTGTGTTCCACCATCATAGATGGAGATGGCAATGTGTCCTCAGTGTCAGCTGGCACTTGATCAAGGACACACTTAGCTGTGAATACACACTCACCCTGAGAATCAATTGCACACAAGTTCGGGCACACATGCATCTGGAGTGTCAGAATTCTATTGCCTTTGGTTCAAGGATATGCTGAGGTCTTAAGGATGGAGGAGGGTATAATACAAAGTAAGCTCCAGGGAAAGTCATAATTTTAGGCATAATGCATTGTGGGTTTCACTGAGGTATGAAATTTGTAATTTCAAAATGACATTCATAATTGAAATCATCAGACCAGTATATTATTTTGTAACTTCTGAACTCATTTAACTTCTGATCTTATTGAAGACTTAGTAGAATAGAAATATCGTATCATCCAGTCACAGGAAGGGTGAATCTCTCTTTCTCTCTGTCTCTCTGTTTCTGTCACTCTGTTTCTGTCTCTCTCTCTCTCTCTCTCTCTCTCTCTCTCTCTCTCTCTCTCTCCCTCTCTCTCTCTCTCATACACACACACACCACACACACACACACACACACACACACACACACACACATATACAAGCCACTTCTAAATAGAAGTCTCTAAGATTTGTAGAAAACAAATTCCAATTTAAATTTTTCCAGGAAAAAGAATTAATAACGCTGGTGCATAGAATTTAGATACTTTATTACCAACTCTTTTAGGTTCCTGTGCATTAATGACTGCTATATGTAGGATCTTTGTCACTGCAAGAAAGAATGTCTTTCTTGTATTTTCTCCTTTACATCCTGAAGTTGATTGAAAACAAACACCAACTCTATCATTCTATTCCTGACTGCTCATATTTTTTCTAACGTAAATGAGAGACAAACTCCAATTGCAACATTGAGTAAGACACCATGGACAGTTCCTAACCTGGCATCATTTTCCTTAACATGTATTCTTAATATAGTAAGGATTTGATTCCATTGGTTAGCCTATACTCTAGCAAAGCAAAATGATAGAAAACAAATGGGCTGTCACTTGCCCACCATGGGTTCTGTTTTTGGCTTTGTCTATATTCTCTCTGATAATTTTCTAGTGTCTTTGTGTGAGGAAAGTAGAAAAACAGTGACATCTAAATTCACTTGAATCTTCTTTTTCTCAGAAGAAAGTTTGTTCCTATTACTATATTACTCTTTAGGGCTGTTCTTTCCTATCCTGAGACTGATAGGGAGGAAGCCAGAGAAGAGTGAAGTTCCTATGACTTCCAATTGAGTTGCACCAAAGGACAAAATGTACAAGAGCTCCTTTTTATTTATAAGAAATGTAGAGAAGTCCTTGGAAATATGAAATGACATAATGCTAAAACTGTTAAACTGCTATAATTCTGTACATAATAACATAAGAGAAATGGAGGATGAAATAGAAATGAAGAAACCAAGAGAGAAGGCAAATAGATCTCACAGCTGAATAACTAGGAAGAAGGTTAAAATTATCACCAAATATTCTTCAGTACTGGAGTGGCTACACCACAAGCATGCTTTCCTTATTTGATCTAATTTTTTATTACTATGACCTAAGGCACCATTACTTTTCCATTTCTTCCGGCAAGTTTGTTGTTGATACAAGTACTTTGTGGAAGTGGTTCTGAGTTCCACATGTGTGTCAGCATGGAACATGGGAAACTATAAGAAATCAGAACCAGAAGTGACTCTCCAGACATTTTTCCTCAATCCCAGGGGAAACACTGAACTCTTAACAAGGTATAATGAAGAGGTAGGGCGAATTAACTTACTTCTCAAGAAGGGTAGCAAACATATATATATAGAGAGAGAGCATATAACACACACACGCACACATACACACACACACACACACATATATATATATATATATATATATATATATATATATATATATATATATATGTCTGGTTCTCAGTAGAGACTGAATAGGCTTGTATCTTTCTTTTCAAGTAAGCAAATGAAGCAAAAACCATAACTAGTGAAAGTTTCACTTGAGGTTGCTAATTGGCATGATCATGGCTGTAAGACATAATTTGTATTCTGATTTCCCACAAAACCTTTTGTCTACTCTGCAAACTCATGGGTAAATACCATATAGTATGGCAAATATGTGTTGACATAGTTTGCTTTTTGTTGCTGTGTCATAAAAAACTTGGGGGTAGGATACGTTTTCTTTTCATGTTATATTCTATAATGGGAGGAAGCCAGGATTGAAACTTCAGCCAGGAACCTGGAGGCAAGAACTGAAGCAGGGACTTTGGAGGAATTCTGCTTACTGGCTTGCTCCCTCTGGATTGCTCAGATATTTTTTTTATGTAGCCCAGCTCTACCACCACAAGGATGGTCACACCCACAGTAGCCTAGCCCTTTTAGCATCAATTAGCAATTGAGAAAGTGGTCTCTGATATAGGCAAAAGCTAACCCAATGGAGGCAATTCCTCAATTGAGCTTTCCTTTTCCAAGGTGGCTGTAGTTTTTGTCAAGTTGGTGAAAACTAACCAGTACATGTCATAATATTGTCACTTGTCCACCATTTAATCTACTACTACTACTACTACTACTACTACTACTACTACTGTTCACACACATATGTGCAATGACAAAAGATCTTACTACATGCACAATATACACAGAGAACATTAATTTAAAATAGTTTTGCACACTCTGATCCCACAGTGTGCCTTAAGATACAGTTACCAAAGCTGGTCAAGTGAAGAATGCAGGAGGAATATTTTAAGCTCGTCCTAAGCAACAGATCTTGCTTTTGGCTTGTGTTGTCTATGGAGATTCTCCTGTTTCCATCTTTGCTTTGTTGCTTTCCGCCTTTGAGTTTGATCTTTCACCTCCGTCTTTTACTTTCACATGATGGATCTTCCAGGCAGTGCGCCCCATCAATTGTAGATTAGCATTCAGAACATGCAGTGAGCCCATGGACTGTTTACCTCATTTATCTGTCCTGGGGGAAACAAAAGAAGCAGTGTCCTCTCTTTGTTCCTGAGAATTAAGCACCGTCCTTCCAAGTATATTCCGTGTGCCCAAGGCTTAGATTTAAAGGAATGAGTGGTTCATAAATAACTGATATGAAGACATGAAGATTCATAGTGGAAAGGTAAATCAAAGAGGTAAATCAAAGTGTCAAAAGAATCCTATGTGTGAACTAAAGTTGAAATGTTCAGAGAAGGCAATAGAAGATAAAACTGGGAGCCGGAGCTATAGTAATCTTGGTATATGCCAATAATTCTGTTGGAAATCAGAGAACAAAAATGTGAGAAGCAGAGAGGAATGGGATGGGACAATGTCACCGACTGGGTTTCATTAAGGCCTTAAGATTGGAATTCACAATATATTTACTGGACAATGATATTGGAAGCAATTTATTGGGATAAAATAAGAACAATATCACCAAACAGAAAGACATGAGAGACTGAAGGAGCTGAATTGACATGTAGTTGCTACAAAGGTGTAGCCAATCCCAAGGGCATCTCTGTGGCCAGTACAATTCTTCAGAATGATCTGAAATGCACAGGTATTCAGTATTCTTTGATATTTATTCCTACAACTAAACATGAGTCATTCCTGTGATTTAGGCTGTCTTTGGGAAGAAAGCATTACTGTGTGTGATGAACACCTATTCACCTGGAGGATACAGTTCTAGAGACGGAATCACTAACAAGCAGCAGCTCCCACTGCAGGCAGCTAGAGATCCAGGGTTCTGGGTCCTGAAAGGAGAAACAGCTTTGTCCTCAGAACTGTAGAGTCAGAATCACAGCTGACAAACCTGGAGCAGTACAGTTCCCTCAGAGATTAGATTCTTACTATGCACTGACAACTTCTTATGCATTAGTTTTGTGTCTTACTAAACTCTAAACCCCTGATCAATGGAATCACATTTTATTATTATTTTTCACTGAAGGGATTCCTTCAGGTTGATCAATGCTAGGGTGCTGAGGCAGGAGGGGGTAAATGGACAGGGGAACACCCTCATAGAGCACGGGAAATGATAGGATAGGAGTTTAACTGGGAAGAGGAAAACATTTGAAATGTAAATCAATAAAATAACCAATAAAAATATCCCCACACATAGGCTTAGAGTATAGTTCAGTTCATAGAGTACTTGCCTTGTATGGTTGAAGTTTTGGATTTGGTTTAGATTATCACACAAACCTGATGGGAAAGCCTACAACTGTGTAATTCCAGCACTCAGGAAGTAGAGGCAAATGAATCAACAGTTTAAAGATCACCCTGTGTGACATAGGAAGATCAAAGTCAGTCTGAGCCAAGTAAGATCCTGTCTCAAAAAAAAAAAAAAATCTCACATGAGTGATATACAGAAACAATGAGAAAAATTTTCTTCATTCATTTGAAATATAAATTCTTCTTGGTTTAATGGCTTTACTGGTCATTTACTGGTCCATACACATATAAAGGGGTGCTGAAGTATATGAGGGGTGTTTTTCTTGAAAGAGGGAGGAGCTTGAAAATCAAAACAGAGAAGGTAAGGGAGAGCATGTCCACACGGTAGTGAGTCTGGATACTTCGGTACACAATCGCTCGGCTGCAGGCTGCGGGCTGCGGGCTGCGGGCTGCGGGCTGCGGGCTGCGGGCTGCGGGCTGCGGGCTGCGGGCTGCGGGCTGCAGGACGCTTGTGCTTCATGCTGCCTGCTGGCTCCCCATACTCTCCCAGATGAATCACCAGAGCCCCCTGGGATGTTTTCTTTCTCAGACACTGCTTAGTTGTGCTGTGATTTGCCACGCTTTTCTGAAGAGCAGTAGGTGTAGATGCATGCAGTACAGGAGGACTGTGGAAAAACCCTGAGTGAATTCTGCCTCTAATTTTTGAGGTATGAAAAGCGTACAAAAATGTGGTTTGGCTTTTAGAAGTGTTATCTGGACAATAGGTTTGAAAGTTTTAAAATCGCAATTTATACCTGATATAGCAATATAAAAGTGGTTCAGTTATTTTATTCCATATGCAGTTATAAATCCTAAACTATGACATGGATATCTAGAGCCATCATTTTTTCAACTGAAGGGTGGTGTGGGAAATTCCTAATGTGTATTTAGGTTCTAAACTTCATAAACATTTTGTCTTTTTTAACCGATGTGTTTTTAAATTACCCAAGACCTAGGAGGACTCTCTTTTAGACCTCTATAACTAAAAAAATATTTAATTGTTTATAGAAGAAAGGTGATTGTGTGTGTGTGTGTGTGTGTGTGTGTGTGTGTGTCACATAATTTGGAACACAGATGGTTAAATGTCCGGAATTAATGGTTAACCTAAAAAACAGAAAATAACTTCAGAGTGGCAAATTTAATTATAGGTTGGAATTAAATGTCCTCGCTTAATGCATCTGTTTGTTGAGCTGAGATTGAAAGCACTCAGTAGGAGACTTTTTAATGACCTGTTATGGTATGGAAGACACTTGAGTGGTAACTGACCAGACACCATTTACACAAGCATGCACTTTGTATAAGAAATGTTCAGAATATTAATTACATGCCCCAAATGGGATGGCTTATTTTTGCTAATCTGAAGTGAAAAGGAACTCACCAAAGCAGAATCAGAGATCTAGAAAGGAAGACAAAAAATGATCACAGGGTTGGACTATGTTACTAGACCCTGAAGGGCACATTCTGCGCGTGCCTGAAACCCATTATGACTCAGAGATCAGGAATTCTTGCACAAATGAAAGTAGCCTTGCATCTACACTGTCTCATAGCCAGCCTTTGTCTCTCCCAGTCTGTTTTGGAAGCCTAGTGTTTTCAAATTTTATATCTATTCTTCTATTAAAAGGAAAATAAGATTGCCTTAGACTGAATATTAATCATCACATGCATTCTCTGAAGAAGATTTACATTATGTTTTTTTATTGGATATTTTATTTATTTACATTTTAAATGTTATCCCCTTTCTCAGTTTCCTTCCGAACACCCCTATCCTATCCCCTCTCCCCCTGCTTCTATAAAGGTGATCCCTCACCCCCCACCCACTCCTGCCTCCCAACCCTGGCATTCCCCTACACTGGGTCATCAAGCCTTCACAGGACCAGGACCTCTTCTCCCATTGATTCTCTACAATGCCATCCTCTGCTACATATGTGACTGGAGCCATGGCTCTCCCCATGTTTATGCTTTGGTTGGTGGTTTAGTTCCTGGGAGCTCTGAGGGATATTATAAGTCTTTTAAAGGGAATTTTTATCTTATAAACTTCAAGAAGTTAAGGACAATAACTTATTTGTGTGTGTGTGTGTGTGTGTGTGTGTGTGTGTGTGTGTGTGAAGTGTGCACATGCATGTGTGTGCCTGTGTTCATACATATGTGTGTAAATGTATATCCACATGTATGTATAAGTAAGCATATATACATGTATATGTGTGCATATATATGAAATCTATACGTATATATGAAATATCTTATATAACAAAATTTCTGATATTGAGTATAACAAAAAAGCATTGATCAATTATATTTACAACACTGATCGATTTATTAAGTACCTTTATGTCTACAGATTCATCTAAATTCTAACTCTAGTCCAATCCTTTTCCAAGGAAAAATAATAGCCATAGCTTTTTATTCCAAGTCCTATTCTCACTGGAAAAGGGTTAAATTTCAATGGAATAAAATCAAAGAAAATATACTAATAACCATTATCTCAATGGTCCATGGAATAAGTGTCTTTTTCCTCTAAAGAAAAAAATCATGAACTCTTTTTCAGTGTTCTCTTTTGTAAGACACTATCTCCAAGCTATCTTAAACTTCTGCATCATTTGAGTCTGCTACAGTAATAGACACTGTGTTTCCTAGAACTTCACACCAGAGTTTGCATTTCGTCATCTCTGGCCCCCACATTTCAGGTGACTGCAAAGGAAGTTGTGTGTTGAGTTGTCTATGAAGACAGACAATAATAACCAGTGTCTGTATTATCACATTTATCATTTATATCAAATATAGTCAAGGAAGAGAAAGAGAAACATACACAAAATTTGACAGGTTTGTTGGGAACCTGAGCCCTGAAGACTTAATACTAGTGATGAATTGAAGGAACGAATGTTGCTATGTAGATTACACAGTCAAGAGGAAGACATGTTCTCTGTAGAAAAGGAAAGGTTTGATTTAATAATGGTCCAAATTATCAAAGAGAAGTCACCAAAAATTAATGGTCACTGCCACCAAGTCATGCAAATAGTTTTATTATTATTATTGCTGTTTTACAGTATTATGCCTAACAGTGCCCTTATCCAGAATCTCAAGGACAAATGTACATATGGACAAGGTTACATATGTTTTTTGTAGAAAATGATGATGGTATCATGATAAAGAGATAAAAGAGGCATAAAAGGTAAAGTCAACCAGGAGAGCAGAGTGGGAGAGCACCACAGCCGAGCATTAAAAGTGATACACAATAGTAACAGCCACCCTCTGAAGAGATTGCACACAGCGTAGCCATGAGGGACTGTTGACTTACTTGGAGCACAGTTTTGTATAGTCTATAAAGTCAAAAAAGACCAAGGATTCCTGAGATCCCAATGGTGCCTATTTATCCCAATGGTTCTGTTTAGAGAACAAAGCATTCATTTCTGTGCAGATGGGTCCTTTCTCTTTCAAAAACCCATTAATCACTGACCTGTGCAGTTCATTGAACAAATCAGACAGGAAAATCTGTTGTGGAAATGTCTATGTGGTTTTATTAGTGAAAAGTCATGCTTGACTAAACAACCTGAGCTATCTCAGGCATGCACAGATCTTTTAAGAGGAAAAAAACCTCCCTTGTATATAAGGAATTATCAGTAGAAGTAATCTGATTAGGCACAGAGAAGTCTTTTATAAGGTATGACCTATGAGGTATGTCACTGGAGGATCTCTCAAAATATTGACTGTTTCTGCATCCAATGTGCTGAGATAAATAATTTACAGGTCATGTGGAAGTTTGCATTACAAAAGAATAAAGGAAAAATAAAACTTTTACCATATTTCAAAGAGCCCCTTAGATTTCCATGGGTCCATCTGGGTACGAGACCAAGAGAGCTGACAGTAGACTGAGGTTCTATAGTTGTTTTATGTGCTGAAGTTCCTAACAAGACTTTATTAAAATAATCAAAACCTAACCATATTATATCATTTTTGAAAACTTTTTCTGCTTTAATGTAGAATCTGTTGTTGTTGTTGTTGTTGTTGTTGTTGTTATTGCAAAATCCAATAGACATAAAGCTTCTATCATAGAGAAAGTGCAATAGGGAGTGCAGAAGAAAACTGGATTTAAAGCAACTGGAATAAATGGCAATTTTCTTTTTGGCACACAAATAGAAAATGTGTTATCTACTAAAAATGACATAACACTGAGGTTGATATTATTAACTGAATAACTATTTTGTATCTTGTGTCTAGTAAGACAATAACAATTTTGGACCTGAGTCTGATTTATCATAGAGGAAAGTACTAGTTCAGTCAACATAAATGCCCCTCTGTTCTGTGTGTACAGCAAAACTGAGAAGGCATTGCTATGAGCTCTTGGTCCTAGGATTAGGTTCTATATGTGGCAGATTTAAGACTATCACTGACAACAATCACATCCTTATCTTTCAACAGTCTAGCTTTCCTCATCCATTGATAACCTGAGTGCAAAAATATATTCAATACTTTTACATTTACTTTGTGGAATCTGATATCTTCTGCTGAGACAAAGTGGTTTGAAGTCTGTATTTAGCATGAAAACTTCCTTTAATACTTCTGTTCTTTAAAGAATAATAAGAATCCTATATCTCATGTTTCTTTAATACCAGATATTTTTGTGTAGCTATGAAGATATATTGGGGACACATGAAAATCTCTGAAAAATAATTTAAGATTATATGATAAATAAGATGCACAGTATGTAAAACCCAGTGTCAAGATGAGTTATGAAAAGTCATGCCTCACCTTGATGTGTGTATTGTAGTGCATTTTTGTGATATATAATTTTTCCCTCACAACCTCTAAACACTAACTGGTCAATTTTCCAAACATCTAGTTCTGTATTGAACTATATTTGGGATTGTCAATAATAAAGATGATAATTTTCAAATTCAGCATTTCTTAACTAAACATTACAAAAGTACCAAAATATGAAATTATTTCACTGGTCTCTTCTATTACCTTGTTCTTCTTCCAAATAGAAACAATTAAATGATAAACCTTTAGGACTAGTCCCTTGGGAAATGGATCACAAGCCCGTTATATTCATGGATTCAGTCAATCTACTTAAAGGACTGCTGGTGATCTCCAGAAGGGAATTTTCTTTCTTTTATTTTTATTAGATATTTTCTTTATTTATATTTCAAAGTTAACATTTATTTTACTATGTGGTAGTCCACGAATGGTATACAGTAGAACAACACAGAGAAAAGTAAAAGGACTGAGATAGACAGGTATATCAGAATCTAAATATGAGACTCTTAAAATGCTAACCATCATTGATGTGAGCTGTATGGCCTTAGTGAGAGGGAGGACAAAAAAACCCCAGGCCATATTTCTGCCTTCTAGAGGATGACCCCCATAATGGCAGGATCACCATTGAGATTTTGTGCCTCTGCATTGATAAGTATATTTATCAACTGAATTATTTATCATGTGTTATGGACAATTGCAGTAAATACAAGCAAATAATTCAAAGGACAATCTGCAGTTGTTTAGAAAATACATCAGGAAAACTACTTTTTTGGCCACACATCAAGAGTCAGTGTGGCCTTTCTTGGAATAAATATCATACTCACTACCCTAAAGGCTTTCTTCCTCTAAGAGCCCTGTCTGTAAAAGGCAGATTGTTGGGCTGATCTTAGTAGGTTGGTAGATTGAAAACTCCAGCCAATCTTCAGTATGGAAACAGAACTAAAATGAGTCACAGAACTAAACAAGAAAGATGATAGTTTAAGATAAATAAAAATATAGTACTGATTGACCCTTCCCACCCTATCACTGTATTTCATAATGTTATTTATCATTGGGTGAATAAATCCATTTCTTATTCATCTTCAACATTTTACTCTTAAAAATAAGTGTCCTATTATAAACATTTTTAAATTTCATATTAAAGAATCAATGTCATGGTGATTTAACGATACTCATATTCAATCTTACATTTCATTATCATAAAATAAAAAGTTACAAACCCACACACCTATGGCCACTTGATCCGAGACAAAGAGGCTGAAAACATCCAATGGAAAAAAGATAGCCTTTTCAACAAATGGTGCTGGTTCAACTGGAGGTCAGCATGCAGAAGAATGCGAATTGATCCATCCTTGTCTCCATGTACTAAGCTCAAATCCAAATGGATCAAGGACCTCCACATAAAGCCAGACACTCTGAAGCTAATAGAAAAGAAACTGGGGAAGACCCTTGAGGACATCGGTACAGGGAGAAAGTTTCTGAACAGAACACCAATAGCGTATGCTCTAAGAGCAAGAATTGACAAATGGGACCTCATAAAATTACAAAGTTTCTGTAAGGCAAAGGACACCATCAAGAGGACAAATCGGCAACCAACAAATTGGGAAAAGATCTTCACCAATCCTACATCAGATAGAGGGCTAATATCCAATATATATAAAGAACTCAAGAAGTTAGACTCCAGAAAACCAAACAACCCTATTAAAAAATGGGGTACAGAGTTAAACAAAGAATTCTCACCTGAAGAACTTCGGATGGCAGAGAAGCATCTTAAAAAATGCTCAACTTCATTAGTCATTAGGGAAATGCAAATCAAAACAACCCTGAGATTTCATCTTACACCAGTCAGAATGGCTAAGATTAAAAATTCAGGAGACAGCAGGTGTTGGAGAGGGTGTGGAGAAAGAGGAACACTCCTCCACTGCTGGTGGGGTTGCAAATTGGTACAACCACTCTGGAAAGCAGTCTGGCGGTTCCTCCGAAAACTGGGCACCTCACTTCCAGAAGATCCTGCTATACCACTCCTGGGCATATACCCAGAGGATTCCCCACCATGTAATAAGGATACATGCTCTACTAAGTTCATAGCAGCCCTATTTATAATTGCCAGATGCTGGAAAGAACCCAGGTATCCCTCAACAGAAGAGTGGATGCAAAAAAATGTGGTATATCTACACAATGGAGTACTATTCAGCCATTAGAAACAATGTATTCATGAAATTCTTAGGCAAATGGATGGAGCTAGAGAACATCATACTAAGTGAGGTAACCCAGACTCAAAAGGTGAATCATGGTATGCACTCACTAATAAGTGGATATTAACCTAGAAAACTGGAATACCCAAAACATAATCCACACATCAAATGAGGTACAAGAAGAAAGGAGGAGTGGCCCCTTGTTCTGGAAAGACTCAGTGAAGCAGTATTTGGCAAAACCAGAACAGGGAAGTGGGAAAGGGTGGGTGGGAGGACAGGGGGAGAGAAGGGGGCTTACAGGACTTTCGGGGAGTGGGGGGCTAGAAAAGGGGAAATAATTTTAAATGTAAATAAAAAATATATCGAATAAAAAAAAAGAAAGAAAATTCTTATCCAATCAATTTATTTACAAATATTTTGAAGGGAACACAGTAATGTTTCATATAGTTTCCTACTTTCCAAAAGGCTTTGACTGTGATTTGAATCTCGTTTTGGCTTGGAAATATGCACATATAGTTGAGCCATCAGGTTTGCTCGCTGAAAATAGGATTTATTTTTTATTCTATTTATCTTTTATTTACATTTCAAATGATTTCCCCTTTCCTGGCTCCCAACTCCCTGAAAGTCCCATAAACCCTCTTTCCTCCCCCTTTTCCCCCAACTACCCCTTCCCACTTCCTGTTCTGATATTGCCCTACACTGCTGCAATGAGCCTTTCTGGAACCAGGGGCCACTCCTCCATTCTTCTTGGACATCATTTGATATGTGGATTATGTCTTGGATATTACAAGTTTCTAGGCTAATATCTGCTTATCAGTGAGTGCATGCCATGACTGATCTTTTGAAACTGGGTTACCTCACTTAGCATGAGGTTCTCCAGCTCCATCCGTTTGTCTAAGAATTTCATGATTTCATTGTTTCTAGTGGCTGAATAGTACTCCATTGTGTATATATGCCACATTTTTTGTATCCATTCCTCCGTTGAGGGACATCTGGGTTCTTTCCAGCTTCTGGCTATTATAAATGGGGCTGCTATGAACATAGTGGAGCATGTACCCTTATTACATGCTGAGGAATCCTCTGGGTATATGCCCAGGAGTGGTATAGCAGGGTCCTCCGGAAGTGACGTGCCCAGTTTTCTGAGGAACTGCCAGACTGATTTCGAGAGTGGTTGTACCAGTTTGCCACCCCACCAGCAGTGGAGGAGTGTTCCTCTTTCTCCATATCCTCGCCAACACCTGCTGTCTCCTGAATTTTTAATCTTAGCCATTCTGACTGGTGTAAAGTGAAATCTCAGGGTTGTTTTTATTTGCATTTCCTTAATGACTAATGATGTTGAACATTTTTAAAAGATGCTTCTCAGACATCCGAAATTCTTCAGGTGAAAATTCTTTGGTAAGCTCTTACTCCATTTTTTAATAGGGTTATTTGGTTTTCTGGAGTCTAACTTCTTGAGTTCTTTGTATATATTGGATATTAGCCCTCTGTCAGATGAAGGATTGGTGAAGAGCTTTTCCCAATTTGTTGGTTGCCGATTTATCCTTTTGATGGTGTCCTTTGCCTTACAGAAACTTTGTAATTTTATTAGGTCCCATTTGTCAATTCTTGATCTTAGAGCATAAGCTATTGGTGTTCTGTTCAGAAATTTTCCCCCTATACCGATTTCCTCAGGGGTCTTCCCCAGTTACTTTTCTGTTAGTTTCAGTGTGTGGCTTTACAAGGAGGTCCTTGATCCACTTGGAGTTGAGCTGGGGACAAGGAGATAAGGATGGATCAATTCGCATTCTTCTGCCTGCTGACCTCCAGTTGAACCAGCATTTGTTGAAAAGGCTATCTTTTTTCCACTGGATGTTTTCAGCTCCTTTGTCAAAGATCAAGTGGTCATAGGTGTGTGGGTTCATTTCTGGATCTTCAATCCTATTCCATTGATCTGCCTGCCTGTCACTGTACTAATACCATACAGTTTTTAACACTATTGCTCTGTAGTATTGCTTGAGGTCTGGGATACTGACTCCCCCAGAAGTTCTCTTACTCTTGTATATATATTCTATATAAAGAATAGTTTTATATAGAATAGTTTTATATATTTATATAGAATAGTTTTAGCTATCCTGGGTTTTTTGTTATTCTAGATGAATTTGAGAATTGCTTTTTCTAACTCTATAAAGAGCTGAGTTGGGATTTTGATGGGTATTGCATTGAATCTGTAGATTGCTTTTGGCAAGATGGCCATTTTAACTATATTAATTCTGCCAATCCATGAGCATGGCAGATTTTTCCATTTTCTGAGGTCTTCTTCCATTTCCTTCTTCAGAGACTTGAAGTTCTTGTCATACAGATCTTTCACTTGTTTGGACAGAGAAACGCCAAGATACTTTATATTGTTTGTGGCTATTGTGAAGGGTGTCATTTCCCTAATTTCTTTCTCAACCTTCTTATCCTTTGAGTATAGGAAGGCTACTGATTTGCTTGAGTTGATTTTATATCCTGCCACTTTGCTGAAGTTGTTTATCAGCTGTAGGAGTTCTCTGGTAGAGTTTTTTGGGTCACTTAAGTAGACTATCATATCATCTGCAAATAGTGATAGTTTGACTTCTTCCTTTCCAATTCGTATCCCTTAAGGAAGTTAAGGAAGGTAAATCATGTGCATTATTTTTATTGGATTCTTCATCTCTCCTGTGGAATAAACTTGATCAAAGCTCTGGTGACTTTTATAGGAAAAAGAAGTTACTGCTACTCTGAAGAAGTTGTTTCCTTAGTAAGTCATACTGAGAAAATAGTTTCTTGTTGTGTTACTGGATGGATTTTTGGTAGTTTCCAAAAGAGTATTTTGAGGAAAAAAACTGAAAGAACTGAAGAACCTAGTAAAGCAATGAGTAAAAACCAAATCCTAGAGCTTTTGTTGCATGCAGACACAAACTACAGAGAGTCCCATCAGTAAGCACAGCCGATTTCTCATCTTCAAAGCCATCCCTCTGGGTGATAGCCTTAGAATTGAATTCATCATCCCACACTTCTCTCTCCTGAAATGCTCATCAGGCTGTGACTGCCTTGTAAGGACTCACTTTTGATCCATCTTTTGGTGTGTTCTATTTTTCCTCAGGTGAATTGATTACATGAACCTTGTTTCAGTTTAGTGCCTTTCAACCCTCAAATGGTAACATCCATTTTTATTTTACATCCCTACACTGAATTCTGCATTCAGTAATAATGACAGATATGGTGCTGCCAAGATACATCAGAATCATATTTATCTTCCTCTTAGAGATCTTATTGTATTATTTAGCATTATGAGGCCTCTTAGGTTTTGCTACTTTGAACATCTTTGGGACCTAAAGTCCTAGCGAGCCCATTTCCAATCTGATGTGACACAGCTGATAGCTTTTGAACTGCATCATGTTAAGGGCACTTGTAAGCCATTTATACCAAATTCCACTAAGAACAGAGCTGATACCAGACAGGCTCATTTTCTCAAAAGGGTTTTTCCAGTCCTGAGCTATTCCCATCAGATTTTCAATGACTCCTTCAGGTCAAGCTTGTAGCAATGTCTTTTATGTCTTTTTTTTTTTTTTGACAACCCAGAAACTAATTTGTTGCTCAGATTGTATGCTGGCACAATGGAAACCTGTTTCCACTTTGACAAATACTATGCCTTTCTCTAGATGATTTGACTCACTAGCATACTCTCTGATGACATATATATATATATATATATATATATATATATATATATATATATATGCCAAAGACCAATTTATAACATTCAGCAAGCTAGATCAAATGCATTTTAAGTCAGTTTATTTTTTTAAGATTTTTCTTTATTTTATGTATATGAATACACTGTAGATATCTTCAGACACACCAGAACACCAGAGGAGGCATCAGATACCATTATAGGTGGTTGTAAGCCACCATGTGGTTGATGGGAACTGAACTCAGAACCTCTAGAAGAGCAGCTAGTGCTCTTTACCACAGAGCCATCTCTCCAACCCTATACAACATATTAATAATGAGGGAAATACAGTATTTGACTGTTCTTCTTCAAATGCAGCAACAACACAACTCTTTTCTACAATACTCAGGAAACTTCTTTATTAGCATTCCAAAATTCAGAATCTTTCTGTGACAGAGGAATGACTCTCAACATCAGGAAACTTATGATAATAAAGAGTAACACATTCTTAAACATGGGCCTTCAACTCTGCTTTCAATCTCTGTCATACTGGAGACTTTAACTCTTTTACTCCTTTAAATAGAAATTGATGACTAAAATTTACACAACTAATAGCTATGATCAGATAGGTGGACTAACTGTATAGACCAGCCTGGCATCAAATCTAGAAGATCTGCCTTTGTCTGCTTCCCAAGTGCTGGGATTAAAGGTGTGTGTCACCTCAGCTGACTTGAGATTTTATGCACACAGAATTCTGAGTTCAACCCAACCTTCTTCTTCCCTTCAATGTTTCCCATTTAAGGACAATGCTAGTGTTTGCTCTATTTTTCTAAGTTGAAACTCTTGAGCCACTTACAAATTCTTTCACATTTTGCATCCAACCATTAGCAAATCTTGTTTATCACATTATTTTAAATATATCCAAGATTGCACCATGCTTATAATTCTCAACTCAAATCCAAGTTGCATCATTTCCTTAGTGTTTGAAATAGTCACTGGACTGGTTCTCTACATTGGATTTTGCTACCTTAAATTGAGAAACTAGAAAAATGTTTACAAAATACCATTTGTGTGGTATAAGTTCTTCAGCCCAAACAAGGCTTTTACTTAGGATGAAATCCAAGGACTTGACTACAGCTTTTAAGACTCTTAGTATCTCTCCAAGGCAAGCTCATCTCCAGCCTTTATTCTTGGACTCTTTCTGATGAGCCTTGGTCAGCCACACATGCATAGCCTGGATATATCAATTGTGTTCCCTGGTCTGATTTTCACAAGGAGATATAAGTTTTAAACTTACACAATTTGGAGAGCCCATTTGAGATAAGAGAGTACAAAAATTAGAATAAGAAAATGATTGTTTAGAATAGGAAATCATAATATAGCAAATTTGTGGACTAAAAGAAACTAAGAGATAATATGATATACTACTGTAAGAGAAGAGTCTGCTTCTATGATCCAGAATGTTGCATAGGAGCAATACATTTGGATTTCTGTGCTGGGAAGCCAGATGTGGCTTAAACAAAAAGATCTGCAAATCACATAAATCTATGCCA
The DNA here is from genome assembly GCF_947179515.1 of Apodemus sylvaticus. Taxonomy (NCBI): domain Eukaryota; kingdom Metazoa; phylum Chordata; class Mammalia; order Rodentia; family Muridae; genus Apodemus; species Apodemus sylvaticus. Next base: position 38,525,453 of record NC_067482.1, on the reverse strand, counting down.
CAAATCTTAAACTAAATGATCCTCCAATTGTCCAAAGTAGGTCAATGATCACTGCAGTACAACCTGGCACGATGGAGGGAAGGAGGAGGGAGATGTGCACAGGAATGACAAGAGCGAGGAAGCAAGTTAGTATTGAAATGTCCAGTTGCGCAAGGCGGTCAACAACTAATAAAAGGCCACAGTATGAAAGGATGTCTAGGGCCACCCTAATGCGATATTGATGTCTTCTTTGAGGGTAGCCTTTCTTTCTTTTTAAAAAACGGACATAGAGATCCTATCATCATTATTTTCTTTCTCCATTTTCCTTCATAGCATTTATCCACTTGAGATTTCATTACTCACCTTCTTATTTGTGTGCCAATACCAAAAGGGGGGCATTTTTTTATTTGCTGATGCATTCTGAGGTGCAAACACTTTTGAAAGGTAGTGGGCCTTCAATAAATGCGTACTGAAGGAGTGGATCGGTGGATTATATCCCCAAATGTTCTTGAAAGCCAATGAGATTAAAGTGTTTTAAAATGGTACAAGAACAGGAAGATCTCATTGTTATAAAGACATTAGTAATTCAGTTTTGGCAACTCTGAAAGCCTGCTTCCTTACAGAAGGGGTATTTAATTGGAAACTACAGAGGAAGGACTTTGGCAGACCAAGGAGAGATTTGGCTGGGTTTTAATTATGAATTTGTTAAAATTGGCTTGTACTTTGTGTAGTGGCTTGAATGCCGTTCCCATGGTTTTACCTCACCACTGGGAAAAAGCTGGTGACATTTTAAATGGCCGTAGATGTTGGCAAGACAAATGGCATACCACACATCAATGGCACCATGCTGCCTCCAACCTACAACAACCCTACTTAATAAAAATAATGTTTCATCCCTCACATAACAAAAGTTTCTGCTCTAGAATCTAAATGTGCACTGTTGATTTGGTCCAGACATGTGATTTTTTTCCCCTTTAGCAGAGGTTGGAAAACTGCCTCCTTGTTGAAGCTGTGCAATTTCTCAGTTCCCTCTGGACAGCGTGGCAGCTCTTCGCTCACAGTGATGGCCCCATTCACAAAATGTCATCATAAAAACATGGAGGGAGATAAAGAACCCATTGTGAAAAGAACCTCAAGACCGATAAAAACCCTTCACATTATAGTCTCAATGAACAGTGAATGGAAATGTCTTAAAAATTGTTCTGTTTTAAATTCCCCCCTTGACATGAGAACTCCAAATTGCTGACTGCAACCTAAGCTTGACAGTCGTTGAATTAGCTAAGCCCTGTAAATACCCTCAGCAAACTGAACAGCTGATCATTTCCTTTCATACCCGTGGGCTAAGAAATGAAGATGAAAGGTGGACACTATCCTAAATCAGCCATCCAGTAGAACCTTGATATGCTTAGAATAGTGGAAAAAAATAGGAAACGATATATTCAACTTACCTAAAACTGACTTTAACACGGCAGAACTTTAAAGTTTAGTTCTTGCACCCACGTGTGTGTTGGTACACTGTGTTGGTTTATGTTAGGTGACTGAGACATGCGCCTCATCAAAGTATCTTCTCCTTTGAATTAGACTCGGTAATGCATATACTTTGAGATATATGGAGCTGAATGAATTGCTTAGGTGTACAGAGTATGGGAGCCCCAAAACTAGAAATGTGAACCAGTTGACAACTGGGAAGGAAGCCAAGTCTAGCTTTCTTTGTAGAGAGATTGACTTCCCCAAGTTTTCCTTTTGGGCTCTCTGGGCACACACTAATTATTTCACTAATCTTGGCCTTATTTCTTCCAGTCTTCATTTTTGTGCTTCTCAGAGCATCTCTGTACATGGAATTTAGACCACATTCAAATGGGAAACGTGGCATGAAGTAGAAGTGTACACATACAGGCAATGGTTGTTTCCTCTGCTCTTACCTGTGTTGATGGCATGAGTCTGTAATGGTCTTCAAACTCTTTTCTTCATTGCATAATAGCTAGAGCATATATGTTGTCCCCTCAAATCTCTCCATTTTATCTTCTTTTCTCCACTGTGGAGATAAATTGTTTTCTAATTATTACTTGCATCCATACTGTTTATCCTTGAACGAAGCCGCCAACACACAGTCTCATTTGTCATTAAGATGTGTATTTGTTACAAATTCTCATATTTTCCATCACATTGGTAAAGTGAATATTTTGCATTTTCCTCAGCTGGGTCCTTGTTTCCTTTCTAGTTTGCATTTTCTTCTTCCCTAAAGGACCACAACTCTGCCGTACCCATTAGAGCTGTTTCAATATTTCTATACTTTTACTATGATTCTCAGATTGGAACATTCTTATATCCAACTCTGCTCATTAAAGCCATTTCAAATCTTACTTCATTGTGGCCTTCTACTTTCTCCATTAAAAGAAGAAACAAAACACACTCACACACACACACACACACACACACAGAGAGAGAGAGAGAGAGAGAGAGAGAGAGAGAGAGAGAGAGAGAAAGAGAGAGAGAGAGCAACCCACTACTTTTGCTATTAATTGTACTACATTTTATCTTGATTGTAATTGCTTCTTTCTTTGTTTCTTTCTTTCTTTGTTTCTTTCTTCCTTTTCTTCTTTCTTTTTGTCTGACTTTCCTTTCTGTTTGCAACAAAATGTCCTCTAATCCAACTTTTCTGAATATGTTCTCTTCTGATCTCATTCAATTAGCTTCTGTTTCCACTGTTACAATAAAAGGAACTCATGTTAGGCAGGCACTGTTCTCCAGGTTGCTAGACCAAGTGGCCAGTTTCCTTTGATTGATCTTGTATCACCAAGGAACCTTGCCTCTCTTATGGCTCAGACCATCTATTTAATAATGTCACCTTCAATATTTTTACTTTCCTTTTATCTCTTTCTATGTCCATCAATGAAATGTGAACATTCCTCTTTCAAATGTTCTGAGTCTGAGCACTCATCTGACTCACCACTCTTCTGGATGGTGGATTTTGTCAAAAGCTTTTGAACTGATTCTTGTACTTCATGATTGTACTTGTACTTCTTCATCTACACAATAGAAAAAGTCGCCCAGTCCTCTTAAGCTCCAAGTTAGATACTTTGCTCCTGTGTCCCCAAATGCGGATGGCTTCCATCAACTCTCAACTTAGACTTAACTCATTATTAAAAAAAAGGGGGGGCACTTTTCTGATTTTATCCTTCCCCACTCTCTACATCCTCATTTGTGGCAGGGCTAGGCTTGCCTCTTTCTTGTTTTTCTGATGTGTTGTGCATTTTATAAACATTTGTTATTAATATTCTTTGTTTAAAATGAGTTTAGCAACATGTATGAATTATTTCTTGCCTTCCTCATATCTCTGCTTTCATATGACTTGTGACAGCCTTTCCGTAACATCTTCTATAAACTGGCATACCACTCTGTCTCCCTTAGCCCTGCGCTGATGTCCTCATGATCTTAGTTTTGCTTCCTGAACACAACTTGCCAATACCTGAAATATTATCTACTCTCTGTCTTATTTGTCTCCTTACTCTAGCTCCTCTAATTAGAAAAATGCTGTCTTCCAAACAGCTTCTCCTTTCCTTTGTCCTGTGGCCTGTTCTGAGTGCCTAGGACAGTGCTGAACACGTGAAGGATGTTTAATAGGGGCATGTGGAGTGAACTCTTTCCATTAAAGTATTAACTCCCAAGCCAGCTAATGGAAATATAACACTTACAACCTATGTTACAGCAAAGCATTGAAATCCTGTTCTATTTTAATTGGGTGTAAGGGCAACAGGGGTGATAAAGCTGAGGTTGGAATATTTTGAGAGCTATTATGTGATTGTAAATTATCTTAAACAAGTCTATGATTTTCAGAGGAAATGAAGTCATTGTAATCTCTTAGTCATCAGTGAAAAAGGAGAAAGAAAAAAAAACAAATGATACAATGCAAAAAGTCATCTTGACTAGAATAAAAACAACATATTTTCCTGCTTTTGAAAAAAAAGGCTTCAAATTTACTTTTTAAGTCCTAGCCTCTCAAGCAAACTTTGACTCTTAGGCATATTTATTCAATCAAGAAGATTATTATTACAATGCAGTGCTTAGGAGGAGTGACTTCCTGTGGCTTTACCATTTTAAACAACTGATGACATTTACCATAGCGATTATATGTGGATTATGAGTCTAGGATATACAGCATTGAAAGATCGCATCCTAAGAAAAAGTTAGATTTAATATTTTATAACTCACAGCAGGCTATGTATTCAAGCTAAACATGTTTTAATGGCAACTCCTCAAGCTACTAAAGGCTGTTATCACTAGAGGAGGGGGATACTAGTTTGTTACCATGACCCTCAGCAAAGCTACTTCTTCATAAGCAGAATTGTTGAAGGGCTTTATTATTGTTCCTACAATATTGAGCTAGATGCCACTTACTGTGTATTATCATGTTTGATTATATCTCACTGAAAAGAGGAGTCTGCATATAATGACCTAACAATGATAGAATTTTAAACTATATACATATTCTTGGTTCCTAAGAATAACATTTCTTATAACATGTGGTTATATATTATATTACATAAAATTATAAATGAACTCTGATTTATCTTCTGTTGTGATAGCTTTCCTAAACACAATGTTATTTATGTGTTCTTATTCATTTTCATTCAGAAATTATTCAGCCAATCTGGCAACATTTTAAGTTAATGTAGCTGTTTATCTGACATTGTTTATGTGATTCTAAACACTAACCACTCATCAGTACTGAGGATTTCCTAGATATTTCTGTTGCAAAGCACAGTTGTAGTGGTTGTCCCTTTAATAAAAATAATTCTTATTGAATATACAACACTATTCAAACAGATGAATAACTGACAGTGTAGCTTTAGTGTTCACCTAGTATGTTTCTGTTGGAAGCACTTCAAAAACCACACTAGAACAAATAAAAATACGTGACTACAGTTGATCTTGCAATGTGTCTGGAATTGTATTATGCATCCCTAATGGCAACAGATGTTTTAATTCTGTAGGTTCTGTCTCTTTCTTCTACCTACTGCCTTTGAAACTTTATCCAGAAATACAAAAAAATAGGCTTATCAATGAATCAGTGGGAAAGAAAGAAAATGCCATTCCCATCTGTTCTCATCTAATGATCTCACAGCTCTGTCTATACAGGATGGGTACATTGTCATAATAGTTATGATAAAGTCTTATTGTCCTTTACTTAAGATGTTTCTCTCAGTTATTTGAGAGATGACCTCAGTTACACATTCTGAATGGACCTACTCCTCTCTTCCTCTCTCTCTCTCTCTCTCTCTCTCTCTCTCTATATATATATATATATATATATATATATATATATATATATATATATAATATCTCTTTATATATATTATATTATATCTCTTTATCTCTATATAATATATATATATATATATATATATATATATATATATATATATATATATAATTTGTATGTATATTTTTAGAGCTGGAAAACAATTGGTATGGTCATCCCTGGAAAGAACCACCTCTCCCACTAACACTTTTTTCTTAGTTGCCTATAGTTATCTGTGTAAGTTTGAGGCCTCTTGTGTTCTTCTCCCATCCACTTCAGCATGTCCACTGAACCATTCTTGTACATGCTGTGGTTGGGCAGTCATGTTGGTGAGACTTCATGGGTGTTAATTCTGAAATTGCTAAGATATACAATTTCACATACAAACTTTCTGACCCTCTGACTCTTGGAAATCTTTCTGCTCCCTCTTCAACAGTAGTCTCTGAGCCTTAGGTGAAGCAGTATCTTCTAGATGTATCAATATGGACTGGTTTCAGAAATCTGCTTTTTGATGTGTTGTGATTTTTGTAGTGGTTTGTATATTGCAAAAAGTATATTCATTTATGTGGGGTGATGACTACATTTATCTGTATGTGCAAGAACAGATGAATGTAGATGGGTGTTATGGATTATGTTGGTTTAGAAATTAATGGTTGTAGATCCTCTTAAACACCACGACTTCACTAGCACTGAATAGTTGGCTCTGGTTTTTAGTACCAGAAATGGTTTCTCTCCTTAGTAGTGTTTCACCTCTAGTGTTTCCGGTAAAGTGAAACAATGATTGTAATGTAGATAAAAAAGATCCTTGTGAGAAAATGTGCTTTAAGATCATGGGCTGGTTATTTTCCAGCATCAATGTGATAAGATTTAGAACCATCTAAATGTGTCTGCTGAGGTTGTTTCTAGAGAAGTATTACTGAGAAAATCTATCATGAACTTGATACCACTCCCCTATGAGCTAGGATCCTCCACAGAATAAAACAGGGAAAGCAGCAATAACTGAGCTAATCCAGCAAGCATTTCTCTTTGCTTCTTGATTGGATGAATTGTGACCATTGACCTAACTCTCTGCCCCGTCAAAAGCTGTTTCTGTTGCCATATCTCTACTACAATGTATGATAATCTCAATTGTGAGCCAAAGTTTTTCTCCATTCAGTTCCTTTTGTTGGGTATTTGTAATCATGGTAACAGATAAAGTAACCAATATATGTATAATACTGAAAAAAAAGAACTTGTTTAAAGAGTAACCAAATTAAAGATCACATGAAATATGCTCAAGTGTATAATTTTAGCTTGTGTCTGAAAGCAGCATATTATATTTCACCAGTTTAACTTATTTTATTATTCTTTGCTAGCTGTATAAAATGCTCAACAATATAGTTTTAATGGTCTTGCTAGTTTGAGAAGGCTGTGTACCTGATACTAAAGGGAATGACCAATACAGGAAGGGCTTCAGAAGAACTGGCATTTGAGCCCTGGTCAGTATGTAAAATCTGTCGTGAACATCTGTCATGAAAAAAGTAAAAGAAACCCAAACTGGAAGAATTAGAATTACCAAAAAATTTTTGCAATTGTTAACTGCATTTGAAATTACTAATATTTTTTTCTCTATATAATACCAAAAGTAACCATGTAACAGATGTGGTACTAGAAAAATCTCAGGATCATCTCACTATCTAAGGGAAGATCACTTAAAATAGCCATGTTCCTGAAATGGAGGAATTTCCTTCCTCTCTTGCAGAGGTATTGTGAGAAAGAGCTATTTTTAGAGCATGTTACTTCCAAAATTAAAAATGGCTCCCATGAGGATTTTCATTGCCAGTATAAGGCTGTATAAATTGTTTCTCTTTTACTGAGAAACCAAAAGCATTCAGTATTAATCCAGATGAAATAAAAGATCAGGGAGATATCTGGAAATGTTATGGTTGCAGCAGGAATTAAGAAGCACTGTAAGATATATACTATCTCTATCTGTCTGTCTGTCTGATATATATATATATATATATATATATATATGTCTGCCTATTTCAAAACTGTCATTAAAACTTAAGCCAACTCTGAAATGTATTCATGGCAGGAGGCAGAGACCTGATGTTCTTACAGTAATTAATTCAGTGATGCACTTTGAAAGAAACCCTGTAGTCCAGAGAAAGCTGCTTAATTCAGGCTGTGGTTGGAAGTCAGTGTGTGCTGGATCATCCTGTCTGTCACCAGCGATGAATCAAGCAACTACATCAAGTTTTTAATTCACTGCCAGATAGCAGAGGGACAAATGAAGTTTGCAATCTACCTTTTCCCTAGCCAGGTAAAAAGTAGGTAAAAAAAAAGGTTTTGATGGAGAAACAGTTATCTTAATTAGGTGTTATGTCTTTGATGTTGATTTCAGAACCAAGAAATTAATATTCAAAAATTTTTGTTCACAGAAATTTGTCACTTCAATGTGAGATCAAAGTACTAGAACAAAATGAAATGGTTCATGTAGAAACAGAGTGCATAATGACTTGGCACACTAAGGGCAAACTGCCAGCAGTCATTCTTTGAGAACATCAGGATTTGGAATTCCAAAGCTTCCACTGACATCTTCTTTGCTTCAAAATGCAGGTGTCAATAGAGCCTGGCAGCACATACCCACTGGAGACCATCCAGTCCAATACCAATGCAGAAATGAGTATCACAAGTAGCTGCAAACAAAAATCCATCGGCCTTTGAGGCTGTATTGTTATTTCTGTATCCCCTATGTGCACAAAAGAAACCTGCCTTGAGTAGTAACCATACCACAAGCTTGTCTAAACCATTCCTCTGTTTTTGCAGTCAGATGAAACCCTACTTTTGGATTTTAGTTTCTATATTCCTGCTCACCTGACAGGACTGAATAATTCTGCTTACTTGGCCAGGGATGGGTTGATCCTTTGTGCTCTCACAGAGCTGTTCCATATCTTTATTCTTCTGGCTACTACAGAAAGTCTACAGTCATAAAGTTCTTGGGCTAGTGAGGTATCCCAGAAAAGCTTGTTGTTGCTGCTGTTTTGGATTTGGTTGTTTGTTTGTTTGTTTGTTTTTGGATTTTTTAGTTAGACCCCTCTTGGAAATATACCAGCTCCATCCTTGCGAATTTTCTCTGTTCTTTTAGATATGTGCCTTGGGCCCTCCCTTTCTGAATGATCCCCATGGTCGTACTAGTTATGGTTTGAGATATTAATGATCAGCACAGTCTCACTTCAAAGAACTCATCAATGCATTCCAAAGCTATTTTCTGTGAGATGTTGCCCAAAACAATTCTGTTGCCCTTGATCCCCCATCTGAGAAGAACTTTTGATTGATGAAAGTTTTGTCTTTGGAGTTATGTCCCTCCAGTCCAGCTACCAGAAGCTACTGACAAAAAAGGAAACCACTTTGTCTCAAGTTGTAGTGATATTTTTGCTCATATCTACTCTGTGGGGCAGACTAGTGCTCTTGGGCACCAGAGTTCAATAAGCTACAAATTTCTGTTGATTCATATTCACAAGCATCTCCCATTTAGGTTTTATTTTGTAAATAAACAAAGCAAAAAAAAACAAAGAAAAATGCACTATGGACAAATTTTCTTTCTTGTTGGCACATGGATGGGATTTTAGGACTGAGACCAAACTAAGATTAGCTGCCTTCCTTGTCATATAGTGAAGAATAAATCTCATTATAACTTTATCAGCTGCTAAGTCAGTCAAGGTTATACATATTCCTGTTTCCTCTTCACTCCTAATTTTCACAGTCTCACACCTAATTAAACTTATTCTTTGCATCCAACCTAAACTTCAGTAAACACTTTCTTTTGTTTGTTTTGATTTCTGGGTTTTTTGTTTTGTTTTGTTTTGTTTTGTTTTATTGAAAATGGATTCTCTCATACAGTTTATTCCATTAAACAAATGAGTGGAAATGTATCCAAAGGGAGTGAAAATATATCCAACTTTTAATCATCTTTGAATCCTCAAAGGTTGTCCATGTTTATAGGCATTGCTTGATGGTGACTTGAAAGGTTGAGGTTCTGGGAAAGGTCCTGACTCCTCAGCCTATGAAAGCTAGATTTCTGTTTGAATATGGTGAGCCATTGAAGATTTTATAGGACAAAATATTCTAAGATGTTTGCAGAATATGCATTTGGCCTTCACAATGCAAAGATGACTTTCGTGGTTTCTATCTGACATAGATAAAAATAATGAACTCTATTGAGAACACAAAATAGCCAAAGAAGAGCTTCCTCTTGTTTTATTTATTTAATTATATATAATCTATTTTAGGTTTTTTTAAAAGGCATTTATGTGCACATTGCTTGGTAATTTCTTTTATTTTGTCACTGTACAAAAAAAAAAAGCATATCTGTCATGGGGAACTGAACTTGGAATTCAGGCCCACTCCGCAGGAGTGATTCTTTGCCTGATATAGTAAACTATCTCAATCTCTCATGGTGGGGAAGATCATATACCCTGACGTATGGGTAAACACCACTGGCCTTAACAGGCTCCAATGGATAGTCCTCATCCAGTGGTCACATAGATGGTCCTGGTTGAAATAAATGGGTCACAAAGAATAATCAAAAGTCAAAACTCTGGGAAAGTTAGTGTAAGGACAAGGAGTTGGTTATTTGGCAGGATCAGAGGGAAAATCTAAGAAAGGATGAAGGGAGAGACAATCAGAATGTGTTATATACATCTATGAAAATTTCAAAGAACTAACTAATTTTAAAAAGCCTTTGAGGCAAATATATCCGGAGTAGAATGTACAATCAGCAAGTTTTCTATTATTTACAAATTGCTAAGTATATCTTGTCAAAACACTCCCTAAAAATACTGCACATTCTCTCAATCATGCTAAGAAAAACACAATCACTCAAGGAAGAGTTTGCCTACAGAATATCACACCCTTCTAAATAAAGTTTTAAGGAAAACATATGAGATACTTTGTTCCATTTTTTCCTTTTTTCTAAAATTAATCTATCAAGGGCATATAAAATAGCCTTTTAAAAAGTGCATAGTTTTATAAATGAATAGAAATATTACTGTATAACTTGTTACTAGACAAGATGCATGACTAAGAGGAAGTGTAAAAACTGGTCATTGTTTTTGTACTTTTCCTCTTTGTACTTTTCCTTTTAACCTGATTTATTACCTGTCCCATCAAAATGGCCGCCATGACATCATTATTTGTATTGAAATAATTTCAGCTTAATTTAAATCCTGAAACACTGCCTTTAAGCAGTTTTCTAAGTTAGTGGAAGGAAAAGCAGGGTGTGAAATCGGGAAGCCTGAATTTTATCTCAGCCCCATTGTTCCTTCCCAGTGTATTATTTAATCTGCTTCTCAGTTCTTATTTGATCTTCAACACACAGAGGATTTGAAACCTATGGGCCTGAGGACACCTCTCAGTTCTAACACACTGTAATACACAATTACAAATCTGGGGTCTCTTTTCTGACATCTATATCCAGTTTTTCTTAGAACACTGATCCCAGTGGCTTATATCTGCTCAAAAATAGACTTCCTGGAATTTCTTTCCCTTCCTAGCCATTTTTTACACCCTAAGTGTTCAGCGTCCAGTATTTTCAAGGTCCTCCTCTGTGCAATGAAAATCATCATAGAGAGATCTTGGCCACTGAAGACTGAGAAGTCAGTCCTGAATGTGACAAATTAACTGCCCACACAGCAAATGGTGAATACTTTCTGCTTGCTGTGTGTGAAAGGAAACTAATAATACCATCCTACCAGTTTTGAAATGTGGGAGTTAGGATGAAGAAAACATGAATGTGAAATATTAAGTACATATGCAGTATATTATGATAAATTAACACATTAGCATGTACCACTGCACAATCTAGCCTAGACAACTTGTGCACTTTTAAAAATAAGTCCCTCTGAGAAAAGTTCCTTAATCAAAAATGATAACCTTACAGACCTTGTGAATGTTTTGCCAGCCTACAGGGGAAGATGTCTTGGCTACCGATGGCAGCTCATCAACCATAGTTCTCTTGTCGTTTTGAGGGAAAAGGCAAATGGGGTCGATCTAGGTTTGTGCCCTTTCAGACCTCCTCAGATATAGCTTAAATTATTGAAAAGAAAAACACTCAATATCTAAGGCCTCAGGTGAGTAGATCTTTATAGTTTGAACATTATCCAGAAGCTGGAATGAAAAGAAGGGGATTTAACACTAATCTTATAAGATTATGTTTTAGAATGAATAGTGATCCGGGGCAAAGGAATACTGTGAATGAAAAATAATCCCAGCTTAAGATGACATAATGAAAGCCTTGATATCTCTGAAAAGCTGTCCAAAACTAAGACCTAAAGAATGTTATGAATCAGGCCCAGCTATAAGATCAGATTTTCCCATCCTTAAAACATTTAGGGGACTTGAGCAAAGGAGGTATTCCACACATCCTGATGCATTATTCCTGAGATTTCACACTCAAGGGCCTTGGTTTTCAATATTTATTGCATTAATAACATAAGTAACTTTGTCATTTGGAAGACTGAACAATAAAGTTTATATTAAAATTGACACAACTCAGGTGGTAAAATATTTTCTAAATTGTCAAAACATAAAATATACAATATGCATATTTGATTTCATACTTCTTTTAAAATTCTCTGTATGTCATGCAATGTTTCTCCCTGCAATCTCAAAAAATTTGTATAAAATACAGTCTCATGTTTTTATCATATATCTTTTCTTCATAGCTCTCATATTAAATGGATTTTGATTTTCAGTTTATCCAATTATAGTCTATTAGATATTTTAGATAAGAAGTCTACATTTACCTAGGCTTAGATGCTGAAAAACATGAAAATCCAATTAATGCATACCTCTTATTTGGTATATGAGGATTTCTTTTCTTTTGTTTAGTATTTTTTTATTCAATATATTTTTACTTACATTTCATATGATTTCCCCTTTTCTAGCCCTCCACTCCCTGAAAGTCCCATAAGCCCCCTTCCCTCCCCCTGTTCTCCCACCCACCCTTTCCCACTTCCCCGTTCTGGTTTTGCCCTATACTGCTTCACTGAGTCTTTCCAGAACAAGGGGCCGATCCTCCGTTCTTCTTGTACCTCATTTGGTGTGTGGATTGTTTTGGGTATTCCAGTTTTCTAGGTTAATATCCACTTATTAGTAAGTGCATACCATGATTGATCTTTTGAGACTGGGTTACCTCACTTAGTATGATGTTCTCCAGCTCCATCCATTTGCCTAAGAATTTCATGAATTCATTGTTTCTAATGGCTGAATAGTACTCCATTGTGTAGATATACCACATTTTTTGCATCCACTCTTCTGTTAAGGGATACCTGGGTTCCTCCCAGCTTCTGGCTATTATAAATAGGGTTGCTATGAACATAGTGGAGCATGTATCCTTATTACATGCTGGGGAATCTTCTGAGTATATGCCCAGGAGTGGTATAGCAGGATCTTCCAGAAGTGAGGTGCCCAGTTTTCTGAGGAACCGCCAAACTGATTTCCAGAGTGGTTGTACCAATTTGCAACCCCACCAGCAGTGGGGGAGTGTTCCTCTTTCTCCACATCCTTGCCAACACCTGCTGTCTCCTGAATTTTTAATCTTAGCTATTCTGACTGGTGTAAGCTGAAATCTCAGGGTTGTTTTGATTTGCATTTCCCTAATGACTAATGAAGTTGAGCATTTTTTAAGATGTTTCTCCACCATCCGAAGTTCTTCAGGTGAGAATTCTTTGTTTAACTCTGTACCCCATTTCTATTCTCTTTGATTGATGGGTCAGGATACCCTATGGTTGAATAGTGGACTATAAAACAAGGAAGAATAAATTATCGAGAAAATGAACCCAAATTTTATTATTGTTCTATAAATTACTCTATCATCATCATCATATACACATACATATACACACACACAAACACACACACATCAATTCATTTCTTTTAATTGTAGTTTTAATTGTTTCTGCCACTGTAAAAGACAGAGATGATAATTTGACTGACATATTTTACATAACTGTGAAGAACATTAGATAATGCGTGGAATTATACCAATAAAAGAATCTACAAACTGTAATTATTGATAGAGATGATACACCTGTTTCTAGTTCCACTCAGCTTTACCATCTGATACCCAGCTTCATGGTTTTTTAGTAGTTAGGGTTCACCTGGGCTAACATTCATGTGGTATTTCTATCAACATTTGCTTAGCACCCAAATTAATTTATTTTAAAAGATATCTTATATTGCTGAAAAAATGAGAAAATAATTATTTCTTTGAGAAATAGAAGGCTTTAAACATTAATTCAATGAAAAGTTGTCCTCAAATTCTAACTAAAGTCTGCTGTTTGCTATGCATCTGATCTGCTTTTTTTTTTTTTTTTTTTGAAGTAAAAACTAGAAGTGAATCAATGCTACAAAGACATTAAGGAATTGTACCAGCCTCACACTAAGGCTTTCTACGAGATGTAAATAAGAACTATTGAATGATATTTAAAAAGAGTATAACTTTCCTACTATGTCATTTTTTGCTATTTTTTTAAAAAAAATTACAAAATTATATTCCCTGCCATCTGTTAGACATGCCTACCATGTGGAGAAAATTGGCTGCAGCGTAGAAATACAGTGGGCTTGGAATTTTAGTAACTTGGCATATCACTGATACTCAGGAGCCATAGGCTTTTAATTTCAGCTATAGGCATTGTGATGAAGTCCAGAGGATTTTGTTCCCTCACATACTGTCTTCTCCATTTCCTCTATGTGTGCAGAATAGATACCATCCCATTTAGCAAGTATATAAGAATATCTCCATATCCATTTACAGAAGAGCTGTTCTGCTAACCACAATATTCTATCTTAATAAATAAGGGCATTCTGATCTTCCATTGATATCATGAATTCAATTAATTGTCAGGTGTAGAGAAAAACCAGCAAATTTATATTAATATCATCTCTAATGGCAGATTGCATGTAACTGCATCAGAAATGATCAGTTGTTCATGTATACTCAGCTGCTCTGACCTACGCAAATATATTGATTTGCTCTGCTATGCAAATATATTGATTGATAGTGTGTTTTTACAAAAGAAAGGGAAAAATAGCCTGCTTCCAACAAGCTTTTTGCAAGAACAACAGAATAAAAGAGTATTAGATAGACGTTGGAGGTAATTAATCTTGTAATTGGTGGATTCTCAGTGATTTACTGATGACTTGAAATTCAGGCCTTGGTAATGTCTTCTTCTCTGTAAAACAGGTCCTTTAAGTTAGTGGGTGGCACTGACCTATGTTTTAACCGTATCTTTTAGCCCTCTGCTTTCTCAAGACTTCATTACACATGTATAATCACATGTAACAGACGTTACTAAAAGTTAGGCAAATATTCCCTGAGTTTCTCTTAAGCCACTCCGACTTCCAGCTTTCCTTGTGGTCTGTTGTATAAAAGAACTGTAGGTACAAAAATTATGTTTACAGCTTTATAAGATGTTAGCATAGAGCCAACCATTGCATAGCACATTCAAATGTTTCATTGATTATAATAGCAGCACAATGAATATGCATCAAAATGTTCACATTAAAGACCTTGAATTAGAATACCAATCAACCAAGATTGATCAGTAATTAAATTGGGATCATCTACCTGAGAACTCCTTGGGATTTGGTCAGGCACACCAATGTTTGTCAATTTGGTGCTATCATGTTTCCTCTTACCCATCCCTTTCCTAGGACTCCTTGTCTCCTTCTTCTACATTAATTCTTTCTAATTGATCTTGTTTCTTTTGGAATTATATTTTCTACTCTGGGAACCTTGAATGTGTTAATAATTATCACCTCTATTTATGCCTACCACTTCTACTCCAAATTGTTCTGGACTCGGCCTTGGCCTTAATCATCAGATATTACTTTTGAATCATAAATGCTTGTGATGAGATAAGATATGCACCCCTAGAGACCAGCGTTAGGATCCCAGGTAGTATGTTTTTCTCCTAAATCAAGACCTTGGGTATATATTTTATAAGAATAAAAATACCTTTAAAGGCAAACTAAAGAAAAAAATTCAGCCTGCTTGCTTGACACTAAAACTGATCACTTTTTAATGAAAAAGAATTCTCAAAGTAAGTCATCAATATGGATGCAGAGTAGCTAAGGTTTCTTTCACGCAGGGTAAATTAAATTGAACATCTCAAGGACAAACATCAATAACAGCTTAAATAAACAGAATGTGTTGAGATGAAATGTCACCCCATTTATATTTTAACCTTCTGTGCAAATGCTTTTGCCAATATGTGCTCTGAGGTTTGAAAAGTAAACATAGAAGTTATTTATTGTCTTCTAAGCCACAGAATGGTAATCATTATAACTTATCATGATAAATTGGTTAAGACTAATTATTGTCCATCCTCACATATTTCCCCAAACTACACATATCTGCATTTTAATTAAAATGAAATGGTTAAAGGCACAGAAATATTGTCAGTGTTCAATATCTACCTCTCTCTCCCACATGAAATAGCAGTGTGCTATTTCTCAGAAGTCTGAAAGCTCTGAAGAATCAACCCTAGAATGTCTAGAGTGAGTTTCTACAGTGTCTACAAGATGTTGAGAAAATGGATGTTTTACAGTGTGGGGGAGATTTCCTTTGTGTTTCTGTGACCATGCAGCTTGATTCTGGGTTTCTCATACCCTTGGGCTCATCTCTGCTCCGTGCGCTGTTATTAAGAATAAAACAGGAAGACCCTATCATCTTCCCTTACAGAATGGAAATATGATCATTTCAATTTTAAAAAGTCTAGAAACCTTTCTGCTAACCACCTTTGTACTGCCCTATGGACATGTAACTTAGGATAGAAAAACTTATGTCTAGTTCTCTACTCATTATTTTCAGTTCTGGGACCATTCCCTGTCATGCTAGTGGTTTCTAATCTCCACAGTGTGTTGATGAAAATTCCCAAGAGGACATTTAAAAAGCAAAAGCATCTTTCTTGGGAGCCATTGGGTTGCAGGTGCCATAGGGCACCTGGAGCATCCATTTTCTTATTTTTAAAGGCTTTCTCTAATATATCTCATAGCTTTGCTTAAGACATTAGCTTGTATTCAGTTTCTTCAACTCTTAAACAGAGTTAGGCAGTTTGTTTTACAAATTCCTCAGTTCTATTTATTGCTAAAATTTTTGAGTAATTGTTAAATTTACATATAAAGGTGCCCCAAATTGACAGTGTGGCAGTGCAATGCGTATCTTTGAAACACTGAACGTTTAATGAAACAATTTGAAGTGCATATGTTAATCTCCTTTAGATTCTATGACTTTTGTTTGTATTTTAAGCTATACAACATTTTTGTTGCTTTCAAAAGAAGTGAAAATGAGATTTGAAAGTCAACTAAAATCACTTTGTTTCTGGACAACATTTAATCTTTAAAATCAATTCACAGGTTGACTATGACAATAGAAGTATTGTCTGTATTAGCATTTGATGCAGGGGATGACTATCAAATTAGTATAAACATGAAGCTTAAAATTCCAGGCTTTTTGCAAAACAACAACAACAAAAAAAAAAAAAACCCATAATCACTTATCAGCAGATCTGTTTTCAGGCAAAGGAAAGAGCATATCAAGTCATTTTACTAATATTATTTCATGACAAAACATTACACTTAGGTCAATATGATACTGAAGATTTATTTCTTCAGATTTTCTTTCAGAATCTGGCACTTTTTGTTGGTATCATCAGGAGTCCATCCTGTGGACCTCCTCTAGGCAGAGCTATTTACCATTTTAAATTCTGGGACCATCCTCTGTCACCCCAGTGGTCTCTAATCTCCATAGTGTGGTAATGCAAAATCCCAAGAGGACAGAAGCTGCTAACCTTCACTTTGTCGTGATTACCTAATCAAAGCCACATCTACCTGCTTGGAGGCAGGTCAGAAAGCTCTTCCTCAGGTAGGAAATTACAGAAAGAGACCCCACCTTTTGATGAAGAATATAAGAGAGCTGCACTGCAGAATGGCAGGGCCTTGGGAAGAGGGGGAAATTGTAGAAATTTGCCATACCAATGGGGCCTTTTCATATTGACCACTTGCAGAAAACATCTCTCCCCATTGTCTTAGCATCACTGTGTTTAAATACTATGTAAAAGGAAAGGGGTCTTAGTAACTAAACTCCACATATTCAGAGCAGATGGAACTCTTGTAAAGTCACTAGTTCTATGTTTATTGTAGCAGCTATGGGGTTATTGTTTTTTAACAAAATCTCAACTGTTCAATTTTACCAATGAAGATTGGGGACCCAGAAGCCTCAGTGAAAGCTTAGAGAGGCAGAGAAAGCACCCAGATGACCTTTCTCCACAGCAGAACATCCCAAAATGAAGTTCTCCTTCACACCATTTTAAAAATCCTTCATACTGAATGTCCCTCCCTTCTACTTTCTCTGCATCTCTCTATCCATCCTCCTGACTCCTCCTTACTCTCCATGGTTTTTTCCTATGTTCACTCCATGTCAACTGGTTGCTTGCTCCATATACTGACCAATGGTTGACTTTATTTAATCCATTTACAATAAACAGAAAGCTCTGAGATTATAGGTGTGTGCTAGGATATAACCAACAACCTCACACAGCTGCTGCTATGCATTCCTCACTGTCTTGGAATTCCCCTCACACTGTAATCCAAAAGAAATTCTTACTTCTTATACAAATTAAAAAAAAATAGAAGAAAGAATGAAGGAATGAAGGAACAAAAGAAAGAAAGAAAGAAAGAAAGAAAGAAAGAAAGAAAGAAAGAAAGAAAGAAAGAAAGAAAGAAAGAAAGAAAGAAAGAAAGAAAGAAAGATACTAAGGCTGAGCCACACAACTAAAGACAGGTTTTCCAGGAAATAACAGGGTTTACATTGTAATCAGTTATCCTGCAACATGGAGCCAATCTAGATGTTGATAAGGCAGAAAAATGGATGAAGAATTTATACATATATGTAGACATATATATCACATATATATTAACTTTTTCAGGTAGATAAAAAGAACAAAACCATGTCATTTGAAGGAAAATGGATAAAACTAGAGATCACTATATTCAACTAAACAGACAAGACTTAGAAAGACAAATGTCACCATTTGGTTTTTACTATCTCATTATGAAACTAGACTTGAAATAAATTTAAAAGACCTGAAAGTAGAGAGCTATTTAGGAAAAGAATGGAATCCTTCAGGAGGAAACAGATTGACAAGTGAGGGTAATGGGAGTGAATGTGAACAAAGTACATGCTACATGTGCATAAAACTGTCATAACAGAACTCGTTTTGTACAATTACTGTAAACTTACATATGGTGAAGGCTAGGGAGAGTATTACTACATATTGATCCACACTGGAAAACTGTGACCTCTCCAAGCTAGTCTGGACATAGAATGTAACCAGTAAAGAGGTGGGTAGCCATTGCATTATCAGCAATGGACACGCTAAGCCAAGCTGAACCCTTTAACAAAAACTGATAAGGTTGTCTCCAATGTATGCACCAACATGCTCCTCTGTTAGATTCTAAGCCTTTTAATTAGCTTGGCATTTTTCTTTAGTCTCAACATGGCCAGAACGCACAAAACTATCTCATGTGTCTCCTAAAATATGGCTGTCTTGTTTCCCAAATAATCCTGTTGGCTGCTGGTCAGTTCCTAAGGGGCCGCTTAGACTTTCCACATTGGTAAATCATTTGATGCTTCCATAGAACTGAGCTCTCTGGTTTTCCTAAACCTCCCATATTCAGACTACCACCATGTTTGGCACTTGATGTGGGTGCTGTTCACAAATTCTGCCTCCAAGTGCAGAGACCATGGTATGTCCAGTAGAGAAGTGAGGAATTTTGGCTTTTTGTTATTGCTTGCCAAAGGTGTTTGATGAGACCCCTTTGCTCTGCTGCTTGTATTTGTGTCTCAAAAGTACACCCTGCATTTGCAATGTCACTTCAAACTCTACTCACATTAACTGTCCAAGAGCTTATGCTTAATTCGCCAGGATAGCCTCAGATACTCAAATGAATCTCTTATTGCCTTTCACCTCTCTTCACACAAATAAGCCCACAAGGAGCCCTCTCATCTCTCATCCCAGAAACTTTACTCAATGGAAATAAAAAAGAGCATTTCCACACAAGCAAATAACACAGAGGAAATATAGTGAGCTGGCAGGCCCACCAGCCCGTAGGGCATGCCAAGATGTGTTTGAAGTTTAGATTAGGCTCAGCCAGGCATATGACTCAATAACATTTGTTGATATTAATATTTATATTCTAGCATACAAACCTAGAATATCCCCCTTTGAAATATGTGAATAGTAATCTTACATTATCCCTTAACCCTATGAAACTTTTTTAATTGAAACAGAATACCACAGTGGAAAAAACTCAGATATGCGTTCAAATCCCAGCTCATCCATAAAATAGCATCATGATTTTGAGGGCCTTTTTTTTTCTTCAATAGAAAAATGACACTATAACCCATCTGGGAAGTTATAGGAGGAACAAAAGAAAGAAATGTGTAGAGGGAAACTTACATACTTCTACTATGACATATTAGGCTTAGGATACGAGGAAGCCTATGTTTTGCAGCCCATGAACCTCCATAGGTTCTGTAAAGAGTTGTTTCCTCCCTGGCTGGCCATTGTGAAGATCCATTCTGTTCTACTGAGTTATTGCATAGGACATGAAATATCCCTGGGGGACTGTGCTCACAAAGTAACATTTGACACTATTCTGAGTACCAAGAGAGAAGCAGGGTGTCTGCATGACTTAGATGGCACCAACGATGAGACACAAGCTAACAACATCAGTTTGTAAAGTGGTACCATTTATCAAATTGTAGCAATGTAGATTGGTTACATGGATGTGTAGTAAAGCTATATCAGAAAAACAAATCAAGATGAACATAATCAGACAAAAAAAGCAGGCCCAACGATATACTGCATGTACCAAACCAATGAAAAATGCTATAACCTTACCTAGACTCCATTTTTTTTAAAAGAAGGCATCTAACATGATGTAGTAAGAACCCTACCAACTGCTATCCGACCACCTGGTGTGTGAGCTTATCTGGACGAGTCCTGATGGTCCCCAAGGTTTCAGTTCAGCAAGTTCCCAGTGGACTGACACCACCTTGTCGAATTGCCATCTGTCTACCCATCTGTTGGACTGGCTAAACGCACCTCACCTGTAGTCCACTGGCTCTGCAGCTGAGACTGACACAATGTGCTCAATCCAGAATATCTCCAGCAGCTTTCCAACCACATTCATTAATTCATAATCATTTACAGTGACTCTCTTTACAACTCTGCTTGTCTTCAGTAAAACATTTGAATTCTACGGCCTCTTTAACACCAGTTTTAGTCATCCTAAAAACTATACATCATGGTGTGAAGTATAAAATGTGACTGAAAATGACTATATTAATTTAAACTATGAAAAAAGAACCTTTGAATACAAGTGTCCATCTACCAAAGGAAACTGGGACTACTTGGCAAATTACAGTCAATGAAAGTAACATAGCATGTTAATTTATCACTTTTCAGTAAAATCTGACACTGTGGAAAGATCTAAACCTTTCCTGGTTTACAGTGGTCACAACAGTCATACTATATTAAAATGGTAATTTTTACATGTCAAGGTTTTTAATTGGGAAATTTAAGTGATATATTACTTAATTTCTATTTGTTATTTTTAGGGTGATGTATAAAAGTATATGAACTAGTAAATAATGTCCTTTCTACAAATTGCTTTAAAAGTTAAAAAGAAAAGGCTTTAGGAAAGCATAAGATATTAGCCCAACAGTGTTGGGCACTAGGAAGGTCTGCATTTCTGGGTCCTGGAGACAGCACTAAGACATGACACAAATAACCCAGCCCTCATAGAAAGAAGACAGACAGTAAACAAATGCAGCATTGAGCATAGAGAATTAGATCAGGGACGTCTGTTTGACTGCAGAGAGCACCAATGTGGAGATGGAGAGGTCCTCTGTGAGAATGTGGCATTGAAATAGATACCTGACAATCAGAAAGAGCTTTCAGTATAGTAAGGGATACTACACTGAGAACAGGACACAGCCAACACAAAGGCTCAGGAGGAAGCAGCTAAACTTAAAGTCTGGAGAGGAAAGTGATACAAATGAGTGTGGAAAAGTGAAAGAATGAAACCAACACAGGTCTCAGCTTAGCATCCTGAATGAAGATGCTTTTCTTCCATTACATTTGTGTCACTTAGAACATCAGCAAACTGTCTTCTTGCATTCTGTACTTCACAATGGTGTAGAACTTATCCATACCAACTGCTATTTCCCATCCAAGACTATGTCACTGACACTCATCTTGACTTCTCAAAGACCCTTAACTATAGTGTGTCCTAACTCATAGCTGCAGGACCCATCTTTGCTTAAAATAATTAAAATATACTTTTAGAAAGAGAAGGCTGTACTACTGACCTCTTGAAATTTTACCTAGACCTAACTTTATTTCCTTGCTTTATATGCACAATAAGAACTCTGTCTGTTTTACCCCCTTCCTTCTACTAACTACAAGGCCTTTTCTGTCTGTCTGTCTGTCTGTCTGTCTGTATCTCTGTGTGTGTGCATGTGTGTGAATATGTGTATGCATGTGTGTGTATAATGTTCACTGTCATATCTAGATTAAGGATGTGATTTTATTACTCTTGTTTTCTCCTTTTGAAGCACAAAAATAATCTTGATGTACTTTACTATGAATGTTTGACCAAGACTGGAGACGAGAAGACATTAGAGGAACTGACTTAAATTCAAATACTTGCTCCATATGAAGACCTCTGAACTGAAACCACATTTGAGCTTCTGAGGTCAGTCAGATGAGCCAATGGGCTATATTCTAATATATTCTAGTGACAATGGCACTAATGACTGTGCCATTCTCTCTTTGAGTTCTATTGTTTTTCTACAGTGACACAGAATGTATCAGGAGAGGCTTGATTTACCAAAGATGCTGTTTTCTAATATGTCTTCACTTCAGTGAGCCTGTTTGAAGTAGACTATGGGCCATTTTGATACCTTTTCCTCACTTAGAAATTAATGCAGGGATTCCTAATCTCTGTACTTTGTAGAGCTTTGATGGAACATATATAAAACCTGCTATCTGCCTGCTTATTCCCCCTTTCAATGTATAAACAACAGTATAGTGTATGCATGTTTGTGTGTGTGTGTGTGTGCGTGTGCGCGTGCACGTGCGTGCATGTGTGGTGTAAAATCCTATCTATCTTTGCAAATACTTTTGAGGACTTAAAAATTATTCTAAAAGAAACTGTATTTTACAACTGAAGAATAAACAAAAAGTATTCGATGGTTCAAATATGTGGAGTCAAAAACTTAATAAAGTAGATATATAATTATTTTAGTTTGGTAGATAGAAAATTATATTTATATTATGGTTACTTTTATATATTTAAATATGGCAAGATAACAATTAAATGGAAGATACAGCATTATAAAAATGTCTATTACAGTAAAGTCTATAAATCAATAATAGTGTTTTTAAGCTATAAATAAGAACATACTAAAATATCTCAGTTATTGTCACATTATTTGGAAGTAAGGGATTTATGGTAGAAACACATTTGCTGCTTCAGTAATCTCAGAAAATGATTTCTGGCTAGCATCATCTCAATTCTATTACATTTATGACTGTACTTCCTTCAATAAATTCTTCTCATCATGAAACTCCTAATGTTACCAGACATTTTCTGCCGAATATGAGACAATTATTGTTATGATTGGGAAGTTATTAATGCTATACATGACCTGCTCAAGAGGTGGGAAATTGAAAGTAAGTTGTTTACTTTTATATCTTGTTAACAAGAGAGTTTGAGTGACACGCTATTAATTTCATGAAATAGAAAATGTCTAATATAATCAATTGTAACTAGTCCTTCCTACAATAGATGTAGATTGCAAAAATCTATTTCCTATTACAATATTACTCAAAAATTTGCTGTTCAAAGCTACCTTGTTTCCATTTAGAAATCTAATGTGTTCAGACCTGAAATTGTGTTTATCTGGAATCAGATGGTATGGAGAAAAGGAAAAGTGAGGCTACTAGGTGGATATCAGTCAGATGAGATGGCCGTGGAGCTGGCCAACAGGGACCAAATGGCTGATGACGTACTAGGAGCTGCGTAGCAGAGAACTTTATTCTTATCTTTTCTCAATAAATAAGGACATGCACCCCACCTCATATTGGCCTTTGCTATAGCTCTCAAGGTATCAGGGCAATAAAACGCAGTCTTAACTCACTAATTGTGAAACATCAGGGAACCTTCCAGACCTTGCTTTCTGGGTCTCTGTTTTTTATTATTTATTCAAGATTTAATTGTTTCTTAATTGCAAAGACCCCAGGTAATATATAGACTTTAAAAAATGAGAGTGTGGTATACAGATATATATATATATATATCATAATTGGCAAATCCATTCAAATGCATTAAAGATATGAAAAACAAATCCAAAGTTGCCTGGTTTAGAACTCTTGTGGATTATTAGGATCTGTGCTGGCTTCTGATAGGAAAGATTATGACAGAGAAAGAGAACAGAACCCACTGGCTTCCTATGGTGGCTGTTACTAGTTCTGGAAAGCAAGAATTATTCTGGTACCCACAATGCCCTGGGCCAATATCCAGTCAGTCTAACCCTCAAACAAAGACATTCTCAGCTCTTGCGCTCTTCCTGTCTCATGTTTGCTATTCTGAAGATTTTCTTTTTACTCATTTACTTTACATTCAGCTCACTGTCCCCAGCTCCCAGTCCCTCCCTCCCACACTCCTTCCATTCACCCCCTTTCCTCTTCACCTCTGAGCAGGTGGGTGCCCCTGGGTATCCCCACACACACCCTGGCAAATCAAATCTCTTTGGGAATAAGCAATCCTCTCCCACTGAGGCCAAACAAGGCAGCCCAGCTAGAACATCTCCCATGTACAGGCAATGGCTTTTGGGACAGCCCCCATTCCAGCTGTTCAGGACCCACATTAAGATCAAGCGGCACATCTGCTATATATGGGCTGGAAGACCTAGATCTAGCCTGTATATACTCTTTTTTTTTATTCGATATAATTTATTTACATTTCAAATGATTTCCCCTTTTCTAGCCCCCGCCCACTCCCCGAAAGTCCCGTAAGCCCCCTTCTCTTCCCCTGTCCTCCCTCCCACCCCTTCCCAGTTCCCCGTTCTGGTTTTGCCAAATACTGTTTCACTGAGTCTTTCCAGAACCAGGGACCACTCCTGCTTTCTTCTTGTATCTCATTTGATGTGTGGATTATGTTTTGGGTATTCCAGTTTTCTAGGTTAATAACCACTTATTAGTGAGTGCATACCATGATTCACCTTTTGAGTCTGGGTTACCTCACTTAGTATGATGTTCTCTAGCTCCATCCATTTGCCTAAGAATTTCATGAATTCATTGTTTCTAATGGCTGAATAGTACTCCATTGTGTAGATATACCACATTTTTTGCATCCACTCTTCTGTTGAGGGATACCTGGGTTCCTTCCAGCATCTGGCAATTATAAATAGGGCTGCTATGAACATAGTAGAGCATGTATCCTTATTACATGGTGGGGAATCCTCTGGGTATATGCCCAGGAGTGGTATAGCAGGATCTTCTGGAAGTGAGGTGCCCAGTTTTCGGAGGAACCGCCAGACTGCTTTCCAGAGTGGTTGTACCAATTTGCAACCCCACCAGCAGTGGAGGAGTGTTCCTCTTTCTCCACACCCTCTCCAACACCTGCTGTCTCCTGAATTTTTAATCTTAGCCATTCTGACTGGTGTAAGATGAAATCTTAGGGTTGTTTTGATTTGCATTTCCCTAATGACTAATGAAGTTGAGCATTTTTTAAGATGCTTCTCCGCCATCCGAAGTTCTTCAGGTGAGAATTCTTTGTTTAACTCTGTACCCCATTTTTTAATAGGGTTGTTCGGTTTTCTGGAGTCTAACTTCTTGAGTTCTTTATATATATTGGATATTAGCCCTCTATCTGATGTAGGATTGGTGAAGATCTTTTCCCAATTTGTTGGTTGCCGATCTGTCCTCTTGATGGTGTCCTTTGCCTTACAGAAACTCTGTAACCTTATGAGGTCCCATTTGTCAATTCTTGCTCTTAGAGCATACGCTATTGGTGTTCTGTTCAGAAACTTTCTCCCTCTACCGATGTCCTCAAGGGTCTTCCCCAGTTTCTTTTTTATTAGCTTCAGAGTGTCTGGCTTTATGTGGAGGTCCTTGATCCATTTGGATTTGAGCTTAGTACAAGGAGACAAGGATGGATCAATTTGCATTCTTCTGCATGCTGACCTCCAGTTGAACCAGCACCATTTGTTGAAAAGGCTATCTTTTTTCCATTGGATGTTTTCAGCCTCTTTGTCGAGGATCAAGTGGCCATAGGTGTGTGGGTTCATTTCTGGATCTTCAATCCTGTTCCATTGATCCTCCTGCCTGTCACTGTACCAATACCATGCAGTTTTTAACACTATTGCTCTGTAGTATTGCTTGAGGTCAGGGATACTGATTCCCCCAGATTTTCTTTTGTTGCTGAGAATAGTTTTAGCTATCCTGGGTTTTTTGTTGTTCCAGATGAATTTGATAATTGCTCTTTCTAACTCTGTGAGTTGGGATTTTGATGGGTATTGCATTGAATCTGTATAGTGCTTTAGGCAAAATGGCCATTTTAACTATATTGATTCTACCGATCCATGAGCATGGGAGGTTTTCCCATTTTTTGAGGTCTTCTTCCATTTCCTTCTTCAGAGTCTTGAAGTTCTTGTCATACAGATCTTTCGCATGTTTGGTAAGAGTCACCCCAAGATACTTTATACTGTTTGTGGCTATTGTGAAGGGGGTCATTTCCCTAATTTCTTTCTCAGCCTGCTTATCCTTTGAGTATAGGAAGGCCACTGATTTGCTTGAGTTGATTTTATAACCTGCCACTTTGCTGAAGTTGTTTATCAGCTGTAGGAGCTCTCTAGTGGAGTTTTTTGGGTCACTTAGGTAGACTATCATGTCGTCTGCAAATAATGATAGTTTGACTTCCTCCTTTCCAATTTGTATCCCTTTGACCTCCTTATGTTGTCGAATTGCCCGAGCTAGTACCTCAAGTACAATATTGAAAAGATAAGGAGAAAGGGGGCAGCCTTGTCTGGTCCCTGATTTCAGTGGGATTGCTTCAAGTTTCTCTCCATTTACTTTGATGCTGGCTACTGGTTTGCTGTATATTGCTTTTACTATATTTAGGTATGGGCCTTGAATTCCTGTTCTCTCCAAGACTTTAAGCATGAAAGGATGCTGAATTTTGTCAAATGCTTTTTCAGCATCCAATGAAATGACCATGTGGTTTTGTTCTTTGAGTTTGTTTATGTAGTGGATTGTATTGATGGATTTCCGTATATTGAACCAACCCTGCATTCCCGGGATAAAGCCTACTTGATCATGGTGGATGATCGTTTTGATGTGTTCTTGGATTCGGTTGGCAAGAATTTTATTGAGTATTTTTGCATCGATGTTCATAAGGGAAATTGGTCTGAAGTTCTCTTTCTTTGTTGGATCTTTGTGTGGCTTTGGTATCAGCGTAATTGTGGCTTCGTAGAAGGAATTGGGTAGTGTTCCTTCTGTTTCTATTTTGTGGAATAGTTTGAAGAGTATTGGTGTTAACTCTTCTTTGAAGGTCTGGTAGAATTCTGCACTGAAACCATCTGGTCCTGTGCTTTTTTTGGTTGGAAGACTTTCTATGACTCCTTCTATTTCTTTAGGCTTTATGGGACTGTTCAGATGGTCTAGTTGGTCCTGATTTAATTTTGGTATTTGGTATCTGTCAAGGAAATTGTCCATTTCCTCCAGATTCTCCAGTTGTGTTGAGTACAGGCTCTTGTAGTAGGATCTGATGATTTTTTGGATTTCCTCAGTTTCCGTTGTTATGTCTCCCTTTTCATTTCTAAGTTTGTTAATTTGGATACTTTCTCTGTGCCCTTTGGTCAGTCTGGCTAAGCGTTTATCTATCTTGTTGATTTTCTCAAAGAACCAGCTCCTGGTTTTGTTGATTTTTTGTATGGTTCTCTTTGTTTCTACTTGATTGATTTCGGCCCTGAGTTTGATGATTTCCTGCCTTCTACTCCTCCTGGGTGAAATAGCTTCTTTTTGTTCTAGGGCTTTCAGGTGTGTCATTAAGTTGGTAATGTATGCTCTCTCCATTTTCTTTTTGGAGGCACTCAGGGCTATGAGTTTTCCTCTTAGCACTGCTTTCATTGTGTCCCATAGATTTGGGTATGTTGTGTTTTCGTTTTCATTGTGTTCTAAAAAGTCTTTAATTTCTTTCTTTATTTCTTCCTTGACCAAGGTATCATTGAGTAGAGTATTGTTCAATTTCCACGTGTATGTGGGTTTTCTGTTGTTTCTGTTGCTATTGAAGACCACTTTTATTCCATAGTGATCACATAGGAGGCATGGGATTAGTTCTATCGTCTTATATTTGTTGAGGTCTGTCTTGTGACCAATGATATGGTCGATTTTGGAGAAGGTACCATGAGGTGCTGAAAAAAAGGTATATTCTTTTGTTTTAGGATAGAATGTTCTATATATATCAGTTAAATCTAATTGGTCCAAAGCTTCAATTAGTTTCATTGTGTCCTTGTTTAGTTTCTGTTTTCCTGATCGGTCCATTGAGGAAAGTGGAGTGTTGAAGTCACCCACAATTATTGTGTTAGGTGCAATGTGTGCTTTGAGTTTTAATAAAGTTTCTTTTATGAAAGAGGGTGCCCTTGCATTTGGAGCATAGATGTTCAGGATTGAGAGTTCTTCTTGTTGTATTTTTCCTTTGACCAGCAAGAAGTGTCCCTCAGAGTCTCTTTTGATGACTTTGGGTTGAAAGTCAATTTTATCTGATATTAAAATGGCTACTCCAGCTTGTTTCCTGAGACCATTTGCTTGTAAAATTGTCTTCCAGCCTTTTACTCTAAGGTGGTGTTTGTCTTTGACCCTGAGGTGTGTTTCCTGTAAGCAGCAAAATGTAGGGTCCTGTTTATGTATCCAGTCAGTTAGTCTGTGTCTTTTTATTGGGGCATTGAGTCCATTGATGTTAAGAGATATTAAGGAATAGTGATTGTTACTTCCTATCATTTTTGACGTTATTTTTTAAATTTGATTGCTTAACTTCTTTTGGGTTTGATGAAAGGTTACTATCTTGCTTTTTTCAGGGTGAAGTTTCCCTCTTTGTATTGGTGTTGTCCTCCTATTATCCTTTTTAGGGCTGGGTTTGTGGATAGATATTGGGTAAACTTGGTTTTGTCGTGAAATATCTTAGTTTCTCCATCTATGGTGATTGAGAGTTTTGCTGGATATAGTAGTTTTGGTTGGCATTTGTGTTCTCTTAGAGTCTGCATGAGATCTGCCCAGGACCTTCTAGCCTTCATAGTCTCAGGTGAAAAGTCTGCTGTGATTCTGATAGGTCTTCCTTTATATGTTACTTGGCCTTTTTCTCTTACTGCCTTTAATATTCTTTCTTTGTTTAGAACATTTGGTGTTTTGATTATTATGTGACGGGAAGTATTTCTGTTCTGGTCCAGTCTGTTTGGAGTTCTGTAGGCTTCTTGTGTATTCATGGGCATCTCTCTCTTTAGGTTAGGGAAGTTTTCTTCCATAATTTTATTGAAGATATTTGCTGGCCCTTTAAGTTGTAAATCTTCACTCTCATCTATGCCTATAATCCTTAGGTTTGGTCTTCTCATTGTGTCCTGGATTTCCTGGATATTTTGGGTTACAAGCTTTTTGCATTTTGCATTTTCTTTAACTGTTGAGTCCATGGTTTCTATGGAATCTTCAGCATCTGAGATTCTTTCTTCTATTTCTTGTATTCTGTTGTTGATATTTGCATCTCTGTCCCCTGATTTCTTCCCAAGGCTTTCTATCTCCAAAGTTGTCTCCTTTTGAGTTTTCTTAGTTGTTTCTACTTCTGATTTTAGATCCTGGATGGTTTTGCTTAGCTCCTTCACTTGCTTGTTTGTGCTTTCCTGTAATTCTTTAAGAGATTTTTGTGTTTTTTCTTTCATGACCTCAGCCTGTTGACCAAAGTTCTCCTGTATTTCTTTAAGAGATTTTTGTGTTTCGTCTTTCATGACCTCAGCCTGTTGACCAAAGTTCTCCTGTATTTCTTTAAGTGTTTTTTGCATTTCCTCCTTGTTGGCTTTTGTATTCTCCTGGATTTCTTTCAATGATTTTTGTGTTTCCCTTGCAAGGGCTTCTAACTTTTGATCCATTTTCTCCTGAATGTCCTTCATGTGTTCCTGTACCAGCATCATGACCAGTGATTTTAAATCCAAATCTTGTTTTACTGGTGTGATGGGGTATCCAGGACTTGCTGGTAGAAGAGAATTGGGTTCAGATGTTGCCATATTGCCTTGATTTCTGTTAGTGACGTTCCTGCGTTTGCCTTTTGCCATCTAGCTCTCACTGGTGTTACTTGGTCTTGTCAGTGCTGGACTCACCAGTGCAAGCTGCCCCTTCCCCGTTGGCCTCTGGTGCACAGCTTACACTCTGCACTGCCTGTAGACAGGGTGCTGTTGTCCAGGCTGTTCAGATCCCGAAGCAGGCACCTGAAGGCTCCCGCTGGGGCCCGCAGGATTTATTGGAGCACACCGACTTCTCCCAGCTGGCCGCCCGGAAGCCCCCACTAGCCTCTTGAGGGACCTGGAGATGTGGTGCGGCCACCCAGGCTGATCTGAAGCGGAGAGAGTTGACCTGAGGGCTTCTGCCTGAGGCCTTGCCCCAGATTGTGTCTGTGGACCAGATGGAACCCGTGTGCACCCCCAGGGAGCTCCGAAGGTGTATGCTGCTGTGACCTCCTCTGTGTTCCGCTCACTCCGCTGGGCAGCCGATTTCCCCCAACCGTGCTGGCACACACTAGGTTAGCCTTGTCGCCCAGGCCCTGAGTCCAGGCAAAATCCTGGGAGGCCAAAGTCTGAGCAAAGTTCCCCTAGGGCTATGACTGTTATTTGGGTCCGCCAGGTGACCCGGATGGCGGGCGTGCGCGTCCGCGCTCCCCGAAAGCACCGGGAGAGTCTGTTGTGCTAATAACCTCCTGGGCGGGTTGACACACAGATGGCCCACCAAGCCGCCCAGTTCTTGGGGTCAGTCCTGTGCCTTTTGGGGCCTAGACCCCCGTTTTGTTAGCCTCAGGCTACGCTTATTAGCCGTCTCTGCCCTCCCGAGCACTCTGGGTCCTGTAGGCAAAATGGCGGCGCGTGCGCCGGCCAGGGCAAAAAAAAAAACTCCTGGCTGGGTTGGCGCCCCGATGGCCACTCGAACAGCCCAGGGCCTGGGTGCAGGCCAACGCCCGTCAGGCTCAGACCCCTGCGGTGTTGGGCCTAGGATTATGTTTGTGTACCTCAGTCTGACCGATCTCTGGAGCCCGGAATCAAGATGGAGGTGAGTCTCTCCTGACTGGCGGGAAGCCGAGTTCTGAAGTGGCTTCCGTGCAGTGAAAGGCTCCGCAGAACCGCAGCTGCTTGCCGCCCGGCTGGTCAGCGAAGGTCAGTGGTCGTGGGCGCAGGGCCAAACTGGACCCTGTGTCGCCTTGGTTCCACCGCTGATGGCCCTTCAGCTGGACCAGCTACTGCTGCCGCCGCCGCCGCAGCCGCCGCTGGAATCTCTATACTCTTTATTAGTATATACAGAGTAGTTTAGTCTCTGAGAGCCCCAAGGGTCCAGATTCGTTGACTCTGTTGGTCTTCCGGTGGAATTTGTAGCCCCTTCATAAGAGTCACCAAGTTCCATTCACTGTTTGTGGGTGTCTGCATCTGAGGCAGCTTCTGGGTAGAGACTCTCACATCTGAAGATTCTTAACTGCCCTCTTCCATCCAGCTCCAAAAGTCCTGCCTCACATGGTACAAAAATTCCCCAGAATTTTGTTCAGAACAAAGACTGAAATCTTATATGTTCCAGGTTCTGCCATTGCTATCAACACACACAGACACAGACACACACATAGACACACACACACACACACACACACACACACACTCCTTGCCACGGATCTTCTTATTACTTCCTGTCCTCTATACCTCATCTTTTGAGTACCTTAAGCTGCCTACCTTCCACTTTGGGGACTTTGGATATATTATTCTGTCTATGAATCTGAAATTCCTGGTTAAATCTCACTCATCTTACTTATCTCTGCTCAAATAATTTTCCTTGTAAATATTTCCTCTGATCACAGATTAGGTCAGGGCCCCCTATAAAATCATGAACACCCTCCCCCTTTGCATACCGTTTTTCCATAATAACTATGCATTAATATGTATGATTCACCCTCCCAATTCTAAGAGGCCTGGTACTTTTGGGGAGACTTCATAAGCAATTTTTAAATAAATAAATAAATGACTGGAGTTATGAATTCAAAGTCCTATTGTATAGAGAAGTTTACAGTTATCTTGTGACATTATTGTACATGGTAGCTAAGGTCACACAGCTTCTTACAGTTTGGTTTTACAGGAACTCCTTTTGTGTTTAATTAATAGGTCATATATAAAATATTCAAGAAAATATTTTACTTAAAGGAAATGTTTGTAGGCTGGAGAATTGGCTCAGTGGTTGTACTGGCTGGTTTTGTGTGTCAACTTGACACAGGCTGGAGCTATCAGACACAGAGACACAGAGACACAGAGAAAGGAGTTTCAATTGGGAAAGTGCCTCCATGAGATCCAACTGTGAGGCATTTTCTCAATTAGAGATCAAGGGGGAGGGCCCCTTGTGGGTGGCACCATCTCTGGGCTGGTAGTCTTGGGTTCTATAAGAGAGCAGGCTGAGCAAGCCAGAGGAAGCAAGCCAGTAAGAAACATCCCTCCATGGCCTCTATATCAGCTCCTGTTTCCTAACCTGCTTGAGTTCCAGTCCAGACTTCCTTTTGTGATGAACTGCAACATGGAAGTATAAGCTGAATAAACCCTTTCCTCCCCAACTTGCTTCTTGGTCATGATGTTTGTGCAGGAATAGACACCCTGACTGAGACATTGGTTAACAGCACTTGCTGCTCCTGCACAGATCCTGGGTTGGTAGCCAGCACATGTATCAGACAGCTCACAACTACCTGTAACTCTAGTTCTAGGAAATCCTATATGTTGTGGCCTCTATAGCCATGTGTATGCAAGTTGTACATTCACACATACACATAAACCATCAAACAAGCCTCAAAAAAGAATAAAAAGATGTATTTGGCTTCCATTGGAGGGAAGCATTCTTTTTCTTATTCCAAGCACCAAGGGAATACATTTAGTTACATTATTTTAGATGTTCATTAATAACAACTTCTGAAAGAGATTACATACATTTTCCTATTTCTTTTTGTTGTTATTATTGTATTTTTTGAGACAATGTCTCTTTACATAGGCCTGACTGTCCTGGAACTCGCTATGTAAACCAGGCTGACTACAAACATACAGAGATCCTCCTACCTCTGCCTCCAGAAAGCTAGGATGAGGGTGTGTGGCAACACACCTAGCCACGTTTCATACTTTAAAGCAAAATTCCTTTTAATATGAATAGTATCTCCAATTCTTCTTAATATGAATGATAGTATCACCAATTAGCTAAAGCTCCATTTATTTCCTGTATTTTTCCTTGGTTTCACACTATTCTAATAGTTTAATCTACTGAGTAATCACTGGGCATAGGGTCTTAAAATAACCACTCATCCCCCAGCTCCTCAAACAAATCAACAAGCTCATTCTTTGATTCTTCCACTACACAGATTGCGAGAAATTATAGATCTATAGAAAGTGGATAGCTGCACCACTATTATTTTTTCTCATAGTAAAAGTAACAAGTAACCTTTTGATTAGATATCACAGTCGAAACTCCCTACTCAAATGAAATGGTAAAGGAATCTAAGACAGTGACTTTTTAATATAGAACACAAGTAGGAAATTTGAAAGCAAAGTAGCTTCTACCTTTTAATAACTGTTTGTGAAACAAGAGTTGATAAACCATATTCCATGTTCCAAATATTCACTTGTGATAGTGGCAAAACACTCAAGATTAAATAATTCTGAAGCACCAATAATATTCCAAAACATTCAAATGGTGATAAACACAACTTTCATTTAACTTTTTAAAAACATAGAGATATCTCAGTGATTGGAATACTTCCACAGGATTGCCATATTGTTTATCCTCAAAGAAAATTACTGAAAGGTGATTTTCTCTGTCTTCCACCAGCTCTTAGTGTTGTAGGACTCTTCCTTAGGCAGGCGGGTGGGGTTGGGCTGAGGCTTACACAAAGAATGCAAAGACCAGTAATGAACCCCAGAAGATTCCCCTGCTAAACTAGCTCATCCAGGCCACCTCCATTAGTGATGGTTCAAAACGGAATGTCAGACAACGGCAGTAGCAGCAAAAATAATACTAATGTAAAGCATGCTTTCAAGAGAAAGTAGGAATATAAAAAATAATTCAAGGAAGTGTTGAGCCTTAATGCTTAACTTGCCGACGTTTTTAAAAACACTTTTTCCAAATGTAGAGGTATCCAAACTGTAGTTAGTGAAATTCATATGCCCTTTATGGAGATTATATGACGGACTGGTGAAGCCAGGCTGATAGGATACAACTTCAATGAGAATTTGAGGAGACAACTCAAGAAAGAAAAAAGAAAAAGTCAGATAGAAAAGCTTATCTTGGGGGAAATCTTAATCACAGAAGTGTTCAACTGAAAGTTTGCTAAGGAACGGTACCTTCAAATGGAAACTTCAAAGCCACCCTTTGAAGTGCAATAAGAAATAGGGTATGATGCTTTAGAAGTCTGCAAAAAAGATGATCACACATATAGTATATATGATGAGGGATTCACACAACTGACGGGTAGAACCCCTACACACTCTGTCTACTGCAGTCCGACCAAAGTAACAGTGGTATCACATGGGTATCAGACAAAGAGAAGCACGAAGACTGGCCTGCTGTGCTGGCCATGCCTGAGAAGAGTGTGGACACACAGACATATAAATGCTTCTGCAATTCCCAGAACAAATGGGCTGACAGTGGCTATAGCCAAGGAATCTGGTTCCTATGAATGCAGAAGAACTTATGAACAAAGTGGATCGTATCATGTACATGCAGATGGGGAGCAAACATTGTCAGAACAGGGTGCCAGCACTGAAGATGGTACCATTTGTACCCACAGCCTGGAGAGGCCTGAGGGAAACAGCAGGCACATTTGTGACTCAGGGATTTCACAGATTGGTTCCTGATTCATACTGATCTTTTAATCTTCACATTCCTCAGTCACTTTCATTAGCTGTCACTACAGAGTTAGTCTCTCTTGAAACGTCACAGAAGAGACTATTAATGTGTTCCCTGAAAAATGTGCTTATTCCCCAATGGAAGTTACTCTTGATAATGTAATGAGACCTTTTATTCCAGAGATTCATACTATGTATCAGGTTTCATACGACACAGGCCATCCTTAACCTCAAATTTAAATGATAATTATTAACTCAACTTAAACTTTTATCTTGGGAAATCTGATTAGAGGAGCCATATGTTTGAAGAACAATGCAAAATAGTTTTAAATATAACATGATAATGATGAGTACTTTACTTTTCTTAGGATATCCCATCTTAATTCTGTTTTAAATATTTTTTATCATGAGCCATAGACCTAGACATATACCTGCATGTCTCACATGGTCTATCTTTTTCACACAGAAACCTTTAACATATTTTCAATGATGTCCTTTTGTTCTCATGGTTGTGTGAATACATGTGTATGCAAAGGCACTAAATGAAGCTCTTCATCTAGAGGTGTGGCCTCATGAAAATTTCACTGTCTACATTGGCATGTCTCTAGGTGACATCCCTGTCATGTCTAGAAAACAACAGCAGAAGTCAGAAAAGTAGACAGAGGGGAGGCAGGGAGTGAAGGATCTCTAGAGAGAATAGGCCATAGGTGTTATAAATAGAGAGAGTGATGAGGTGACATATGTTAGGTGAGGCAGGGGAAGAAGAATAAGGCAAAGGAAAATGGAGGGAGGAAAGAAAAATAACACTAAGGATGTTGGTTAAAAGCAATAAGGAAGCATAATATTTTAAAAGCTTACCTGATGGGGATATATATATATATATATATATATATATATATATATATATATATATATATATATATAAATGATATAAAGACCCCCTAATAAGTTCTAGGTGATCCCTAAAAGCACTGTGGCCCTCTGGTTAAATGAAAGGCTTATAGGAGTCAGGTGATAAATGGAGTTTTGTCTGAATCTAATTCAAGATGGATCCAGTGAGTTCATAATTTAATTCTGTGGCTACTACTGCTTCCAGAGTGTGTAACTTGGATATACATGCATACACATACACACACACTATACATACACATACATATACATATACATCATATATGTGTACATATATGGTATGTATAAAATACACTCACACACAGGAGAGAGAGAGAGAGAGAGAGAGAGAGAGAGAGAGAGAGAGAGAGAGAGAGAGAGAGAGAGAGAGAGACTCATAGTATTGGAAGGTCCTATGCCTGTTACAAGCATGGGTAATCTCAGGATTCCCTGGAATTCCACGCATCTGTACACACAAGAAGTACTTTTCAATTGAACTTCTTTCTCCTTTGTCCCTTTGGTTTCCATTTCAACTTCATTAATTTGTCTTTTCTGAGTTATGTCTCCGAGGCCCCACTTCAAATCAATATGTGCACCATTTGCTTTGGGGGCTTATTGATTCTCTGTACCTGTTTTAAAAAGCTCATTCCTGGGTTGGCATTTTATCATGAAACTACATAAGTGAACATTGTCATCCTCACAGGGGAATTTTAAGACTTTATATTTTCTGCCATTGATAATTGCTTCCCTCCCTTCTTGGATAGAGCTTCTATTAAATGTTCATATTGCTTTTCAATTGCTACTGTTATTCATATACGATGCCCAATGCTGTTTTATAATATAAGCCTAGCCTGTAGATATTTTTAGCTTTAACAGCATGATGGAGGAATTTTCAGTAAAGTTGACATCTACTATAACTTGGGCTTAATTTAGTTGCCTAAAGATAAATAGCTATCTGTACTGGTGACTTATCTAGTTGTGACAAGCTACGTAACAGGTCAGGTATTTGCCTTCCAGTTTGAAAGGAACAGTTCATCGCAAGGTGGATAGCATGAGGAAGCATGTGCAACTGAGGGTAGGTATGCAGTAGGACCATGAGGAACTGGTCACACGAGTAGAGAAGCAGAGAGCAGTTAAGTACTGGCACTCTGAGTGCTTCTCCTTTTTGTCTAATCCTTGACTCCTTCCATGAGGAAACTCCCTATTAGGCACACCCAAGGTGAGTGTTCATGCTGATTATAAATCTATTTAGGTTGAAAATGAAGATTACCAATTACACTACATAAAGCTGAAAAGGTGTTGGAAGGGTGAGAGACTGCAATTATTGCTTAGAATGGCAGCGTGAACCCAGAGTTTTGCAAATCAACATGTCCTTAGTCTGTAGTGACCCAGAGAAGACATCATCCAGTTGCTGATTACATAATTTGATTGTTAGAAAAGTTGGAACTTTAGAAGCCATTCCTCTATGCTCTTATATTCAGGCAAAACCATTTTATCTTTCTGATGATTTATTCTCAGTGATCATGGGTCTGACTTCAGGGCAATATAAGCTCTCCTCTACCTTCCTTCCCAAGTGAAAAGGTTCATGTCATGACTGTGAGCAGAGCTATGGGGAGGAAGCTCTTTCTTTTGTTTGACAAGGCCACCAAAGAACAAGCTTTTTAAAAAGCCACAGGCCTGTCCATTTCAAACAGCAGGAACAAACTTGGTGCAAGCAGCGGGAAGTCGTTGTATCTACTTGGAGGGAGTGGTCTGTTCCTGCTTCCCAGATATAAAGCAGAAGAGAGAGATGCAGTGTGGTAGCAAGCAAATTTCACCTCTCTGAGGATATTCACACTGCATTCTTTATGTATTTTTTAGCTTTTTGAGAGACATCTTCTAAATGCCTTAAAGGAAGGAGATTGTCACTTTACCTCAGGAGTTCATAGTGACCTGCTCTTAGAAACCTGTAGTAACAATTAAAACTGTAATTGTCTTACTAGATGGAAAAGAAAGAGCAAAGTTTATTATAGAAATTGAATAAGAGTCTTTGAGAGGGTTGATTACTTATTGTCTTTGCTCTCGAGTTCTGTTCTGCTCTTGTTAAGGCCAGAGAAATAAGCAGCAGCATTTCAGAGTGGGACTTTTGGGTGTTTTTGCTTGCTAACTTATTCATTCCATCCTACCTGTAGGAAGGTCTCTCTGGGGAAGATGGGTGGGAGGCTTCAAGCAAGAAAGCAAAAGAGAAACAGTGCCCAATGCATAAGGAACTGTGCCAACTGAGCGTGCTGCTGCCACCACCCCCATGTCTGTGCACGTCACGATCACCAAGCCCTGCCTTCCTGAACATTAAATTTACTTCTAAAAGCCAGTGGTGCACTTTTCTGTAAACAGCATTCTTAAATATCTTCTTTTTTTTTCTTTTTTGTTGGGGAAAATTTATTTAAGTATCATTAAATAGTATAACAAGAAAAACTATGGAAAAGAACACATCATTCAAATGCCCACCCATGCAAACTATCTGTAGTAACATTTCACAATAGGTAACTGAAAACAAAAAACATTATTCAAGAAATGAATGAATGTTCCACTAAGACTTCTGGTGGTAAGAAAATGGCAATCATCACAAAAACAAAAATATAATTTCAAGATATTGACTTTAGTTCATTTGGATATGTATATAGATAAGAGGTAGTAAGGACATATTTAGCTTTAACTTTAGGATTTTGAAGAACTCAAATGCTATTTTCAACAAGGAATATGTCATCTGGCCTTTTTGCCAATAAAATACAGTGTCCTAATTTTTCCATATCTCTGATGACATATTTTGGAACAATTTTTACATACTATTTACTGTATCATTTGTGAGGTTACATATTTTATGTGGTTTTAATTTTGATTTATATATATTTTTCTTTTTAAATTGAAAACAGAAGTAAAAACACTTTATGATAAAATCAAAGATTTACATGGAAAATATTTCAGAAATAATAGAAGAGATACATAGAAAAACACGTTAAAATTTACAATTTTCATGGAAAATTAAAGAGTAAAATGGTACACATAAAAAACATGCTAAATTAATTGAAATATGAAACAGAAACATTTTATGATAGAATTGAAGATTTACATGGAATATATTTCTGATAAAATTGTAGAAAAATGTAGAAAAACATTTTAGAATTGAAGATTATCATGGAAAATTTTATATAGATATAATAATGGTAGGCATAAAAGTATTTGTACATTGATTGAAAGTGGAATTATAAACATTTTCTGATAAACATGAAGATTTACATGGAAAATATTTCTGATAAAATTGAAGAAATATAGAAAAATATGTTAAAATTAAAGATTATCATGGAAATTACACAAATAAAATGATAGGCATAAAGATAATTCTAAGATTATTTAAGGCGGAATTATAAACATTTTCAGATAAAATTGAAGATTTACATGGAAAATATTTCTGGTAAAATTCAAGAAATATATAGACAAACATGTTAAAATTAACTATGTCCTGGAAAATATTTACATATAAAATGGTAGATATAGAAACTCTTTCTAAATTAATTGAAGGTGGAATTAGAAACATTTGTGATAAAATCAAAGATTTACATTGAAAACATTTCTGATAAAGTAGAGGAAATATATAGAAAGGCGTTAAAATGGAAGATTATCATGAAAAATAATGCAAACAAATGGTAGACATAAAAAACATTACTGAATTAAATTAAAAGGGGAATTACAAACATTTTCTGATAAAATTGAAGATTTACATGAGAAACTATTTCCTTAGTCTATGTCTTTTTATTGGGTAGTTGAGTTCATTGTTGTTAAGAGATATTAAGGAATAGTGATTGTTGCTTCCTGTTATTTTTGATGTTATTTTTATGTTTGTGTGGGTATCTCCATCTATGATGATTGAGAGTTTTGCTGGGTATAGTAGCCTGGGCTGGCATTTGTCTTCTCTTAGGGTCTGTATGAGATCTTCCCAGGATCTTCTAGCTTTCATTGTCTCTGGTGAGAAGTCTGGTGTAATTCTGATAGGTCTGCCTTTATAAGTTACTTGCCCCTTTCCCCTTACTGCTTTTAATATTCTTACTTTGTTCAGTGAATTTGGTGTTTTGATTATTATGTGCTGAGAGGAGTTTCTGTTCTGGTCCAGTCTATTTGGAGTTCTGAAGGCTTCTTGTATGTTCATGGGCATCTCTTCCTCTAGGTTAGGGAAGTTTTCTTCTACAATTTTGTTGAAGATATTTACTGGGCCTTTAAGATGTAAATCCTCGCTCTCCTCTATACCTATAATCACTAGGTTTAGACTTCTCATTGTGTCCTGGAGTTCCTGAATGTTTTGAGTTACCAGCTTTATGCATTTTGCATTTTTTTGTCTGTTGAGTCAATGTTGTCTATGGTATCTTCAGCACCCGAGGTTCTTCTATCTCTTGTATTCTGTTATTGATGCTTGCATCTATAACTCCTGAATTCTTTCAAAGGTTCTCCATCTCCAGAGATGTCTCACTTTGTGATTTCTTTATTGTTTCTACTTCCACTTTTAGATCCTGGATGGTTTTGTTCAGTTCCTTCACTTGATTGTGTTTTCCTGTAATTCTTTAAGGGATTTTTGTGTTTCTTCTTTAAGGGCTTCTCCCTGTTGACCCATGATCTCCTGTATTTCTTTAAGGGATTTTTGTGTTTTCTCTTTAAGAGCTTTTACTTGTTGACCGATGTTCTCCTGTATTTCTTTAAGGGAGTTATTTAAGTCTTTCTTGAAGCCCTCTATCCGCATCATGAGATAAGATTTTAAATCCAACACTTGCTTTTCCAGTGTGTTGGGGTATCTGGGACTTGCTGTGGTGGGAGAACTGGGTTCTGATGTTGCCATGTGGCCTTGGTTTCTGTTGGTAGGGTTCTTGTGCTTGCTTTTTGCCATCTGGTTTTCTCTGCTGCTACTTGGTATTGTTGTCTCTGGCCTGTCAGCCTGTGTCCTTACTCCTCTGAACTCAGAAGTGAAAGCACTGCTGGGAGATCACTCTCTCCTGGTAGGCTATGCACAAAAGCCTGAGGAGTTTCCTGGCTCCCTGGTGCCGATGGCAGCAGGAAGACTTCATTTCTAGCTGTTCCACTGATCTTATGCTTAAATATCTTCTTTATTGATTGCACAAAACCCATTCAATTGTAAATTTGCCTCTGTGGTTTGGTTTAAGGATATTTATTTTCTATTTTACTCTAGAAACTACACTCAAAGGTGTAGTTTTAGAAAAGAAGATAATAAGACAAATATTGTACATATTTGCTTAAGATTTTTAAAATTTCATTTTCTTGGTTTAAAGATGTCAGGGTCAGTTAAAGATGATTGTATTCCTTGAAGGAAAGAAGAAATGTAGTGTTATTTTCTGACCTCTAAGCTTATACAATTTAATTATTTTTACAGACAACTGATTTTAGACTATTTTTATTTCTAGTTTTACATTTTTAAGTGAAATGAGCTCCTTTCTCTGTGTTGAACCTACACATAATGTCAATTTCTTCTTCTTCTTCTTCTTCTTCTTCTTCTTCTTCTTCTTCTTCTTCTTCTTCTTCTTCTTCTTCTTCCTCTTCCTCCTCCTCCTCCTCTTCCTCCTCCTCCTCCTCCTCTTCCTCCTCCTCCTCCTCTTCCTTCTCCTCCTCCTCCTCCTCCTCCTCCACCTTCCCCTTCCACTCCCCCTCCTCCACCACCACCACCACCACCAACAACAACAACAACAATGTTCATTCATTGAAACAACAATTCAAGTAACATCCTATGTTAAAGTCCTTATTTGTGAAAACGACAGGGAAAAGATGACTGTGCTGTGACACATATAGTAGGAGTAAAACCTCTACACTTAATGGTGGAAAGATCGATGGCAAGACCAATTTTCCTCATATATCATAATAAAAAATAAAACACCATCTAAATGTTGACAGTGTAGATCCATATGTATCATAGAAGTGTGTGCTGAGATAAATGAAACATGTAGAAATATTATACTGAGATGTATACTGAGGTGTATTTCAGGAAAATGTCCTCCTAACCATGGAAACTGCAATGTAGAACTAAAGTGGAACTGTCCCTTATAAATTATTTTTAAATTTAAGAGAAGATTATTTAAGATAGAGATGTTATTATAAATTATCATTGCCTTGCTTCCTCTTGGCATTATGTGTACATGGAACTGAGGTGAAAATACCTTGATTTTAATCTCCATCCTTCGATCAGCATCCTTCACCAACACAACAACCAACAGATCCTTTTAATACCAGAAATGAGGAGAACATACATAATGCCTGCCTGAAAACGTCTGTTCCAAACATGTCCTGGGACACTTAGAGTATACAGTTTATGGTTTATATTTGGCTTTTCTAAGTGACTATAGGTGGACCCATATAGCTGTCATGGAAAAAAAATCAATGCAAGATGAAAACACGCCTCTCTTTTAGGTGACAAAGCAACAAAGCCAATTATGGAAAGACACACAGCCACAAAGTGTTGTGCCCTGATTTTGAGTGCTTGGCTTGTAGATATCAGGTGTTTATTACAAAAAATTAACACAAAGGGAAGATGTAGCTATCTTACTTCAAACCTAGCAATGCATTTTCACCAAAACATTTTCTTCATCATGCAAATCAAAGGACATAGAATAAAAGTATTCTTCATCTCAGTTAAATGTACAAATAATCATGTATTTCTAGGTAGGAGAGTGATGCTCATTCTAAGACCTCAGATAAACTCTACTCCTGTTTTAATTAGCATAGAGGCTAGCTTCTACTTCACAAATTGATAAACAATAACCAAGAGTCAAACAGTCTTGGCAAGTAGCCATAAAGACTTGACTCTGAAGGTGCAAGATGAAAGTGTTCCAATTTTACAAGCTTGCAAATCTACATTTTCTTTTTTTTAGCATTTTTTATTGATATATTTTTTATTTGCATTGCAAATGATTTCCCCTTTTCTGGGTCCCTACTCCCCGCAAGTCCCATAAGCCCTCTTCCGTCCCCCTATTCTTCCATCCACCCCTTCCCACTTCCCTGTTCTGGAATTCCCCTATACTCTTGCACTGAGTCTTTCCAGAACCAGGGGACACTCCTCCGTTCTTTTTGGACATCATTTAATTTGTGGATTATGTCCTGGGTATTCAAAGTTTCTAGGCTAATATCCACTTATCAGTGAGTGCATACCATGATTGATCTACATTTTCAAACAAGGAAAAGTATTAAGGGATCCACATAGGAAGGAAAAATCAGGTAAGTTAGGATATGAAGTATAGCATTTCAAATGATTCATTTATGTTATGTTTGAGTACACAGGATGCAGATGCCTATGGGGCCCAGAAGAGAGTGTCAAAACCCCTGGAGCTGGAGTTACAGGTTGTTGTTAGGATATAAGTGCTCAGACATGAACTCTGTTCCTCTACAAGAGCACTAAGGACCCTTAGCCAATATAGCAAGTTTTTGCTGTGTTTGTCAGAAGAAAATATTAACAACAAATAATCATAAGTTGCCTATCCTCTACTTTTCAGAATTGTGGATCTGGAAATGAAGACTTTTGCATCTACTTTTAGGAAGCATAAGGAAATGTAGATAGAAAAATGTAATGAAGAGAAAGAGCAGAATGTGAAAATGCCAATGTATGCATTAATAAATTATTTTTAAAAAAATAAAAAAGAGAAGGAGCAGCTGGAACTATGGGAGTAGGTATGAGACGTTGACTCACTTCTTTGATTTAAGATTAAGGAGCCAATATAAATCTTTGGAGAGGTATTGTTGAAATTGAATTCTAAAGGAGGGTAAGACACTGCTCAGCTGCAGAACAGTCAGTGTGACGCTTCAGAGATAAGCAAGATAAATGTACTTCAAACTGTGCAAGGGGCCAGAAAATAATAAGAGAGAAAGATGGGGGAAAACCTGTGCTGGACATCAAGGATGTGGAACTTAATATGCGTAGGATGAGAGGACTAGATGTGTGCCCCATTAGAATGAATTGAAAAAGAAACAACAGACAGAGGTAGAGAGTAATGATGTCATTTGAATAGCCTAGATGAAGAAAGATGGCAGAGTCTCGATGGTGGACATAGCTCTTTGTATCTAAAGAGGACAGACTTAACAAGGTCTGGTGATTGCCTACTTTAAGGAATAAAGAATAGAGTGGTTATTTCTAGTCTCTCATGTAGACAACTGGATGCTTGTGCTTTCTTCGGGATTGGAGTCCAGATAATGACAATGACAAACTCAAGAAAGTGGGCAGGGATAGGGGGAGATAATATGTTGAGTTTGAGGGGATTTTCAACTATTCCATGAAGATTTCCAAGACACTGATTTTCCACAAAATGAGTTATGTAAAGAAGGGTAAATCTTTCTGGTCTTGTTTTTTGTTTGTTTGTCCTAGAATCGTTACTATTAGTTATGTCACAGTGCCAACTGGAAAGAAAAACCTATTATGGTCTCCAGCAAAATGAAAGAAATTAATGAGATTTAAAGTACTTTGCTAGAAGAATTTTTATATTCTGCAGTACCTTTATTTTATGTGTTTATTTACATTTAAAATACATTTCTGATGCCCTGTCTTTCTACTGGAGATTAACTCTTCCAGTTCCCTCTCCCCACTGTAGAGAAATTCATCCAAATTTCTTCCCTTTGAGTCCTGAGAGTCTCTCACATCCCATGCCTCTAGTACATTCTAGAGTCCCTCCAGTCTCCTACCTCCTGAGATTACCCATTTCCATTATTTCTGCTGGCTCTTGGGCTTCAGCCCTGTTCCCTTTGCCCCTGTAATATCTGATAATGGCCCAAATTGGGATCCAGCTCAAGGGGAGGCTCCAAGGCCTGACACTATTACTGATACTATGGTGTACTTATAGACAGGAACCTAGCACATCTGGCCTCTGAGAGGCCCAAAAAGCAGCTGAGTCGGATACAAATACTTATGCCCAACCAATGAACAGAAGCTGGGGACCCTGGGGTTGAATTAAGGAAAAGCTTGAAGAAGCTGAGGAAGAAGACCCCATAGAAAGACCAGCAGTCTCAACTAACCTGGACGCCAAGATTTCCCTGGTACTGAACCACCAACCAGGCAGCATACACTAGCTAATAATGTGACGTATTCACTCCATTTTCATTTTATGTGTATGGTTACCTACAGACCCTACACTATTATTTCTATTGTTTTTCTGTGTATATTATCTTGCCTTTGCAATTCTGTCTTAATTGAATACTACATTTCTATCTTTTTATTTGCTTGGTTTTCAATTGATTTTAAGTTCATGTACATATGACCTGAAAGTTTTACTACTGTTGAGAAAAATGCCATTATCAGTTACTAACCATCAAATGTTATTTATGTTTCATCCTAATCTTTCTTTCTACTGTCAGTCCTATACATATTAGGACCATTATATATAATCATGTAGTTCTATGATATCCCATTTGTCTTTTGTGTATTGTCTCATTTTTGTCTC
Source organism: Apodemus sylvaticus (assembly GCF_947179515.1). NCBI lineage: Eukaryota > Metazoa > Chordata > Mammalia > Rodentia > Muridae > Apodemus > Apodemus sylvaticus. The sequence continues at coordinate 38,480,605 of NC_067482.1, read as the reverse complement.
TTTCTTTTTTGATTTAGATGAATTCTATTGGCTCACCTCCAAATTACTGGTGCCACTAATTGTATTGCCTAATCTTAATTGTCAACTTGACACCTCTGGGAAGAGGGAATCCCAGTTGAAGTATTGCTTCCATCAGATTGGCCACCGAGCATGTCTGCAGATATTTTTCTGATTGCTCTTTGATGTATGAGGGCTCAGCCCACTGTAGGTTGGACAGTCTTAGGCAAGTGGCTCTGGGATTGTACAAGTAAGGTAGCTGAATCTGAGTCTGGGAATAAGCCAGGAAGCAGCATTGCTCTGTAGTTTCTGCTTAAAGATTCTGCCTTGATTTCCAGCATCTGCTTCCCTCAGTGGTGAAATACAGACCTTTAAGATGAAATAAATTCTTTCTTTCCAAGAATCTTTGGTCATTGTATTTATCACAGTTATCGAAAAGTATACAGAATTCTAACAACACTATAAAAACCAATTTTACCTTTATTTGTTTGATTGGAATGTCTACCATTCACACTTTTGTTTAATGTTATGCCTATCTGATATGGAACTCCTGTCTAGTTTTTCTGTTAATTGCTTTCAAATATTAATTCTGCTATTTTAAATTATGCACACTATATTCACATATGATCATTTGAATGTCTGTTATCTCTTGTCTGTACATTCAGTCTTCCTGATTGTTTCTTGATTTTCACTACTTAGTTAAAAGCAGACATATTGGAGAGATGGAGTTTGACATTTACTCTAGGAAGTAAGCATTCTTTTTTCCTATTTTCTGTGTAAAAGGTATGGTCAGTCTATCTTGTGCCACCTTCCACTGATGCCACAGACACATTCGTTTTTCATGGATTCTTTCTCTAGATTTGCTTCATCTTGGGTTGGGCACTGCTTTGAGCAATCAGTTTTCCTCAACTACAGTTGTCTTTCTTTTTATGTCTGAAATTTGGGGAATCTTTCTCTCCCTCTTGCTCTGTTTCCTCCTAATTTTTTTGACTGTCTTTTAGCTGTGGAGTTCTTGTCAATGCTACTCAACTCTTGCAAAACTCATTATGAGGGTAAGGTGGCACTGCTGTTGTTAATGTACTCTGCAGATAGTGCCTCTCCTAGGCATTCTTTATGGTCCTAGTCTGCTTTCAGCTGGTGAGCCTTTAATGGTCTCATCCAGGAGGTGCATCTACACCTTTCCCAGAAACAGATTATTTTCTGTATCTTTACTTGCTGGTGTGTGTGTGTGTGTGTGTGTGTGTGTATGTGTGTGTGTGTGCTTGCGCACACATGCATGCACATCCACACCTGTGACTATAGGTATATGTATATAAATCTGAGTCTGTTTACTGTTTTATGTATGTTTAATGATGCTCACTTGAGATTGGATAAGCTACTAGGGGCTTGTCTGGGCAGAAAGTCTTTTCTAAACTTCTCTCTCTGCCCAGTAGTTATTCTAAGATCTTTAGGACTAGGCTGTCTGTAAACCTGTAGAAATGACCCTTGCTTTTTCATCTCTTTGCTTTTGTGCATCTCTCAACATTTATGGTGCATTGAAACAGTTTTCTGAGTGTGTGTGTGTGTGTGTGCGTGTGTGTGTGTGTATGCCCCTGTGCACGCACACAGACATGCAATAAGTGTGTGGAGGAATACATATGGAAATATTGCACACAATTGGATTAGTGAAGCCTTGCATCTGCCAAAACTATTGAATGCTGGGGTTGCCCACTTTCCTGTAAACTTTAGGCTAACTTGTTTTCCTCTAACTTCAGCTTTGTAGTTGATTCAGACAAGTGTAATTTTGCAGATTTATTGATTTGTGTGTGTGTGTGTGTGTGTGTGTGTGTGTGTGTGAGAGAGAGAGAGAGAGAGAGAGAGAGAGAGAGAGAGAGAGAGAGAGAGACACGCACATTTGGGAATGATATTCTTTGTAGATTTTACATGCTAAATAGTTTTTTCTTTGATCTTTACAGCACCATTTTGAAATCTTCTATTTTGTGCCCAATTTACAAATGAAGACTTGGAAGTTTGAACTGCAACTGCATAATTAATTAACTCAAGAGAAAATAACGCAGAACCAAGTGTCTAGTCTTAGCCTTGTTTGTCTAATTCTAGAATGAGGACAAAGAATTTCCAACATGCTTCTGTGTCAGTCTTATAATAATCTCGGGATTTGTTAAATTAATATTCTATGATATGGCAAGCTTTTATTCATATCTATGTTGTTTCATAGCTATAGAATAGCTACCATAAGCTTCATTGTATGTGAACATGTTATACAACAAGGGTTCCGTGATCTGCTTCAGTGAGCTTTTCCATCACACTGTGCATCTGCCTGGGAGCTGGTACCTCTTATTGTCATTCCTCTTTCCTGGGCTTGTAAACTCGGCCAACTCCTTTGCTTTGCATGCTAGCTACTTGGTTCTTATCTTATTCTCTCTCTCTCTCTCTCTCTCTCTCTCTCTCTCTCTCTCTCTCTCTCTCTCTCTCTCTCTCCTTTATCTTTTTCTCTCAATTATGTCATCTATGAAGACTCCTATGTCTTCAGTTTCTCAGTATCTACTGCCCCAGGTTAAAAAAGCATAGAGGTCTTCCAGCAAATCCTGCAAAAGTGCCCGTAACTTATTTCTCAGACACATGGTCACATTCTCTGCATGATTTTCTCTTCATTATGGAGCACTTTTGTTTAGTTAACTGTGTTTTGCCTATTCTCTGACTTTTAGCCCACCACTGTTATTCATAATGTGATTTAGTAGATAGTAAACCTTTTTAGCTAAAAGTTTATGGGAAAAGTGGCCTTTGAGCAGATAAAAAGATGCCAGTAGCATCTATTAAGTAGACTCAACTTAGTTTCCATTTCCAAGGCATCATGATAAAAGAGACATGGGTAGCCTATGAGGTTCTATCACCCTGTGGACCACCCTCAATACCTACTGATATACATACAATTCTAGATTCATAAGCTGGAGACAGCCTCTGGAAACCTTTACACAATTTTTTCTAATGCATTGGTAACCAGCTTCTTTTAACTATTCTCTACCCTGTTTAGCTTCGGATGAATTCAGATTTATGTATTCTATTGGGATTTTAAAATACATTGATTTCATTCATCAGAATTTGGAAAGTTAGTTATATGCATCATTTTCACTGAGTACAATGTTTTTTTAATGTGAAAACAGTGACATTTTACTGTTATATATCTAGTTATGTAATATCTAGGAAAGTTATCCCATCTCCCCATTCTTCTGTTTAGTTATCGGTGAGATGGAGTCAACAATATCAACCTAAAAAGATCAGCTGAACTAGTCAGGATATGCAAAACTTTAAGAACAGCATTTAGCACACAAATAAAAATAAAATAAGCTGGTTTGTGTATATTGAAAGAAAAAAATCAGTGTTGAGGCAAAGACAGCTGTCAGTGATCCCAAATATCTATAGAGTGTTACCTAGGTAGAATTTTTAAAAAATTTGGAAAAAGCCCAAGTTTCCTTCAACAGCTTTATGGTGATGTTTATTTGTTTTCAAGAATGATTAAGAACTATGAATCATTAATAAAATCAGCCAAAAACTGAGAAATTTTTATCAATCCCTTTTTGGTCATTTTTCCATGATCTGAAAACTAGCAATTATGTTTACAATGACCCAGTTCGCCTCACTTCTCCAATTTAAATGAGTTGACTTTAGATCCACTTCACATGCACGACTTCATAATTTTATATTCATGATGTGTTAGTCATCTCCTTGGAGCTGCCCTCATTCCTACTGGCAATCAGAATATCCTCAGATGAATTTCACAGACACTTGAAAATTAATTCTGCAAAAGGCTGAGGAGGTCACTGGACCTTTAAAGCACACTTTTAGCTCAGATCTTGGTCACAATTTGAATTCACATATGCAGGCTTATTATATACTTTTAAAATAAGAAGGGAATCCGGAAAAGAAACAGGAAAGGGTCAGGAGAGACAGGGGCTGAAACAGTCCTATTGTCATCAGAAAAACTGAGTCTGGTAAGAATCATTGAATAGTAGTATACTGTGAATTTTTAGCATATTTCTAGTCAAAGGTTCATATACATTAAGAGATATTTCTAACAAAAAATAGATATTGTAGTTTTTCATCTAATTGACTTTTTTAATAAATGATGCATTTCTTTATAGTTATCATATAACATTAATGAGTTTAGCTATAGTATAGTGATCATAATAATTGCTTTTGGTTATATGAACAACACTTTAGTGCTTAGTAATTACTGTTTTTCCTTATTATGGAAATTATAAAATTACATAATTTCTCTCTTCCCTTTCCTCCCACCTTGCTTTTCCATATATCTCTTTTTGCTCTTTATCAAAATCATTCTTTTTTCATTAATTACTGTTATTCACCTGCGCTGTATAATGTTACTGATATGTGTGATGACCCTACCTCAGGGACATCTCCTTAATAGTGTTCCTTTCTGGTACATAAAAATGGATAGGTTTCTAAAAGTCAGAATGCTACAATGGATGTATAGAAATTACAGTAATTTCCTATGGAGTGCATAATCTATGACTCATCTGTGATCCAATGAAATTAACTCCACTGTTAGAAGAAACTGGACACCTCTGTTTTCTAAGCTTGTCCTTGGGGGGTGCTGGGTCTGAGAGATCTGTGCAAGGCTGAGCAACCTCGGATATCCAGGCTGTTTTGAAGATCAGTGTGAAGTTGGATGTGAAACTTCCCTGGGAATGTCAAAGGCTGGACAATGAGATGTTTGTGCAGGCTCTGCAGGGTTACTAAAATTTTTAGCAGAGTAGCAGTGTAATAGTATTTGCTGAAGAATAGATAATATGACTATGGCTAGAAATATCCTTTAAAATGTATAGTGGCTTCGGTAGAGTGGACAAATAGAAGTCTGCTCTCAACTCGGTTGTGAATGGATGAGTGTGAAAGGTCGAAACAAAGTCGGTTCAATGATACAAAGGTAGATCTCCGCAGTGACTATGATGCTCCTTTTAACAGTGTCAGCCCTTGTTTACAATATTTAAATAGGATGCAGCGGCTGATCAGAGTCTAATGAAACCAATGTTTGGCCATCTGTGCAAAAACCATCATATTCTATATGATTTTATCTGCAATATACAAAAACCCACACCATGCGGAGTGGGAGGAATGAGTAAAGTCTAGGTGACTCTGGGTTCCAGTTGCTGATTGACTTAGAACTGTGACATCCCAAGGAAAGCAAGGATGTATAGAACACTCACTGTGATGGGAATCCATGAGGTGTGATCTGGAAGAAGAGGAAATGCTAATAATAAAGATTCAGACTTGTCGAATGCAGGGCTATAAGAAAATATTTTCCGGGTGTTTATCTAAGCTGGGGTCCTGCAGCCCATGGGAACGGTAGAGTGAGACATTTTGGTGGATTGCAATTTGAAGTGCTTCCTGAACAAAGAAGAGGAACAGTGAGGTTTAAGGCTTCCTGATATGGAGGGTTCTACTTCTTTTCATTTCTGTGCCTTTTGTTCTTTCATTCTTGTTTTTTTTTTAATTTGCCGCTTTGTTTTCTAAAGAAGAGAGAGAAAGAATTCATGGAGCTTGGAAGGGTGTAGAGGTGAGGAGGATCTGAGAGCACATGAAGGGAACCATGAACAGAACATATTATATGAAAAAAATATTTTCAATAAGAACAAATTAAGCTAAAGCTGTGATTAAACATGCATATGTCATTTATTATTATTATTATTATTATTATTATTATTATTTATTATTATTTAGCAACCCTGGCAGTGCAAACTGAAACAGTAAAATGATCAGGATATGAACTAAGATAAATTGCTTAAGACTATAGTCATGGTCAATGAGCTGCTGAGGTTGAGTAATCTCAATAATTTCTAATATGGTCAAGTTGTTGGATCTCTCAGAAGATACTGGGTCACATCTTATGATAAGAAATAGCATCAGACCATCAAAACATTTCATTTTTTGATGAAACATTAGTAAACATTAGTAAAGTTTCCTTTACTAATGTGAAAAAAACTGATGACAAATTTCAAGACATACTGATACCCTTATTTATTAGTTGTGATGTAAAACTTTTCACTGTAAATGAGAGAAATACATTTCCCGGAACATAATCCTGTATGCTAATTAAAGCCAAGTGGAAAACAAAGGTAGGGCACGAGAATGAATATCTTTCATTTTGTCAAGATGTTTTTCACAACAAAATGCTAATGTGTTAAATAAGTTTATTATAGTAAGCTGTTAGCTATGGAGATATTTTGGTTTCAGATGCATTGACAAGAATCTGTTTTATAAGTGTAAAATGTTTCTGTTCCAGGTAAACAATTTGGGTTTCAATTTTTAGTCTATTTAGATATGTTTAATATACTGAAGGAAGTCAAGTTTGGGGAATCAAAATGTCTTTGCTATTGAGAAAGTAATGACTTATTAAACAACGTCGAACCTATCAATGAAATGTGAATGATGCAGTAACATTAATCCTGTATTCAGAAAACCTATTACAATAACATGGAAATATGTGAGTTTCAATTCCCTTCATGAGTATTTATTGGGTTCTCTCCATATGCCAAAGATTCTTTAACCTATATTTCTCTGAGGCAAATCAATTCAGATTATAATTGCAAATAAGGTTTACAATAAGAAGGCGTAGTACAAGGCCAGGAATTTAGTGACTATGATAACAAAAATGAGTTGGATCTAGCTACAGAATCTCACTGTCACTTGGAATAAATGATGCGTTTCTTTTCCTCTGTTCCTCTGAAGACTGTAAGCTCGAAGCTAGAAGCACTTGGAAATAAAGATTAGTTACAGTTTGGATACTTCATTTCATGGCCCTATTGCTTGGCAGATAAAAGTGGCTTTTATAATTTCTGACAAATCTCTGGCGTTACTGCCCGTCTATGTGGAAGAGTCTAAGGATCTGTGTCCAACAAAGAATTATCACAGCAATTAGGGATCCTAGTGGGAATGTGAATTTTTTAGTGTGACAAGCACATACATTTACATATGTGCGTGGAGGCTGATTTGAATTAAGGTTAATTTCATCAAGTGGCATTTAAAAGGGCAGAGGACAGTGAGCACCTGTGGTTGAGACCCGATGTCTCTTCTCCCATCCAGCTTCTCAGCAGACATGACTCATTTAGCGATCCAGGGCACTCCAATAACCCCAGTGCATAATTTTCCCGTATCTTATTTTAAAGCGTATATGACATTGACGGTCTTATTTTTCCCATGCTTTCTTACATGGATAAAATGTAATAATGTTTTGTTAGTGTATATCAGAACATCTGTGGGCTTACAGAGGAATCTGACATGAATTGGTTTGGCTTTTGAAGACCTACTTTTACTTTATGTCATCTTTGTTTACGTATTTAGACTTTGGAGCCTTCATTTCTCCAGTTATTAAAAAAGATAACTGATAAGCCTGAAGGTTAATGGGGCTTATGTTTAGAACAGAAATCTATTGTGTCTGTTGTCTCTTTTCCTCTTCCAGATTAGACACCTAGTATCTGTAATTTATCCACGAGTTTGTTCATTCATCTAATTTTGTATTGAGCACACACATTATTCTAAATATTGTATTAGGCACTGGGGTGTGGCAGTAAGATAAAATAAACATTACCTCATGGAGTTCATATTCTTCTCCATGAGCTATGATTATAGTCTGGTTAAGACTTTGCCTCAAAAGTTATAAATATGTATAATTATAAAATTATCTTCTGTAAGCTAAAAAAATCTTATCTCTAAATTTATCTTTCTTTTATGTCTTTATTTCCTTCCTTTAACACTTTCTGCTTTAATCTTCTAATTATAATACTTTTTTTATATGTCAAACGCTATTTTCAGCTTAGGAGAGAGTTTCAGAGTAGAGAAAGAAAGGTTCACAAAAAAATGAATTTTTACCCACAAGATTCTGAATGTCTAAGTGAAGAAGGAAAAAATTAAATCATGAGCATGTATTCACATACTAAATGAGAAATAAATACATAATTATGAATATATAATTAGGTTAAATGAAGTAAAAAATGTAGTTATGAGTAGTATACAATCATGTGTTTAATGATAAATGGTAATATAACCAATAAGATTTCAGAGAAAAGAAAACAAGTCAAAAGTAATTGTCAAAGAAACCTCCAAAGAAATAAATGAGAATAAGCCCTTTTTAAAGTATGGATATGATATAGATACATGGAGAAAAATAGTCACCTCAAGTTGAATTTGATTCTCCTAGCACTTTATCTTCATATCTTTAGTTAGTTTTAGTACAGTAGCTTTTCTGGATTTCAGATTCATAAAATACCTTACAAAAGCAACACAGTATGACCTGGAAACAAAGTTTCCATGGCTTCACTAATAAATTCATGTCTCTCACATATTAATTCATATTATCTAGTGATAAATGAGATACTGTTACCACAATTTGGTTTATTGACCGGCGGGATGCACAGAGTCTTCTGGGATCTTCTGTGGACAAAAGGTTGGGTCTTCTGTCTGCGCACACAGATTATGGCGATTTGCTAAGGGCTTTGGGCTTTGGTGCTGAGCGGGGAAAGCGGATGCATTCTTGTTTTTTCTTTGTTCTGGATCCCTCAATGTCTTCCCCAACTGCATGCAGTGCTTGCTGACATCAACCTCTTCCTTCCTTATGGTTGACTTCAGCTAGCTAAGCTTTGCAGCGTGTCCTGAGAGTGGATGCAACACCTCCTCACCACCATCTACATCTTGAATGGGCTGTTTTACTTTCTGGGTATGTGCACACACTAGAAGAATTCCTGAACTCCCGGAGTGTTAGGCATAGGCATTGCTCCACTTCAGAGATCATTCTTAAATATTCAGGAGACAAAGGGCTTATTTCCTCTAGTCTCTGTAGATTCTGTATAGTATGGTCAGGTCTTTATCAGGCCAGTGAATCAATGTGCCTGTGTGCATGTTGCAAGGACATCTGCTTGATTGTGAATCTGGGCATGCAACCGTAGGTATTTTATCCAAGTATGTGCTTTTCCATTTATCTTCATCATGGAGGCACATAATTGAATTTCTGCCCAGATTTCTGGCATGTGACTTCTCTTTTTCTATTAGTTTGTGACATCAGGGACAGATTTTTGTCTGTTTTCAAATAGTCATGATATTTTCATTAAACCCCGAGACACATTTTTTAATCCCCCTCCATGCTGTCTTCAAGTTTCATTTTTGAAGCCATGACCTACTTACATGGTTTGAAAGGCCTCGTGCAAGGTGAAAATACAGATCACCTTGTCAGCAATGAGGAGGCACTGCACAGCACCACACTGTACTGCACATTGGTCCAAGAGCCCCATGATGGGGAGCTCATAGGCCCCAGGTGTTAAAATGACATATCAACTACTCTAAATCCATATCTCTCTACATACAGATTAGTGAAGTTCTCAGACCACATCACAGAAGTTTCTTTGGATAATGGACAGTAAGTCATACACAAGTTCACAACTGGTCAAAGTAGAGAGATTTTCAGTGGAGCACTCAGCCAAGAGTGGGACATCTATATCATGTGCCTCGCTAGTGTTCAAAGACCATCAGGGAAGAGAGAGAGAGATGAAAGTTTAACATATCCAGAGATCATGGAGGACCAGTGCAAAAGAATGCCTTCTACACACGATGGGGAGCTGACACCTGGGTCCACAGCAACTGTGGTTACCCACACAAGACCCACGCAAAGTCGAGCCACACAAAATACATATTCTAGCATGTAGTGGGAAGAGCTTCAAGAAAGTCCACCCTTAACTAACAAGCTATGGGCAGTTGAAGTCTCCTGGGAAAGAAGAGTTGGTTTTCTTTAAGAGTGTGGCTTGTGATAAGTGTCCCTGCTCCAGCAGATAGCCCCATGCCTGGAAGTATATGGACTACATACACTGAAGTTGGGTTATTGGAATAAACAGACAAATACAAAAAGTTTGGAAGAGCATCAAAATATAGTGAATCTTGGAAAAATTAAAGTGGTTTGGGGGGGTTGAATATGATCAAAAAATGTGAAATCCTCAAAGAATTAATACAATGTTAAAAAAACATGATCAAAGTATTAAAACAAGCAATGGGTTTTCTAAGTGTACCTTAGTGACAACCCTAGACCCATCTTCAGCTTCTTGGTTGATGTCTCTGCTGGCTCCAGATACACTTTCTCTGTCTCCAACCACTTATCTGTCCCTCTGTTTTTTTTTTACCTTAAACTTTGTAAATAAGGGTGGATCCAAGATTAAAGTTCCTATTCTCTAATATCCCTTTTCTTCTACATAATTAATTATAAAGAATTGCAACTAATTTAATAATCTCAACCTTTTTTTCTGACAATGCTTTGAATTTTAATATCTCAATCCTTCATGGTTCTCAGAAGCGTGACACAAAAGTTTATAATTGCAAATGGAAATTTACAGTAACAGCTAGTATGCCTAAAATGGAATCCTTTTATATTTCTGACCGATGTTTTCATGTAAATTTACAAGCTTTTCAGCCATTTGTCCTGTTTAACGTCACAAATATAAATAACTCCTGATTTTAGAATGCTTACCTTAATATTTTCTAGATATTTCATTATGTTTTGTTATATTAACACTTAAAATATTTAACATTATTTAAAAAGAAAAAATTAGTCTAAGTAAACCAAACGCTGCTGCCTGTACATGTGATATGTTCTACAAGCTGAACTGCCTTGTCTGGCATCAGTGGGAGAGGAAGTACATCACCTCACCAGAGATTTGTTTTGCCAGGGGCTTGGGGGGCTACTTAATGGAGCCCACCAGTTCAGAAGAGAACAGGAGGGGCTGAGAGGAGGGATTGCGGGGGCAGGTAATTGGGAGGTGACAGTGAGTGAGATGTACAACATTTATGAAATACTATGATAAAGTGATTTAAAACAAATAAAATAGTAATAACCACTTTAGAGATCTATTCACTTTCTGTTATCAGGGAATCATGGGTAATAAAAGTGCTTTTGTCATTTTCAGTCTTAAAATTTAGAAAATATTCCTGTTACATAATCCCCTAAATCATTTTTTCTTTATTTTATTTTTTATTAAACTAATAAAAATTTCTTTTAAATATACAACTCAGTAATGAGATTTTTTTAAGACATCAAAATAATTTATAGTAGCTAAATGCCTCTTCTGAAGCTAAAACTAATATGCACTCAAGCAGTTTTTAAAATCTATTTGGAACATTTAACATGATAGAAATAAAAAAAAAAATCTTGTATATAGTCCTTTATGAAAGGAAATTGTGACAAGTTCCTGATTAGACAGAAATTGTTCCATCTCCAAGGAAGAATACTCATCATAACTGTGGCTTCATAGAATGTATTGGGTAGTGATCTTTCTGTTTATATTTTGTGGAATAGTTTCAAGAGTATTGGTGTTAGGTCTTCTTAGAAGGTCTGATAGAATTCTGCACTAAACCCAACTGGTCCTGGGCTATTTTTGGTTGGAAGACTTTTTTTTTTATTCGATATATTTTTTATTTACATTTCAAATGATTTCCCCTTTTCTAGCCCCCCACTCCCCGAAAGTCCTGTAAGCCCCCTTCTCTCCCCCTGTCCTCCCACCCACCCCTTCCCACTTCCCCGTTCTGGTTTTGCCGAATACTGCTTCACTGAGTCTTTCCAGAACAGGGGGCCACTCTTCCTTTCTTCTTGTACCTCATTTGATGTGTGGATTATGTTTTGGTATACCAGTTTTCTAGGTTAATATCCACTTATTAGTGAGTGCATACCATGATTCACCTTTTGAGTCAGGGTTACCTCACTTAGTATGATGTTCTCTAGGTTGGAAGACTTTTAGTGGCTGCTTCTGTTTCTTTAGGAGTTACGGAACTGTTTAGATGGTTTATCTGTTTCTGATTTACTTTGGGTATTTGGTATCTGTCTAGGAAATTGTCCACTTCATCCAGATTTTCCAGTTTTGTTGAATATTGGCTTTTGTAGTAGGATCTGATGGTTTTTCTTTAGAATTTTCTCAGTTTCTGTTGTTATATCTCCCTTTTCATTTCTGATTTTGTTAATTTGGATATTGTCTCTGTGCCCTCTGGTTAGTCTAGTTAAGGTTTTTTCTATCTTGTTGATTTTTCTCAAATATCCAGCTCCTGGTTTTGATGATTCTTTGTATAGTTATTTTCGTTTCTACTTGGTTGATTTCAGGCCTGAGTTTGATTCTTTTCCTCTATCATCATCGTGAGATGTGATTTTAAATCATAGTCTTGTTTTTCTTGTGTGTTGGGGTAACCAGGGCTTGCTGTGGTGGGAGAACTGGGTTCTGATGTTGCCAAGTTGTCTTTATTTCTGTTGCTTATATTCATGCCCTTGCCTGTTGCCACATGGTTATCTTGGGTGTTAGCTGGTCTTGCTGCCTCTGACTATAGCTTGTTCCTCCTGTAAGGCTCTATGTAGGTATTCCTGGGAGCCCAGTTCTTTCTTGGGGAAATTTGGGTACTGAGAGCTGTGTCACAGGGTCAGCTCTGGGGTGCAGACTGAAAGCAGAAGGATCCTGTCCCCAGCTATTTCTTGGTTCCTGTGTCCTGATAGCTCGTGGGCCAGGAAATTGAGCAGAAGTGGTCTTACCTGTGCTTACAGGTGTGTCAGCACTCCTGGGAGACCAACTCTCTTCTCACAGTATTTGGATATGGAAGGCCACGGCACAGAATTAGCTCCAGGTGCAGATGGAATCAGGAATGCCTGTCTCTATTTTTTAATTGCTCCTTGATTGTTCAGTCTGTGGTACAAGTAACCCAACAATGAGGAGCTGTGAATGGGAAGTCCAAGAAACTATTAGTTACTCATCCCCATGAGTCTAGTTGTTTCAGCTGGTCTTCTGTATAAGCTGTGTCTTGGGGTTTCTATTCTGGCTGGCTTCCCCTGGAATGCTCAGCTTCCCCTAAATCATTTTTACAAAATACATTTTTGTGTAATGAAAAGAAAAGAGTCTTTAATCCATGGTGACCTGCAAAGGTTTTATTTTTTATTTTTATTTTTCCTGAACTATTATGAGCTTTGTTTTTGTTTTTATTTATTATTTTTATTGAATATTGTCTTCATTTACATTGCCAATGGTAAAACCGTTCCCAATTTCCCCCCTCCACAAAGACCACCCCAACCCCTCCTCCCACCCCCTGCCTTCACGTATATGCCCCTTCACCCCACCCAATCCCACCTCTCCCCACTCGATTTCCCTTTGTTGGGACCTCTGTTGAGCCTTTACCTGACCATGGACCACTCCTCCCACTGATGCCCAACAAGGCCTTCCTCTGCCACATTTTTGGCTGGAACCATGTATTCCACTTGGTTGAAGGTTTGTTGTGGAGAATAGTTTTTGCTATCCTGAGGTTTTTTTTTTTTTGTTATTCCAGATGAATTTGAGAATTGCTCTTTCTAGATCTATGAAGAACTGATTTGGAATTTTGGTGGGGATTGCATTGAATCTGTAGATTGCTTTTGACAAGACGGCCATTTTTACTGTGTTGATCCTGCCCATCCATAAGAGCTTTGTTTTTTATTCAAGCAAGCAAACAAAAAAAATTTAACAAGATAACATGAAAGAGTTAAAAAAATCAGATATTTCTGTAATTATTTAAAGTAGAAATACCTTTCCCTATATTTTTTCAAGTTGTTTTCTGACCTCCAGTTGCTGTGTCGTGCATCCACTCACCTTCAACCAAATCAATGTAAAAGAAAGAGAAATAAAATGTTTATATCACTATCCTTTCATTTCTATACCAGTGTTCAGCTTCCCCTTCCATGAACATCAATGAATCATTTTTCAATATTAACTTGTTTTTTTAATTATGTATAGATATGTGTATCTGCGTGAGTATTTTTACATGCGACTGGTGGTTGTTTTGTTTTTTGTTTTGTTTGTTTGGTTTGGTTTTTAAGATAGGGTTTCTCTGTGTAGCCCTGGCTGTCCTGGAATTCACTCTGTAGACCAGGCTGACCTCAAACTCAGAAATCTGCCTGCCTCTGCTCCTGAGTTCTGGGATTAAAAGTGTGAGCCACCACTGCCCAGTCAGAAGTGTCAGATTTTCTGAAACTAGAGTTATAGACTGTTATAAACCACCTTGCAGGACAACAGTTGGATCACCAGGATTTTAAGCCTAAGCTTGACCAGGAGCCAGGCTGCCTATCACAGCTCACTACCCCACAACTCCCTCTTTTTCTTTTTTATAAGGGAGAGGTATCCTCAGAATAACTGTCTCCTATGTTAAACAGTTTGATACTGTACCAAGACCTGATTGGTAATGATTTTTGCTATGCTACTCATCTGCTGCTTTAGAAACTGAATTAGACAGGGTGCCAAGTGAAGCAAGGCTCCAATGGCTAGTACGGGGCCAAAGAAGGGAAGAATCCAGGCTACCAAAGAGTTAGAGTACCAAGAGGAAGTGGTGTTGGGAGTATAGCATGCCCGGAGGTGCCCCTCCCCCCCAGAGTTCTTTGAGCATTTGTAGATCTCATTCTACCAGCCCAAATTCATTGACATAAAAGCAAAACTCAAGTTCCTCCCTGTTCAGCAGTCAGCAAGTCCAGGGCTCTCCAGTTTTGGAGAGCAACTCTTGCCAAGGAAGTTATCTGGCATTGAAGAGACTTAAGGCTGTCTGTAGTGGAAGCCATTGCCTGGTCAAGCTTGTCTTGGAAATCGCTGGCCAGATGTTGAGTTTGGACAAAGATTGTTCCAGTGGTTCTGTTGCATCCAGTGAGCTGTCAAGGCCTAGTCCAATGAGCAGAGGGATGAAGATCTCTCTCTTCTTTTAGTTTTCTCATTTCTGCAACACTAGTTCTTCAGGTTCATAGAGATAAACCTGGGGGACAAATATGGCAGGGGTGCAGGAGCCTTGAAAAGGAGGCTTAATACAGGCACCTGTAGTGCCTTTGCACCAGAGGAGGGCAAGAGGGTTAACACATACTGATTTGGTGGTGATGGTGTCATGGACACATGTAAGATGGGTTTTGAGGAGGGCCCTACAAGGAAAAAGGGTATGTTATGTCAAAGAGAGGAATGTCCTGTGCTTTCCTCATGGGTAGGAGGGTTCCATGGATGTTGTGAAGGGAAATATTAATGGGAACAGCTGCTAATAATGGTCAGGAGAGAAAAGCACAGAAAAATTCGGAGGAGTTGGGGTGGGTTGTTAAGGGAAGGAGTTCAGCTGCATATTGGATGTATTATAGTCAGGAAAGGGTAGCTCGTAGCTCCTTCTGAGACTGATTTTCCTGTTGGATAATATTAGCATGGGTAAAGACTGATTTGGGGGCAGGAACAAGCTCATGGGAGTTTTGCAGATCAGCTACTGGGTATTTGGCATAGGCGTTGGGGTAAAGTTTACCCATGACTCTGGCCCGCCAACGTTCATTCCATGGATCGCTGATAGAAAGCTGAAATTGAGGTCTGAAAAGAGGTTAAGGAGGCCCTTGACTTCTTTTAGAGCTAGATAGATGGCATATAGTTCTTTATATTGTGGGAAGTGATGGAGTAGCTCTTTGAATCAGAGGATGGGGGTTCATCCTCAGGGAAGTAGTGTATTACTGCTGTACCTCTCCTCTTTTCCCCACCGGTACTGAGTGGGCTCCTGCCATGGGCCCTTCTGAGAATAGTTTGGGAGGCGGCCATTGCAACAGAGAGAAGGCAGAGACCCATTTTTCATCAGGACAATGCTTGTCAATTTGTCCGGGGAATCCTATTAAGCTGACAGCGAAGTGGGAGTGAGTTTTGATTAGCTCCTGAACATTAGAGAGGGAGATAGAGGTGACAAGAATGTCAGGTTCTTTCCCTAGAGTTTGCAGGGCTCGACCCCTGCCATTTTTAATCATGCTAGCAAGTGCACCCGCCTCATTTAAAATGTGGGGTGCACCACCCATCAGAGTGTAGAGCCATTCCAGCACCCCCTGAGGTTGTTAAAGGGATCCCAGAAGTGTAGGGGAGAAGTTAAAGATAAGGAGCTGTATAGGTATTGTTGGGTCATTCCTAGCCAGAGCCGTATCTTTTAGGGCTGTATTGGCAGGATTTAGAGCTTGGGCTGCCTCTGGGGACAGTGTTCTCCTTTCAGGAGATTGAAGAGGGGTTGAAAGGTGCTTGTAAGAAGGGGAAGCCAGGGCCAAAGCCAATGAGGTTGCCTGGCAAGCTCGGTCCGTGGAGCATGAGACTCTTAATCCCAGCGTCATAGGTTCATGCCCTACATTGGGCACCAGATGTGGGGCCTATGTGCTGGAGGCTTCCCATGGAGATCTCTGGCCCAGTCTGGTTTGAGGGTTCGGGCAAAGGGGAGAGGGTGTGAGCAGGAAGAGAGACTCATCTCCACTGCCTCTGCTGCTGCTGCAGCTGGCTCCACCTCAGTCAACACCGTTGCCTGAGTTGCTCCATGCTACCCTGTGCTGAGTTGGGCCAGGCTGAGATGGCCAGCGAGGAGATTCTGGTGGTGTTTTGGGAGAGCAGACCTCTTCCAAAGAAGCAATGTTACAGCTCTTATGACAGAAGCTCTCAGACAATGGAGTAGTTCTCACACACTTTTATTCATTCTGGATAGTATTCTTATATACATTTTTGGGGTGGGTCAGGGTCTGACAGCAGGTGCTTCTCATTGACTTGATCTGAGAGCTTGGGGATACCTTGTCTACATGTGGGAGAGCTTGGGGTGCTTCTCCTACGTGACTGATGGCCACAGACTCTATGGGGGGC
Source organism: Apodemus sylvaticus (assembly GCF_947179515.1). NCBI lineage: Eukaryota > Metazoa > Chordata > Mammalia > Rodentia > Muridae > Apodemus > Apodemus sylvaticus. The sequence goes on along the minus strand of NC_067482.1, from coordinate 38,463,944 downwards.
TGTGGGGAACTGTAGCTACATGACAGGAGACAAGGTCCCAAGGAGTTTGACTAAATACCTACTGTCCCTTGCAGGCGACAATCACCTCCTGGGTCACAAGGGTTTTTAGCCTGAACTCGACCAGGGACCAGGCTCCCTATCCAGGCAGCTCACTACCCCACAAATATCTATGTGTAAGTAAATACATACCACATTTATTTTTCTGGGTCCCCACTAAGGATATTTTTTTTCTAGTTCCATCCACTTGCCTACAAATTTCACTATGTCATGTTTTTAAAAGCTAAATTATACTCATTTGTGTAAATATATCATATTTTCCTTACCCATTCCTTTGTTGAAGAACATCAAGGTTATTTCCCATTACTGGCTATTGTGAATAAAGCAACAATAGTTTTGATCAAGTGTGCTTGTGGTAAGATAAAACCTCTGTTGGGTCTATGTCCAAGAGTGGTAAAGCTGGATCTTGAAGTAGACTGATTCCCAACTTTCTGAGGAACTGCAGTATGCCATATTGATTTCCATAGTGACTGTACAAGGTTACAAGTTTGCACTCCCACTAGCAGTGAAAGAGAGTCCCCCTTATTCTACATCCTCACCAGCATGAGCTGTCACTTGTGCTACTGATCTTAGTCATTCTGACAGGTGTAAAATGAAACCTCAAAGTAGTTGTGACTTGCATTTCCCTTATGGCTAAGCACTTTAAACATTTCTTTAAATGTTTCTCAGCCATTTGAGTTTCCTCTAATGAGAATTCTCTGTTTAGATCTGTAACCCATTTGAGTTTCCTCTAATGAGAATTCTCTGTTTAGATCTGTAACCCATTTTGAGTTGGATTATTTAGGGAGGTTGTTTGCTTATTTGTTTTTGTTTTGTCTTGTTTTGTTTTAAATGTAGTTTCTTAAGTTCTTTACATATTGTTGATAGCAGTCTATCAGATGTGTAGTGCTAAAATTTTTTCATATTCTGTAAGCTTCTGCTTTATCCTTGTGGTACTTGGTGACCTTTGCCTTTTAGTTTCATGAATACCATTTATTAATTATTGATCTTAGAGTTCGCACTATCGTGTTCATACCACTCTTAGACTGTGTATCCCAGAGTATTACCCAGCATGTAATAAGGACACATGCTCCACTGTGCTCCTAGCAGCCCTATTTATAATAGCCAGAGGCTGGAAAGAACCCCGATGCCCCTCAGTGGAGGAATAGATACAGAAAAAGTGGTATATTTACACAATGGAATACTACTCAGCTATTAAAAACAATGAACTCATGAAATTCTTAGGCAAATGGGTGGAACTGGAAAATATCATCCTAAGTGAGGTAACCCAGTAACAAAAGAACACACATGGTAGGCACTCACTGATAACTGGTTATTAACCCAGAAGCTTGGAATACCCAAGAAACAATTCACATATTAAATGATGCCCAAGATGAAGGAAGAACAAAGTGTGGATACTCTGGTCCTTCTTTGAAAGGGGAACAAAATACCAAAAGAAGGAGATATAGAGACAAAGTGTGGAGCAGAGACTACCCCACCTAATGGATCCATCCCATATATAATTACAAAACCCAGACACTATTATCGATACCCACAAGTACTTGCTGACTAGAACCGGATTTGGCTGTCACCTGGGAGGATCTGCTAGTGTATGACAAATACAGAGGGGGACACTCTCAGCCAGCCATTGAACTGAACACAGAGTACCCAATGGGGGAGCTAGAGAAAGGACCCAAGGAGCTGAAGGGGTTTGCAGCACCATAGGAGGAACAACAATATGAGCCACCCAGTACTCCCAGAGCTCCCAGGGACAAAAACATCAACCAGATAGTACACATGGTGTTACCCATGGCTCCAGATGCATAGGCAGCAGAGGATGGCCTTGTTGGACATCAAAGGGAGGAGAGGCCCTGGTCCTGGAAAGGCTCAATGCAGCAGTGTAGAGGAATACCAGGACAGGGAAGTGGGAGGGGTTGATTGGGGAGCAGGGCAAGGGGAGATGGCTTATGGGACTTTTGGGGGGGAGGGGCACCAGGAAAGAGGAAATCATTTGAACCGTATATAAAGAATATATCTAATAAAAAAAGAAAAGAAAGAAAGAAAAGAGTCTTCTTGTGTGTCTATGAGTTCAAGACTGTCTATGCTTTCTCTTCTATCAGATTCAATATGTCTGGTTTTATGTTAAGGTCAAGTTGTCTGCAGAGAGGTAACTTTGGATAGACTTGAATTCTTCTTCATGTCCACAAGCAATTTGATCAGCATCATTTGTTGAAGATGTTGTTTTTTCCCCAGAGCATATTTATCACATTTTTTTTTTTAGCAAAAATTAGGTGTTCATATATGTGTGGATTTATGCCTGGGTTTTCAATTCTATTGATCAGTGTGCCTATTTTAAAGGCAATAAAGCATATAGTTTTAATTACTGCAGTTCTGTGTTATAATTTGGAATAAGGAATGGTGAGATCTCTAATGATTCTTTTATTGCTCAGGATTATTTTAGCTGTCCTTGGATTTTTTTTCCATATGAATTTGAGAATTGTCCTTACAAGGTCTCTGAAAAAAATTGTGTTGGAATTTTGACGGGGATTGCAATGAATATATAGATTACTTTTGGTAGAATGGCCAGTTTACAAAATTCATCTTACCAAGTCATGAGCACAGGAGATCTTTCCATCTTCTGACATATTCTCCATTTTTTTTTTAATCCAAAGACTTCATATAGGTTTTTCACTTGCTTCGCTTTGGTTCTAATTAGTCCAAAATATTTTATATTATTTTTGGCTATTGTGAAAGATTTTATTTGCCTGATTGTCTCTCAACCTATTTATCATTTGTATATAGGAGGTCTACTGATTTTTTTTTAGTTAATCTTGTATCAAGCCACTTTATTGTAAGAGTCCCCTGTTAGTATTTTTGGGGTCACTTATGTATACTATCATATCATATGCAAATAGCAATACTTTGACTTTTTTGTAATTTGTATCTCATTGGTATCCTCTAGTTGTCTTATTGTTCTAGCTAAAACTTCAATTATATATTGAACAGATATGGAGAGAGTGAACAGACCTGTTCTGTTTCTGGTTTTAGTGAAATTGCGTTCAATTTCTTTCCACTTAATTTTATGTTGGCAATCAGCTTGCTGTATCTTGTCTTTATTATGTTTAGGTATGTTCTTAAAGTCTTAATCTCTCTGAGACTTTCATCATAGAGGAGTGTTGGATTTTGTCAAATCTTTATTCTGAATCTAATGAAATGATTGTGTGTTTTTTTTTTCAGTGTGGTTATATAGTTGATTACATTTATTGATTTACATATATTGAAGTATCCCTACATCTCCAGGTTGAAGATTACTTGATTATGTTGTATGACCTTTTTCTGTGTTCTTCAATTCAGTTTACAAGTATTTTAGCACGTATATTCATAAGAGAAATAGGTCTCTAATTGTCCTTCTTTGTTGAATCTTATTTGGTAATTGAAAGTTTTACTGGGCTAGGCTACAGAATCCATATTCAAAATGTCTACATTCTGCTCTGTAAGATGTCCCCTACTTTGTACCACATACTGGGATGAACCCTAACCAGGTGGGCTATAAAGACAAGTGCTCAGAATGACTTCATGCACTTACAGGAGAGGAAGAATATGCTCAAAAACACATAAATTTAAAAATCATTTTAAATAATAAAAATCATTTTTAAATGCAAAAAGAGAAAGTTTGCTGGGTATAGTAGTCTAGGCTGGAATCTGTGGTCTCTAAAAGACCTTCAAGATACCTATCCAGGCCCTTCTGCATTTTGAGTCTCCATTGGGCTCAGTATAATTCTATTAGGTCTTGTTTTATATGTAACTTGGCCTTTTCCCTTTGAAGTTTGTAATATTCTTTCTTCTGTACATTTAATGTTTTGATTATTGTGTGATAAGTGAAAGTCTTTCATGCTACATTATATTTGGTATTATGCATGCTTCTTGTACCTTTATAGGAATCTACTTCTTTAGATTAGGAACATTTTCGTCTGCAGTGTTGTTGAAAGCATATTCTGGGATTTTTTAGCCTTGTTTCTTCTCCTCACTCTATTGCCATTCTTCTTAGATTTGTTCTCATAATGTTCCACATTTCCAGAGTGTTTTTTGTCTGAGTTTAATATTTTCTTTGATTGATGTATACATTTCTTCTATTGTATCTGATATTTTCTCTTCCATATTTGTACTCTGTTCATGAAGCTTAACTCTAGCTCCTGTTCCAATTACTATTTTTTTTAATTCTAGTATTTCCCCAGTTTGTGTTTTCTTGATTGGTTCTGTTTCTGTTTTCAGGTCTTGAACAGTTTTATTCATTTCCTTACACTGTATTTTCCTGACTTTCTTCAATGAATTTATTCAATTGTTTTTAAGGATATCTATTGTTTTATAGGCAGTTTTTTTGTTTGTTTGGTTGGTTGGTTTGGTTTGGCTTTTTGGTTTTTTTTTTTGTTTGTTTTGTTTTTTGTTGTTTTTTTTCTTTTTTTATTCAATATATTTTTTATTTATATTTCAAATGATTTCCCATTTTCTAGACCCCCACTCCCCGAAAGTCCCATCAGCCCCCTTCCCTCCCCCTGTTTTCCCACCCAACACTTCCCACTTCCCTGTTCTGGTTTTGCCCTATACTGCTTCACTGATTCTTTCCAGAACAAGGGGCCACTCCTCTGTTCTTCTTGTACCTCATTTGATGTGTGGATTATGTTTTTTTTTAATATGAACATAGAGTATTTATTGCCACATGTTATGTGAATAATTATAATGTTGGATTGCAAATACAAAGTCTTGGAAGAAAGAACACAGAAGACATCTTACAAATGTAACAACTGGAGGGGCGGGGAAAGCTTCCCAGTGGCTCTCTAAAAGGATGTGCGCAGCTGCTTATCTGAGCAAGAACAAGCACTGTTCAAATTCTCAGATAAATACGAGCAGCAGTGGATTTCTCTAGCTAAATGAGGTAGGACTATCAGAGGTTGCTGCTCCAACATACTGGTCCTAAATTGACTCTTGTCACAACACCTATCATTCCTCTTTCTTTTTTTTTTTTAATTTGACATAATTTATTTACATTTCAAATGATTTCCCCTTTTCTAGTCCCCCACTCCCCGAAAGTCCAGTAAGCCCCCTTCTTTTCCCCTGTCCTCCCACTCAGCCCTTCCCACTTCCCCGTTCTGGTTTTGCCAAATACTGCTTCACTGAGTCTTTCCAGAACCAGGGGCCACTCCTCCTTTCTTCTTGTACCTCATTTGATGTGTGGATTATGTTTTGGGTATTCCAGTTTTCTAGGTTAGTATCCACTTATTAGTGAGTGCATACCATGATTCACCTTTTGAGTCTGGGTTACCTCACTTAGTTTGATGTTCTCTAGCTCCATCCATTTGCCTAAGAATTTCATGAATTCATTGTTTCTAATGGCTGAATAGTACTCCATTGTGTAGATATACCACATTTTTTGCATCCACTCTTCTATTGAGGGATACCTGGGTTCTTTCCAGCATCTGGCAATTATAAATAGGGCTGCTATGAACATAGTAGAGCATGTATCCTTATTACATGGTGGGGAATCCTCTGGGTATATGCCCAGGAGTGGTATAGCAGGATCTTCTGGAAGTGAGGTGCCCAGTTTTCGGAGGAACCGCCAGACTGATTTCCAGAGTGGTTGTACCAATTTGCAACCCCACCAGCAGTGGAGGAGTGTTCCTCTTTCTCCACACCCTCTCCAACACCTGCTATCTCCTGAATTTTTAATCTTAGCCATTCTGACTGGTGTAAGGTGAAATCTCAGGATTGTTTTGATTTGCATTTCCCTAATGACTAATGAAGTTGAGCATTTTTTAAGATGCTTCTCCACCATCTGAAGTTCTTCAGGTGAGAATTCTTTGTTTAACTCTGTACCCCATTTTTTTATTTGATATAATTTATTTACATTTCAAATGATTTCCCCTTTTCTAGCCCCCCACTCCCGGAAAGTCCAGTAAGCCCCCTTCTCTTCCCCTGTCCTCCCACCCACCCCTTCCCACTTCCCCGTTCTGGTTTTGCCAAATACTGCTTCACTGAGTCTTTCCAGAACCAGGGGCCACTCCTTTCTTCTTGTACCTCATTTGATGTGTGGATTATGTTTTGGGTATTCCAGTTTTCTAGGTTAGTATCCACTTATTAGTGAGTGCATACCATGATTCACCTTTTGAGTCTGGGTTACCTCACTTAGTATGATGTTCTCTAGCTCCATCCATTTGCCTAAGAATTTCATGAATTCATTGTTTCTAATGGCTGAATAGTACTCCATTGTGTAGATATACCACATTTTTTGCATCCACTCTTCTGTTGAGGGATACCTGGGTTCTTTCCAGCATCTGGCAATTATAAATAGGGCTGCTATGAACATAGTGGAACATGCTGGGGAATCTTCTGGGTATATGCCCAGGAGTGGTATAGCAGAATCTTCTGGAAGTGAGGTACCCAGTTTTCGGAGGAACTGCCAGACTAATTTGTAGAGTGGTTGTACCCCCACCAGCAGTGGAGGAGTGTTCCTCTTTCTCCACATCCTAGCCAACATCTTCTGTCTCCTGAATTTTTAATCTTAGCCATTCTGCCTGGTGTAAGGTGAAATCTCAGGGTTGTTTTGATTTGCATTTCCGTAATGACTAATGAAGTTGAGCATTTTTTAAGATGCTTCTCTGCCATCCGAAGTTCTTCAGGTGAAAATTCTTTGTTTAACTCTGTACTCCATTTTTTAATAGGGTTATTTGGTTTTCTGGCGTGTAACTTCTTGAGTTCTTAATATATATTGGATATTAGCCCTCTATCTGATGTAGGGTTGGTGACGATCTTTTCCCAATTTGTTGATTGTCGATTTGCCCTTTTGATGGTGTCGTTTGCCTTACAGAAACTTTGTAATTTTATGAGGTCCCATTTGTCAATTCTTGATCTTAGAGCATAAGCTATTGGTGTTCTGTTCAGGAACTTTCCCCCTGTACCAATGTCCTCAAGGATCTTCCCCAGTTTCTTTTCTATTAGCTTCAGAGTGTCTGGCTTTATGTGGAGGTCCTTGATCCATTTGGATTTGAGCTTAGTACAAGGAGACAAGGATGGATCAATTCCCATTCTTCTGCATGCTGACCTCCAGTTGAACCAGCACCATTTGTTGAAAAGGCTATCTTTTTTCCATTGGATGTTTTCAGCCCCTTTGTCGAGGATCAAGTGGCCATAGATGTGTGGGTTCATTTCTGGATCTTCAATCCTGTTCCATTGATCGACCTGACTGTCACTGTACCAGTACCATGCAGTTTGTAACACTATTGCTCTGTAGTATTGCTTGAGGTCAGGGATAGTGATAACCCCAGAATTTCTTCTATTGTTGAGAATAGTTTTAGCTATCCCGGGTTTTTTGTTATTCCAGATGAATTTGAGGAGTGCTTTCTAACTATGTGAAGAATTGAGTTGGGATTTTGATGAGTATTGCGTTGAATCTGTATATTGCTTTTGGCAAAATGGCCATTTTAACTATATTAATGCTGCCGATCCATGAGCATGGGAGATTTTTCCATTTTTGGGGGTCTTCTTCTATTTCCTTCTTCAGAGTCTTGAAGTTTTTATCATACAGATCTTTCACCTGTTTGGTAAGAGTCACCCCCAAAGTACTTTATACTGTTTGTGGCTATTGTGAAGGGTGTCATTTCCCTAATTTCTTACTCAGCCTGCTTATCCTTTGAGTATAGGAAGGCTACTGATTGGCTTGAGTTGATTTTATAACCTGCCACTTTGCTGAAGTTGTTTATCAGCTGTAGGAGTTCCCTAGTGGAGTTTTTTGGGTCACTTAGGTAGACTATCATATCATCTGCAAATAATGATAGTTTGACTTCTTCCTTTCCAATTTTTATACCTTTGACCTCCTTATGTTGTCTAATTGCCCGAGCTAGTACCTCAAGTAAATGTTGAAAAGATAAGGAGAAAGGGGGCAGCCCTGTCTAGTCCCTGATTTTAGTGGGATTGCTTCAAGTTTCTTTCTATTTAGTTTGATGCTGGCTATTGGTAAGCTGTATATTGCTTTAACGATGTTTAGGTATGGGCCTTGAATTCCTGTTCTTTCCAAGACTTTAAGCATGAAAGAATGCTGAATTTTGTCAAATGCTTTTTCAGCATCCAATGAAATGACAATGTGGGTTTTTTCTTTGAGTTTGTTTATGTAGTGGATTGCATTGATGAATTTCCGTATATTGAACCAACCCTGCATCCCAGGGATAAAGCTTACTTGATCATGGTGGATGATCATTTTTGATACATTCTTGGATTCAGTTGGCAAGAATTTTATTGAGTATTTTTGCATCGATGTTCATAAGGGAGATTGGTCTGAAGTTTTCTTTCTTGGTTGGATCTTTGTGTGGTTTTGGTATCAGCGTAATTGTGGCTTCGTAGAAGGAATTGGGTAGTGTTCCTTCTGTTTCTATTTTGTGGAATAGTTTGAAGAGTATTGGTGTTAGGTCTTCTTTGAAGGTCTGATAGAATTCTGCACTGAAACCATCTGGTCGTAGGCTTTTTTTGGTTGGAAGACTTTCTATGACCCCTTCTATTTCTTTAGGGGTTATGGGACTGTTTAGATGATCTATTTGGTCCTGATTTAATTTTGGTATTTGGTATCTGTCTAGGAAATTCTCCATTTCCTCCAGATTCTCCAGTTGTGTTGAGTATAGGCTTTTGTAGTAGGATCTGATGATTTTTTGGATTTCCTCAGTTTCTGTTGTAATATCTCCCTTTTCATTTCTAATTTTGTTGATTTGGATACTTTCTTTGTGCCTTTTTGTCAGTCTGGCTAAGGGTTTATCTATCTTGTTGATTTTCTCAAAGAGCCAGCTCCTGGATTCGTTGACTCTTTGTATGGTTCTCTTTGTTTCCACTTGATTGATTTCAGCCCTGAGTTTGATGATTTCCTGTCTTCTACTCCTCCTTGGTGAATTGGCTTCTTTTTGTTTCAAGGCTTTCAGGTGTGTCCTTAAGCTGCTAGTGTATGCTCTCTTCATTTTCTTTTTGGAGGCACTCAGGGCTATGAGTTTTCCTCTTAGCACTGCTTTCATTGTGTCCCAAAGATTTGGGTGTGTTGTGCCTTCATTTTCATTAAATTCTAAGAAGTCTCTGATTTCTTTCTTTATTTCTTCTTTGGCCAAGGTGTCATTGAGTATATTCTTCAGCCTCCATGCGTATGTGGGCTTTCTGTTGTTTTTTTTTTTTTTTTTTTTTTTTTGCTATTGAAAACCATTCTTACACCGCAGTGATCTGATAGGAGGCATGGGATTAGTTCGATCTTCTTGTATTTGTTTAGGTCTATCTTGTGAGCAATTATATGGTCGATTTTGGAGAAGGTACGTTGAGGTGCTGAGAAAAAGGTATATTGCTTTAGGGTGAAATGTCCTATAAATATCAGTCAAATCCAATTGGTCCAAAGCTTCAATTAGTTTTATTCTGTCCCTGTTTAGTTTCTCTTTTCCTGATCGGTCCATTGAGGAGAGTAGAGTGTTCAAGTTCCCCACAATTATTGTGTTAGATGAAATGTGTGCTTTGAGCTTTAGTAAAGTTTCTTTTGCGAATGAGGGTGCCCTTGCTTTTGGCACATAGATGTTCAGAATTGAAAGTTCTTCTTGTTGGATTTTTCCTTTGACCAGCAAGAAGTGTCCCTTTTGATGACTTTAAGTTGAAAGTCAATTTTATCTGATATTACAATGGCTATTCCGGCTCATTTCCTGAGACCATTGGCTTCTAAAATTGTCTTCCAGCCTTTTACTCTGAGGTAGTTTTTGTCTTTGACATTTGGGTGTATTTCCTTTATGCAGCAAAGTGTAGGGTCCTGTTTCCTTATCCAGTCCGTTAGTCTATGTCTTTTTATTGGGGTATTGAGTCCATTGATCTTAAGAGATATTAAGGAATAGTGATTATTACTTCCTGTCATTTTGGTGTTATTTTTATATTTGAGTGGTTATCTTCTTTTGGGTTTGATGAAGGAAGGTTACTATCTTGCTTTTTCCAGGGTGAAATTTCCCTCCTTTTATTGGAGTTTTCCTCCTATTATTCTTTGCAGAACTGGGTTTGTGGAAAGATATTGTGTAAATTTGGTTTTATCATGGAATGTTTTGGTTTCTCCATTTATTGTGATTGAGAGTTTTGCTGGGTATAGTAGTCTTGGCTGACATTTGTGTTCTCTTAGAGTCTGCATTAGATCTGCCCAGGATCTTCTAGCTTTCTTGGTCTCTGGTGAGAAGTCTGGTGTGATTCTGATAGGTCTTCCTTTATATGTTACTTGGCCTTTTTCTCTTACTGCCTTTAATATTCTTTCTTTGTTTAGTGCATTTGGGGTTTTAATTATTATGTGGCGAGAGGTATTTCTGCTCAGGTCCAGTCTGTTTGGAGTTCTGTAGGCTTCTTGTATATTCATAGGCATCTCTCTCTTTAAGTTGGGAAAGTTTTCTTCCATAATTTTGTTGAGGATATTTGCTGGCCCTTTCAGTTGTAAATCTTCACTCTCATATATACCTATAATCCTTAGGTTTGGTCTTCTCATTGTATCCTGGATTTCCTGGATGTTCTGGGATACAAGCTTTTTGCATTTTGCATTTTCTTTGACTGTTGAGTCAATGGTTTCTATGGTATCTTCAGCATCTGAGATTCTTCCATCTCTTGTATTCTGTTGTTGATATTTGCATCTATGGCCCCTGATTTCTTCTCAAGGTTTTCTATCTCCAAAGTTGTCTCTCTTTGTGATTTCTTAGTTGTTTCTACTTCTGTTTTTAGATCCAGGATGGTTTTGCTCAGTTCCATCATTTGTTTGTTTGTGTTTTCCTGTAACTCTTTAAGAGATTTTTGTGTTTCCTCTTTCATGACTTCTGCCTCTTGACTCAAGTTCTTCTGCATTTCTTTAAGGTTTTTTTCTTTATTGGCTTCTATCTCTTGAACTTTATTCTCCTGCATTTCTTTAAGTGATTTTTCTGTTCCCATTATACGGATTTCTAGCTTATTCATGTTCCCCTGTATTTCTTTAAGAGATTCATTTATGTCCTTTTTGTGTTCTTCTAGCAGCATCATGACCAGTGATTTTAAATCCAAATCTTGTTTCTCTGGTGTGTTGGCATAACCAGGACTTGCTGATGTTGGAGAGTTTGGTTCAGATGCTGCCATATTGCCTAGATTTCTGTTAGTAGTGTTCCTGCATTTGCCCTTTGCCATCTTGTTCTCTGGAGTTAGTTGGTCTTGTCTCTGGCTGGTGTTTGAGCCTTCTGAGGGGCTCTGGGGCTCTTTCTGCAACACTGGATGGCTGGGTTTCCCTGTAGCAGATTGCTGATGTGCTGTCCTCCTCTTGGGTGCCCTTGCAGCCCTAGTGTGCTTTGCCCCAGATTGTGTCTGTGAACCAGATGGTGCTTGTTTGCTCCTTCAGGGAGTGCTGAAGGGTGTATGCTGCAGGGACCTTTTCTGCGTGCTGATCACTCTGCTGGGCAGCTGATATCCCAACCAGGTTGGTGCACACAAGGCTAGCCTGGCTGCTCAGGCCCTGAGTCTAGGCAAAAGCCTGGGACACTAAGGTCTGAGCAAAGTTCCCCTCGGGCTCTGACTGTTAATTGGGTCTGTCAGGGGGCCAGGATGGCGGGCGTGTTTGCGTACGCCCTGAAAGTGCTGGAGAGAGTCTGCTGGGCTAACAACCTCAAGGCCGGGATGACACACAGATGGCCCACTGAGAAGCCCAGTTCTTGGGGTCAGTCTAGGGCTTGTTGGGGCCTAGACCCCCACTATGTTAGCCTAGGGCTATGCCTGTTAGCCGGCTTTGCCTGCTAGAGCTCTCTGCCGTCCTGTAGGCAAAATGGCAATGCGCACGCCGGGCAGGGCAAAAAACCTCCTGTCTGGGTTGGCATCCCGATCCCTCCCCCCCAACAGCCCAGGGCCTGGGTGCAGGCCAACTCCCGTCTGGCTTAGACCCCTGCGATGTTGGCCTTGGGTTATGTTTGCGTACCTCAGTCTGTCTGATCTCTCTGGAGTCCAAGAACCAAGATGGAGGCGAGTCTCTCGTGACTGGCAGGAGGCAGAGTTCTGAAGTGGCTTCTGTGTGGTGAAAGGCACCATAAATCCGCCGTTGCTTGCAACCCGGCTGGCCAGTGATGGTCAGTGGTTGTGGGTGCAGGGCCTGCCTGGACCCTGTCACCTTGGTTCCACTGCTGATGGCCCTTCAGCTGGACCAGCTACTGCTGCCACAGCTGCCGCTGCTCTATAAACAGTTTTAAGGTCTTTTACTTGGGCTTCTGCTATGATATAATATTCTAGGCATGCAGTGATAGGTTAGTTAGGCTCTAGAGAGATAACTGGCTGTTATGTTTTTTAGCACTGTGGTCTGTTATCTGGGATTAAGTTAATGATAGTCCTAGGTGTTGATTTCTGGATTTGTCCTCATTGAGTATTTTGAGTATTTTGTTCCTTCATTTCTGTTTCCTGTCTGAATTTTGGTGGCAGTGTGATTCCTGGGTGCTGCCTGTTTCCTTTGCCCTGCCTTGTTAATTTTTTCTTAGTGAAAACCATCTGGTGTTGGAGGCTTCAATATTGGTATGAATTAGCAAATGGAACTTTGGAGAAGATCTTTGTGATTTGGGGTGCATAATGTTAGGAAGGAAAGGGAATCTGCGGCTAGTTTTCAGTTACAGAGTTGGGGGTGAGGGTGGGGATTGGATCTGGGGGAAAAGGAAGGGTGTGGGTCTTCAGCCCCCTTGTTGACCTTACTGGGGTGGCCTTTGAGTTAGCAGGGTTATCTGTTGGAGTTGGAGACTGAGGCAAAGCAACAATTCAGGGAAAGGAAAGAGATTAGAAGAGGAAGATCTATGATTCAGAGAAGACAGGAGCATAAGGGCCGAGAAAGCTATCTCACAGGTCTTCTGCTGCAGAGCTAAATATGATACTGGAGTAATTGGATCTGGGGGAACAGAAAGAGAAGATAGGCTGTGTAGGCAGATTACTTAGATTTCTAGCAAGCATGGGTTATGGATTACTAGGGATTATCTGCTGGAGTTGGAGGCTGGGTCAGAACAACAGGTAGGGAGACAAGAGAGATTTAAATGGGGAAGATCTGTTGAATTCACAGGAGATGGGAGCATAGGGCCAGGGAAGACTCTGCAAGAGTTCTCCAGCAGAGCTGGGGATAGGAATGTAGAACTAAATTTGGAGAAGAGAGTAACCTCTTCTAACCTCTTTCCCTCTCCTGAATTGTTGCTTTGTCCCAGTCCCCAACTCCAGCAAATACCCCTGCTAACTCAAGGGCCACCTCAATCAGGTTAAGAAGTGGGCTGAAGACCCACATTATTCCTTTGGTGGGCCTATTTTCCTGGATCTTCTCAACTGCTGTTTTTGTTTTCTTTTCCTTTTTTTATAGGATATTTTCTTTATTTACATTTCAAATGTTATCCCTTTTCCTGGTAGCCCCCCCAACCCCTATCCCATCCCCCTACCCAGCTTCTATGAGGATGTTCCCTCACCCACCCACCCACTCCTGACTCCCAGCTCTCAAATTCCCCTACACGGGGGCATCCATCGAGCCTTCACAGGACCAATTGATCCCATTGATGCTTGACAAGGCCATCCTCTGCTGCATATGCAGCGGGAGCCATTGGTCCCTACATTTGTACTCCTTGGTTGGTGGTTTATGTCTACTTACGTTGGAGGTTTGCATGAGTTGTGAGATGGAAGGTTAGAGAATAAAATCCTTGTGTTTAGTTGGAAATTGGATTAGAGAGGAAAAGGAGACCACAGTAGGTTTTTCTGCTATAGAGCTGGGGATGACCTGGGCAGACTAGATGTGGTAGAGAAGGAGCTAAAAGAACTCTTGAAAAATACCTTGCGAGTATTAAACATTAGATTTATTTGAGCATGTCAGGACAAAATGGTTTGGCCAGTGTTGAAGTATGCTGTGGCTACTGATTTAAGCAGTGTTTATAGGCTTCACAAGAGAAAGGTTTGTTTTGCATTTCCCGGGGAGGATTTTTCCACTCTGCTCTTGAGGTATCTGGAAGTTCATTCCTAGCCAAAGACATCCATCTCAATTATTTGAATTGGCTCCCTGCAGATAGCCCTTAATATGGAATATCATTCACTTACAAAATAGTTCCCACAGACATCTGCCAGTGCTCAACCTGGCGGCAAAGCTGTGTGAAGACCATTTCAAATTATCTCCAGACATTCGGAAATGCTGTACTTATCCAGTCCCCACAGCCAGCTGACTTGTCACTTGTAAATCTTTTGGGACTATAGTAGTAAATCAAATCAGCTGTACATTAAGCAGGAGTATAAAAGGAACATGTTCACCAGGTTTCCCCTTCAATTGCTAATTAAGTTCTATTATTTATTAGTCCTTCATTTCTCACTGTGATGCTGTAGATCCCTGATGCAAGCATAAAATAATAAGCAATTCTTTAGGATTCTTGGGGACTAAGACTTTTGTGTATTAGCACGGACATTGAAATTGTTATATTTTTAAGTTATGAAAGAAGACTCTCTGAATTTAAAAAAAATAGTTTAATTCTGTGTGTGGATGGATAAACATTAGTATTGAGGTCATCCATGAAAAATACATTGGAGCTCCTGTATTATAGCTCTTTAGAAGAGTCTGCCCCTCTGATCTGGATGGGAGCACTGGTTTCCACTAAGTGAGCCATTTGTTAAACCTGAGTATGCACACTATCTCTTCATAATTGGCACCTTTTGACTCTCAATTCCTACCAAGTATTCTACTGAACAACCACTTGGTACTTACAGAGAACAATGATTTTCCACTGTGTCTTATTCTACTGTGTAAAAGAGCTGATAGTTCCTATGGGGCTGCACTCGGGTCACACTTTAGGAAGCATTTTTGATGAATAATAAACTGGAAATTGCTTTCCATGAATTTGTTATTGAAACACAGTAGGGAAATTATGTGGACTAGCTCAATTACTGTTTCCTCATCTACATACCAGAACCATGTTTGTTGTTATAATGTTTATTTATTTCATTTCCTCCATTTTAGATAACAGACATTTAAACTTTATGCTTTACATGACAATGGGTTTTATCATGACATTTTTATACATGTGTGTAGGACTTTGATCCCATTCACACTCCTCCCACGCCTGCCTTTGTGGCTCCTTGCAGATAAAGTTGGGGTTGAGGGACAGGTCTCATTATGAAGCCCATTATGATGTCAAACTTGTGAACCTCCCAGAGTAGCCCTAACAGTACTGGGATTGCATGTTCGTGGTAATCATTTTAAACCACATGGCACCCAAAAAATTATTTGTGAGTGGTCATGATTGTATAGCCATTTATTGCTTAGTCTTTCTAAATACATATTTATTTTATGAATTTCTTTATGCAAGCTATGTCATATTCATTTCAATATGACCAGCATCTGAAATAAAATCATTCATCTGGAAAACACTTATAAACACCTAATAAACATATTATAATATGAAAGTCAATTTTCTATTGCTGGCTGATGGTTCGTTCTCAAAAGAACTATTGAGTTTTTAGTTATATGTATTTAAAACTATGTTTATAATGATGTAGATGAGGTCACAGAAACAAAATATGATCTCCAGAACCAAGACCTAGAGTTTTAATTTCCTCTCACATTGGTCTTCCAAGTTCCCAAGTATACCTACTCAGCCATCATTCATGGGACTCAGTGATTGGCTAAGTGTCAGCAAGATTTAGTCTAATCCTAAGAAGCTATGCTGTGAAGTAGCTTCTTTGTCTTTTTGAGTAACAAAATAATATTTATTGTTCAGAAAGATTTTGAAATGAGGTAAAGTTTCAAATTTACTTTTAACTTTTCACATACACTCTAGCCCTAGATGATTGCTGCTAGTATACAATGACATAGGATGAATACTTTCTAGCATTCTATAATACAGTGGGATGGCCAAAGGATATAGCAATTTATATTTTAAAAGAACTAGAAGAGTTCAAGCCAAAGAAATGACCAATGTTTAAAGGCACTATAAAATATTTGATGAAAATATATCAATATTCATAATTCCATAATTGGCCTTTGGAATGTATATGTGTATCTTGGAGAAATTTGTCTACAGGACTAATCCTCTTTTGTAGTGTAAGCAGACTTTTTATTCAGCCAGAAATATGTTAAATGGATGATGCTTTTCTAAGCCAAACATCTGACTTTTACATTCACAACAAAATATGCAATCCAGAGAGATGCCATAGACAGTGAAAGATGGAGAAGGAAAGGGTTAAGTTTTAAAAAGATGAATGGAACATGGAAAGAATGAATAGTTATCTGTAAAATATAAGTTTCATATAGAATGACTAATACTACACACTGACGCTCATATGTTGGAAGCTAGAGCTGACTTTGTAGAAGCAGAGAGTGTAAGAATAGTCACAAGAAAATAAGGAGAGCAAAGAGCAAAGATCGGAGGAGACAGAACAAGTGGCTCCAAAATATAATTAAATGGAATGAATGTATTCTATTATTCCACAACATAGTAGGGCAGCCGAGGTATGCAGATTATATAAAAAGAACTAACAGAGAAGAGTTTGATGGTTTTCAAGTCAAAGAAATAAGTGTTTAAGATAGAAATGATAATTACACTGATTTGATCATTTTGCATTATATACATGTATTTAGTTATAACACACACACACACACACACACACACACATATATATATTTAAAGAGACAGATGAAGCCTGAGTGGGCTCCTTCCTTCTGTGATCTTACCACTTTGGAAGTTGAGGCAGGAAAATTTTGAGTTTCAGGACAATCTTGAGCTATATATCAAACACCGTCTCAAAACATAATTGAACAATATAAATCTTCTATTTCACAACACACAAGGAAGTTGTACATGCATATGAAAATATGCTCTACCAGACACAGAAGCATATTTTTAAAGTACTCTATTCAAGGCAGAATGATATGAATCTAGTAAAAGACACCCAAAGGAACACAATATTTGTATAGATATAAGCATATCTCTCTACGCCCACATGAAAGTTTAGTTTATGTTAAATAAAGCTATATATATCAGCAGAAAAAAAGACTTACTGTTGAATACATGTTTTTGAAACTGATTATAAGCATATGATAAAATAAAATTCTGATTTATTCACTACCCACATTAATTTCTAGCTATATAGTCAATCAAACTAAAGTATTCACATTTTTAAGAAAACACAGGCAAGTGCATATATATCAAGAGGGAAAAGGTTTAGTTTTTAATAGAGGACAAAAATCAAGGCGAAAAATTGCTAAATTTGACCATGTGAAATGGAACTATTTGCTTTAACCTGAGACCCATGAGTAAGCTGAAAACACAAAATTCAGTCCAACTGAATATTTTCAGTGTGTTTAAACTCACAACTATTATTATACTTATATATATATATATATGCACAATACATTCATATGTAAACATATACATATATATATAAACAGAAACTATTATAGAAGCTCATTTGAATAAATACTGATGGTAATAAGTACCTAAGATGGATTTACAGAGATATGAAAAATAAAATAATGAAATTCTATGAAATATCCACTATGTAGGTGGAAATTATAGTCAGTATGATTAGAAAATTGTGACACACAGAATGAAGTATATGAAGCCAGTTAGAAGGGATTAGGGTTATTATATATCAAAATGGATAAATATCAGGAATTTGATGTTGGAGAAATGTCAGAGAATTATATGCAATGTATTTATAGTTTGCATACTACATGAAACATTTCAAAGGTATATGCCTGTACTTTATACAATGAGCCTGTGAATTAATATAATGAAACCATAAAAAATAAAAACAGAAAAATGCCTCATTTTTTATTTGAGTAAGAAATTTAGATATGGAATCTGGGATATTCAAGATTCTTTAGGTTTATAATCACTTATTTACTATAAATATTCATAATAGAATGCAGAAAAAATATTAGTATTTAGCAAAATTAGTAAGTTTGCCTTGTCCTTTAGCCACTGTGATACTCTCTGACATTTTAAGTAGTTAACAATTGGCTGGCAGGATAGTTCAGGAAGTAAAGGTGGTAATCTCTGGAGCCCAAATTGTGGAAAGAGAGAACTGACTCCCAAAAGTAGTTCTCCAACCTCCATATGAGTGCTGTGTCAAAGCATGCTCACACTCAAACTTTAAACGTAAAAAGGAAAAAAAATCACCATTAAAATGGTGATCTTTTCTATCCTGGGTTTTTTGTTATTCCAGATAAATTTGAGAATTGCTTTTTTCAACTCTGTGAAGAACTGAGTTGGGATTTTGATGGGGATTGCATTGAATCTGTATATTGCTTTTGGCCAGATGGCCATTTTAACTATATTAATCCTGCCAATCCATGAGTATGGAAGATTTTTCCATTTTCTGAGGTCTTCTTCAATTTCCTTCTTCAGTGACCTGAAGTTCTTGTCGTATGGATCTTTCACTTGTTTGGTTAGAGTCACACCAAGATACTTTATATTGTTTGTGGCTGTTGTGAAGGGTGTCATTTCCCTAACTTCTTTCTCAGCCTGCTTATCCTTTGAGTATAGGAAGGCAACTGATTTGCTTGAGTTGATTTTATAACCTGCCACTTTGCTGAAGTTCTTTATCAGCTGTAGGAGTTCTCTGGTGGAGTTTTTTGGGTCACTTAAGTATACTATCATGTCATCTGCAAACAGTGATAATTTTACTTCTTCCTTTCAAATTTGTATCCCTTTGACCTCCTTATGTTGTCTAATTTCTCTAGATAGAACTTCAAGTACTATATTGAAAAGATATATATAGAGAGGGCAGCCTTGTCTAGTCCTGGATTTTAGTGGTATTGCTTCAAGTTTCTCTCCATTTAGTTTGATATTGGCTACCGGTTTGCTGTATATTGCTTTAACTATGTTTAGGTATGGGCCTTGAATTCCTGTTCTTTCCAAGACTTTTAGCATGAAAGAAAGCTGAATTTTGTCAAATGCTTTTTCAGCATCTAATGAAATGATCATACAGTTTTTTTTCTTCGAGTTTGTTTATGTAGTGGATAGCATTGATGGATTTCCTTATATTGAACCATCCCTGCATGCCTGGGATGAAGCCTACTAGATCATGGTGGATGATCGTTTTGATGTGTTCTTGGATTCAGTTGGCAAGAATTTTATTGAGTATTTTTGCATTGATATTCATAAGGGAAATTGGCCTGAAGTTCTCTTTCTTTGTTGGATCTTTGTGTGGTTTTGGTATCAATGTAACTGTTGTTTCATAGACCGAGTTGGGTAGTGTTCCTTCTGTTTCTATTTGGTGGAACCATTTGAAGAATATTGGTGTTAGATCTTCTTTGAAGGTCTGATAGAATTCTTCACTGAAGCCATCTGGTCCCGTGCTTTTTTTGGTTGGGAGACTTTCTATGGCCCCTTTTATTTCTTTGGGGATTATGGGACTGTTTAGATGATCTATTTGATCCTGATTTAATTTTGGTGTTTGGTATCTGTCTAGGAAATTGTCCATTTCTTCCAGATTCTCCAGTTGTATTGAGTATAGGCTTTGGTAGTAAGATTTGATGATTTTTTAAACTATTCTCCACAGTAAAAGAACTTCTGGGGGAATTAGTATCCCAGACCTCAAGCAATACTACAGAGCAATAGTGTTAAAAACTGCATGGTATTGGCACAGTGACAGGCAAGTGGACCAATGGAATGGAATTGAAGACCCAGAAATGAATCCACACACCTATGGTCACTTGATCTTCGACAAAGGAGCTGAAAACATCCAGTGGAAAAAAGATAGCCTTTTCAACAAATGCTGCTGGTTCAACTGGAGGTCAGCATGCAGGAGAATGTGAATTGATCCATTCTTATCTCCTTGTACTAAGCTCAACTCCAAGTGGATCAAGGACCTCCACATAAAACCAGATACACTGAAACTAATAGAAAAGAAACTGGGGAAAAACCTTGAGGACATAGGCACAGGGGAAAAGTTCCTGAACAGAACACCAATAGCTTATGATCTAAGATTAAAAATTGACAAATGGGATCTCATAAAATTACAAAGTTTCTGTAAGCCAAAGGACACTGTCAAAAGGACAAAATGGCATACAACAATTTGGGAAAAGATCCTCACCAATCCTTCATCCGATAGAGGGCTAATATCCAATATATACAAAGAACTCAAGAAGTTAGATCCCAGGGAACCAAATTACCCTATTAAAAATGGGATACAAATCTAAACAAAGAATTTTCACCTGAAGAAATTTGGATGGCCGAGAAGCACCTTAAGAAATGCTCAACATCACTAGCCATTAGGGAAATGCAAATCAAAACAACCCTGAGATTTCACCTCACACCAGTCAAAATGGCTAAGGTTAAAAACTTAGGAGACAGCAGGTGTTGGCGAGGATGTGGAGAAAGAGGAACACTCCTTCACTGCTGGTGGGATTGTGAGATGCTACAACCACTATGGAAATCAGTCTGGCGGTTACTAAGAAAACTGGACATGACACTTATGGAGGATCCTGCTATACCTCTCCTGGGCATATACCCAGAGAATTCCCCAGCATGCAATAAGGACACATGCTCCTCTATGTTCATAGCAGCCTCATTTATAATAGCCAAAAGCTGGAAAGAACCCAGATATCCCTCAATGGAGGAATGGATACAGAAAATGTGGTATATATACACAATGGAGTACTATTCAGCAATTAAAAACAATGAATTCATGAATTTTTTAGGCAAATGGATGGAAGTGGAAAATATCATCCTAAGCAAGGTAATGCAATCACAAAAGAATACACATGGAATGCAATCATTGATAAGTGGACATTAATTATCCCTGAAGCTCTGAATACTGAAGATTCAATTAGCATATCAAATAATTCACATGAAGAAGGAAGAAGAGGGCCCTAATCCTGGGAATGCTTGATCTAGCATTGTAGGGGAGTACCAGGACAGAGAAAAGGGAGGGGGAAAGACAGGAGAATGGATGGAGAGAAGAGGACTTATGGGACATATGGGGAGGGGGGAACTAGGAGAGGGGAAAGTTTTTGGATTGTAAACAAAGAATAAAGAAAAAAAAAATATATATATATAAAATGGTGATCTTTTTAAAAAGGAAAGCTTATTGAGTTTCTTTCAAATATTGCATGGATGTTTTAAAATATATTTGTTTTCCTAAATATATTCATATAAATATTTAAATACAAATAATGTTAAACTGAGATGTGTCAAAGCTATATTCATTTGTAAAAATGTACCTCACATGTAGTATTATTTTAAATCTTAAGGAAAAGATATGTAAATTAATTTTAATCAATTGAGTCATATTCAAATCATTTCATGTGATTGAAAGACAACATTTATTGGATATTTTGGTGACTTACTAAAAGAGATTCATGAAACAAACGAACAAAAATGTGCAAATAGAGAAGTCCTTTGACTAGAATAGATCTTCAAATATTTTTTGAAGTTTTATTTTCAATCCTTAGGTGCTATGAATCTCTTAGGTGTTATCATTGATGATGCAGGGGAAGAAAAGGCACTTAAACTTCCTGATTCTTTCATACATCCCCACCATATCTGTACCCTTAGCTCTACTATGAAACAGTAGAATTTCTGTTCTGGCCCAGGTAAGGGTTTTCATCCTTTAATATGTGATTATCTATTCTGAAACAGGGCCGTGAGCCTGAACCTTCAAAGTTACATCAGTGGATTTATGTGTGGACACTTGTACTCATGACTGTCTGTGCTGGCTAGTTTGTTGTCAACTTGACCCAATCTAGAGTCATTCAGGAAGACAGAAAATACCCCCACCAGTTAACCTGTGGGACAGCCTGTGGTTCATTTTCTTGATTGATGATTGATGTGGAAAAGTTGACCCAATTGTGGCAGGCACCACCATTGGCCTGGTGACCCTGGGTGTTATAAGAAACAAGTTGAGCAAGTCATGGGGAACAAATTATTAAGTAGCACAGCCCCCTGCTTCCTGTGCCAGTTTCTGCCCCAAGTTCCTGCCCTATCTTCCCTAAATGATGGACTAGGAGATTTAAAAGGAAATAAACATTTTCCTCCACAAGTTTCCCTTTGGCTATGGTGTTTTATAACAAACATAGAAAAGCTAAGCTGGCAGAAAATTGTTCCTTAAGTGAGGTTCAGACAGTTGATGCTAGTTAATTTCTCTTTCTTGGACTTCTGTTAGGTGTAGTAGCTTTCAGTCTTTCTAGCTCTTCAGTTTTTAAAGGAAAGCGTTTCTTTAGAGATTTGGTAAGTTTCTCATGATTATCAGTTATGGTTCACTCAGGAGACAGAAACTTTAGTAGGAGCTTGATTGGAAAATGGGAATTATGAAATAGGTATAAACTTTTTAAGAAACTTAAACCATGAAAGATAATACAAAATATCATAGAAGTAAAACTTCAGAAAACATTTCCTACCTCTGGCTAATGAAATAAGGAAAGGGTTAACTTTGGTGAAGTTGATGCATTTAGAGAATAGCCAGACATGGAGACA
Source organism: Apodemus sylvaticus (assembly GCF_947179515.1). Lineage (NCBI taxonomy): Eukaryota > Metazoa > Chordata > Mammalia > Rodentia > Muridae > Apodemus > Apodemus sylvaticus. The sequence continues at coordinate 38,441,448 of NC_067482.1, read as the reverse complement.
AACTCCAGGCTCCAGGGACCTGAAAGGTGAGGCTAACTGTTTGGAGGTATTCATGACAAAGCTATTTTGAAGTTTAAGAAAATGCAATTTTTACAGGGAAAAATATTGCTATTTCTGGACTAGAATGAAAAGGCTTCCCAAGGGCTGGAATTAAAGGCATGAGCCACCACTGCCCTGCTGAAAAGTCTTTCCTTAAGTGAAGTTCCTGGAGGGTATGATGGAGCACACCTTCCTCTTCTTCAAAGCTCACAGCCTCTTCCCATCTCCTTCTACCCTCAGCTCCTGAGAGGAAGGAACTGGGCAAGGGGAGGTGAGTTTGGTGGAGTTCCCTAGCACCAACATATATATAAAGGTAGAACTGGAGCTCTGAATCCAAAAGCCTAAAAGCTGTCATGTTAACATGTTAACATACAAAAATAGGAGAATCATTCTTCAATGGTCATGTCCTCAAGAAAGTTCCCAGTGCCTTAATCTATCTGCATTAGAGACTTCCTCTCGTAGTCAATACATTGATATTGATTTTCTTCGGCACTTTTAAACAAAATGTCTTCCCTAATCCACTTTATAAGATAAACTATTTTGAGCTAAAAAATGGTACATGAAGAGCACATTCCCATTTTTCATATATTCCTATTTTTAATAGGAAAACAAGCTGTGCAACTTAAGAAACTTGAGGTCATAAAGGTTTCAGATACATTGTCAGATGATGAAATCACCTGATGGGGATTTATAAAGAGATATCATTTGAGAGAAAAATTCATAGAGGCGAACTTAAGGTCTTAAAGAAAAAATATTTTCTTAAACCACTATGTTGAGGTAAGAAAAACTTTCTAGAAAGAGATGATACACACTAAATATGGGCTTTCTGGATCCTAATACCAGTTCCCTGAGCTGTATGTAGCCCTGCCTCACTTCAATCTGGAGGATATTACATTAGCTCCTGAAAGGGGGGGCTGTTTCTGTCTAAATTAGTCCTATAGTTGCCATAGCAATGTTAAAAAGCACAAACCTTAAGGACCTCGTAAGTTCTGACTTTAAAATGCAAAATGCTACAGCAATCACAGCAGTATGATATTGAGATAGGAAGAAACCTATGTGGAGCAGTGTATCATAATTAATTAATTCATGTAACAGGCCACTGCTGGCCACTGACAAAAGAAATGTAGAAAAATTTAGTCCTTCAATAAACAGTATTAGAAAAAACTGAATATCCACTTGGAAAAGTATGACATTGAACTTTTACCAATGACTATGTAAATAACTTTTATCAATGATTATGTAAATACCACCTTGATGCGAAGAAATGCTTAACTGTGGGACTTGACACTGACAGAAAATAATCATAGAAAATATTTGTATTTCTTATGGACAATAATTTTTAACATGACACAAGAATTATAAACAATTGGAGCAAGGGTAGACAAGGGAATTTTACAATAAGCTGAAAAGTCTCTGCACCATAAAACAATAATCTATTAAAACACAATATATGGAATGAGAATAAATGCTGATGTGATATATATGTGATTAGGGGTTAATGTTGCATATAATAAACACATTGTATGTATGTGATATATATGTCATACAAGTCAATATAAAAATTGAAAAATGGGTACAGACCTGAGTAGAAATTTCTGAAAAGAAGACCTATAAACACTCAACAGCCATATGAGAAAATTCTCTCAGTATCAATAGTCTACCAAGAAATACAAATCAAAACCTCAGTGACACATCCCCATACACCTGTTAGAATAGCTATGATCAGAAAATATATAACAGGTTTTTATGATGATGTAGAGAAGAGGGAACCCAAGTGCATCGTTGAGTGGAATGCAAACTTGTGTAGCCGTGATGGGAAGCAAGTGGAGATATCACAAGATATGAATTAAAGAACTGAGCTTTGAGGCGACACTTCAATTCTGAGTATATATTGGAAGGAATACTTTTAGGTTCCCTGAAAGTTCATTCAAAATAGCTGAGAAATGGATAAAAGCTTTAGACTTGGAAAATGCTGAACGGAAATGCAGTATGTGTTGTGTGATACACATGATCACGGGGAGTTGTCTTAAAAGAGATACTGTATCATTTGAAACAAAATGGATGGACCTAAAGTCCAAAGGAAACTAACATTTAAAAAGCAAATACTACAGAATCTCACTTTTGTGGACTCTAAAAATGTTGAAGCTTAAGAATCAGAGAGCAAAATAGTAGCTGTCAGGGGTTTGGGGAGAAGAAGAATGGTGGTCAGAGACTACATAGACTCATCAATGTGATGTAAATAGACAGCATCATGGCTGTGCTCAACTATATTGCACAGCATACACACAATGAGGTAGGAGTCAACCATCAGTATTTTTACAACACACAAATATCATAGTTTTATGAGATCACGCCTATGCTGATTGACTTGATTGTACGAATCATTTCATAAAGTTATACACAATCAAAACATCATAGTTTATACTTTACATACATGTTGTTTGTTTGTTATATATACTTCAAGAAATCTAGACAAATTAGCTGACAAAAAATCAAAACATGAATTTTAAGATGTCAAAAACAAAGCCATATTTTCACAGTGCTGGTCTAAGAGAATATTGAGAGAGGAGCCTGCCATGGAGATTGAGAACCAGACTCAGGAGCCTTTTAATGCAGTGCCTGGGAACTTGTCGTTTATTTAGTGGATAAGCAAATAAGTGGGAAGCCTCAGAAGAGGAAGCTAAGGACTGTACACAGGTGACATCAGAAAAGAGAAAACATGCTACCAAGTGTTGCAGGACGGTCAGTCATGAACCAAAGTGGAGGAGAGGGGGGAGGGGCCTGAACAAAGCACACAGTTTTTTTTTTTTTCTGTTTCTATGCTTCTGCTGCCAGCCCCCCATCTCTGTATAAAACGGATGAGGTGCTAAAAACATTTTCTGTGTAGGTGGCTAGCCTCTGCTTCCATGCTCACAATACAGCTGTCCCTTTCCATGTTATTTTTAAGAATTATAAAATTATTCCCAAATCAGTTACAGTTTGAAGAGGAAAAAAATCTTTATCTCCTTACAGTAAATCTCATTTTCTCATTATAGTATCTTGTGTTGATTAAACATTTATAACATCAAAAATGAGAGTTGTGAATTAAAGGGTTATGACAAGGTGAAGCACATTGAAAGGATATAAATTTGTTCAGGGTTTATAGTAAGTTTAAGCTGTAAAAAAAAGACTAACATAACTATATATGCATTTATATATGCATACATTATTAAATTACCTCATATTATTTTGGAGTAACTTAAACCACTGCTTCTTCAACTACTTTCAATGGCCATTTATGCCTATGACATAAATACTGAAATGTGAGTACTTTGCCTTTTTTATTTCTATGTTGCTGTCTATTAATGTACCTTGGCATATAGTTTTTCTCCCACTGTCTTTCTGTAACAAACTGTCATTTCCGGTTGGCCATTTGGCATATGTTGATCTCCTTTTCTTAACTATCCCACCTAGAATGAGTTCTTTCTGTCCTATCAACATCATCTTTGCCACTTACAAGTAGTATAATGTTAGGGAAAGTGCAACAGTCTTCTGACACAGACTGGAAATACTGTCTCTGACTGTAATAAGTGAAAGATATCCAGCAAGAAAGAGAATACTTAAAAAAAAGTAGTTATCATTAGTTATCCATAGTGTTAGTCATGTAAAGTAGAACAGGAAAAAAATGAGGAAAGTAGATATAAGGTAGATGCAAAATTAACAGAACCAATTATATAAGAACCAATATAAAAGATAGATATATTTTTTCAATGAGAAGGAAATGTGACAAACTGTAAGAAATTCATGTGACATATAAAAGTGCAGACAGACTATGGCAGAAGGACATAAAAATGTGAAACTTTCATAAGGATTTCAGATAGTTAAGTCTTGGACCAAATTAAAATGGCAACGCACAGATGGAAAGTGTAGAACACAGACAAGGTAGTAAGAGGGAAATTTAAAACTGTTAATGTTGCCCTAAAATAGAATAAATATTTCACATCAATGATCTAGACTCCATTTTCAGAGCCCTACAGGAGATAATTAAACTAATTTATTTGGATGACAGGAAAAAGGGGGAAATTATATTTTTAAAAAATCAAGGAGAGGAAAAGAGTCTTCTTTATAGACTAATCTACTGGATCATCAAAATAGAAAGGTAAGACGCAATTACCAATTCATGAATAAAAGAACCTTCACTTCCTCTCTAAAGCATTGTGCACAGTAGCAGACACTACACACAAAAGATGAGCACAGCAGAGCTTCACTTGTGTGGAAGTCTGGGAAGAACAAATTTAGCCTGGAGTACAAAGTATCATAGGAGCAATTTTGTTTCAGGGTTTTTTTTTTTTTCATATTTTAAAGAGTTATAGCATTTTTATTTTCTGGAATGATTAGGTATATCGTCAAGTGAACTAGTATGTGGGCGAGGGGGTTCTAGAAAGGTCTAGTGTTTAATGTCACTGAGTTTGTGTTGGGACACTCTGGGTTTGATTGTATCGACTTGATTGTCTAAATTGCTTAAATACAAGATGATACTTTTTATATCTCAGAGGAAAAAATGAAATAGTGATGCTTTCCAGAAAATGAGCGCAACTGGGCATCATTATGTTTTGCAAACTACATAAGATGCAGAAAGACAAATAGCATTTTTATTCTCCTGTATGTAGACTCTAGATTAAAATGTGTTTAACTATGTTTGCTGGTCATTAGAGGAGAAAGGGGGAAATGAATGAAGAAGAAGACAAAGGAAAGAGAAAGACAAGAGCAAAGAGGAAAGAAATAGATCTGTCATGTAAAGGGGGATTTTATTTGGTGAAAATCTGAGAAACACACACACACACACATATATATATATATATATATATATATATATAATATGCATATACATGTATATGTGTGTGTTTTGTATAAATAATACAAATAAATATACATTTATTTATATAATTTTATATAGAACTTATATATAATTATATATGGAAATACCACAATAAGCTTACTCTGTAACTTTGTATTTATAATAAAACCATGATAAAAAAGATGTCCTTAGGTCAGGTGGTTATGCATCCCTTTAATCCCAGCAATGAGGAGGCAGAAGCAGGCAGATCTCTGAGTTCAAGACCCGCTTGGTCTACAGAGAATTCCAGGACAGCCAGGGCTACACGGAGAAACCCTGTTTCAAAAAAACAAAACAAAACAAACGTCCTTAATAAAATACGTGCAAACATATAAAACATAAAAGAACACATTTTGAAGAATGTGAACCTGCTTTCATGACTATAACTTGAATTAAAACCTAAAGAAATTAATGAAGATCTACATGGCACAGCATGTGAATGTGGCAGTCTATTGCTGCTGTGGATTTTTCTTCTCATCACACTCAAATCAGCCTAAGAAGGAATGACTTCCTGATGTCAATTGAACATTCCAACACAACTACCTCTCAGCTTGAGGATGCTCACCTTTACCTAGGATTTGTTGTTGTTGTTGTTGTTGTTTTTGTTTTGTCACTTTCTTCTAGCTCTCCATCCTTTTGAGAATGCCGCGAATTAGCACTGGACCAGAGTTTGAGTTGTAAAGGACTTTATTGATGATTTTAATTAGTCTATCTATTAAAGTTTGCATAGTAGTAGACCTGACAACTACCATAAACGGAATATCTTTTTTGCACTTTTAGAACCTGACCACCCTTCCTCTCCTTCCATAGTTATGTTTATGAGGGTAAGTCACATTGGCATGACGTAGTCTTTGTTGTCTATCTCTGTAAGGCCAGGGCAACACTGAGCAACTTTGCCAAAGAATAGTGTGTGAGATACTGTATGAAAATACACTGTCTGGAGCCTTAGGATGGCTCAGTTTATATGTCTATTCCACTGGTAAATATACACAAACATGTCAAAGTACTAAGTCCTATGTGACTATCAGAAGGGATTTAGTAACTCCATCTTCTGTCTCACAAATATGATATCCAAGAATCTGCTGGTATTTCTTGGGGGGGGGGGGGCAGAGATTAGAGCACATTGAATCAAAATACCACGTTTGTGTATATATTGTTTTTCATTTTAACAAAATTTAACTTGTTAATCTCTTGGTAACTGCCTCAAAAGGAGAAGTAGTTTAAAAAAAGTTTCATAATTTTAGAACGTAAATTAATTTTATTAGCATTTATGTATTACATGCATTTATTTGATATTAAGCTTTGGAGTATTTAAAGAAAAATAAAAATCAATATCTAAACATTGCATTGAGTTAATGTCATGAGGAAAGTAAAATGGGAGTTGTTTTTCGACCTCTGGTTTGGAGCTTATGTTTTCTTGTGGTTATATGACGGTAATGTATGCTAACTCTGTTCTGTTGTTCTTCTGTTGATGTGAAAGAAACCACAGATGCTCACAGATGCTCAGCTTAGCATTCATCTCTCGCTGTTAAAAAGCTACCAATGCCCTAAGGCTTGCTTCCCATCTATAAAAAACAAAACAAAATAAAACTTCCATCATTCTTGGTTCACATTCCCAATGCTTAAAGGAGAGTTTGAGAGATAATTTCAGAACTGTTTGATTTGTTTTGAGTTCAGGTTGGCAACCTTCATCCACTCATTTACATTCTCTACTGATGGATTCATTAATATTACCATTTTTGATATTGTACAGTTCTAGAGCAATGGAAAAAATGTGTGAGGTAAGAGCGAGCAAGAAACTATCAGAATGGGTATGAAGCACAGGCCAGCAGATGAATACATCTGTTGAAACAGAACCATAATGCTCATGCTCTAGAAAATATCCAACCAGTCTTGTATGAGAGTGATGCATCTCAGATGCTTCAGAGAGACCCTGGGGCAAGAACACAACATCCAAAATTTCTTTAGGATGAACCCCATTTTGTCTTGCACTAGTTGATATCTCTGTGTCTTCTACCTCATTATGTTCAAGCCTCTATTCAAAGGCCACTCTGTCAACGAGGATTTGCTGAACCCCAGTAGTTAAATGGTAACTGTCATGCCTCAGTTCTCCCCACAAAGAGCTGTGCATGTTTAGTCTTTCTTGCAAAAGCAAACAGCGAGCATACTGAGCACAAAGCTGATGTTTTGTTAACTACAGTATTCCCTAGCACATTGAGAATATAGTACAAAATGCAAAAGGGAAATTCAAATTGTCAGCTTACATCAGCAAGTTGATTTAGTGAAAGAACAATTGAAATGAGAGTATGACCATGTATTTATGAACTTTACTTAATCTTCTTGCTTTCTCACTACAATATTTAAGATTCCAAGTAATCAACTAACCAACTAATATATATATATATAAATGTGTGTGTGTGTGTGTGTATATATATATATATATATATATATATATATATACATTTAAGTATATAGAATTCTTTTTGTTCATCTTCTAGAAACACAAACACCCACCCAGCATATATCCACCCTTATTCACAAATATAACCTGGCAGACAACTATATAAAAAAAAACTCATTGCAAAATATAGCGATCTAAAACTGAGTACATTTTGAAAATACTTTGTAAGTTCTAGACCCATGTTCTAGGTGCATTCCTAAAGTCCTGTATCCTAGGAAGAGATGGCTCAGAAACAAATTATTTTCCAAGGTGGAAAATGAATAAATGCCTAGTATTAATGTGCTATTGAAATATTAAAAATACAATAATAATAATTATTAATAGAAAATGATGCTACAATTATGTTGGGGGGCAGAAAATCATATTTCTGGTTCTCATTGACATTGGGAGAAAGAATATTTAAATACTACTTGTCAGCTTGGGGCTGGAAAGATGGCTCAGTGGTAAAAGGCCTGTCTCCAATTCCCACCACTCACATGGTGGCTTATACATGTCTTTAATTCCAAATTCAAATCTGACACCCTCACACAGACATACATGCAGGTAGAACACAAATAAGCATAAAAAACTGTTTGACTGAATAAGCAAAAATAGAAAATATCATTATTCACCATTATGTAAACTTCCAATAGAATTGAGAATTAGTTAAAATTTTGAGACAATGCAAAGCAGGGAGAGTTTTTCCTCGCTATTTTACGTTTTATACTATACATAAATGTAGCCGCCAGCAGCTACATGTAAACCGGGTTACCTGTTGAGAGAATTTTGGGGTCATAGGGAAGAGCGGCGAAAAGACCGTACGGCTAAGTCAATGTTCACTGATCAAAGCCGTAAACTTTAATGGCGCCGGACCTTTTAACAGTTTGGGCAAACCCTTCCCCCCAGACTCTAGGCTGAGTTCCGGTGGAAGTTGTCTAGCTTCTCTTGGAGGTCTTCGTCTTGACTGCTCCGGCAGCTGGGTGGGTCACCTGTTTAATTCAGGAATCCCTATACCTGGAGGAACAATGAACTTAACCTTTACTACGTGCACTCCACCCTAGGTGGAGCAGAATCCTGGCTAACTGGGAGAAGTTAACCTTGACCAAAGTCAAACTCTGACCAAGTGCAAGACTGCCCCAATATGGCTCTGTACATGTCCTCCCTTTTTTTATTAATTTGAACACGAGGAGGTAGAAAACAAGTGGATAAATATCCTTCATAAGAAGGCGGGCCTTAACCAGGAGGGGAAGCATTGACCGTAATTCCTCTTAAATATTGTATAACGTCTTTTTCAGAGGAGGGGTAATAGGCTCCCTTATTATTTTAAGGACAGCCTCTCGACGTTAACCCCTATGCAATTAGGTGTACTTCCTGGGGACTCAGAAGCAGAAATTCACCTCCCCATGCAGTGCTTTGCCTCGCACGTCTCGCTGGTATCCATGTTTGTTCATAAACAAACACACATAGATCTGAGTTCTATGTGGCTCCCTCTTTGGAGATCCACTTGTGTAAGTTTTGAAGCCAGGGGGGTCTGCAAGTGTCTTTAACAGACATGTAATCTCTCCATCCAGGTGAGCCTGGGTGGAGACAGCCAGTCTGCTTAACAGACAAGGTCAAGAGTTAAAGGTGGAATAGGATTAACTTGTCCCAGAAGTATCCAATTCAGTTGTAAATTAACAACTTTAAGGATCCAAAGCTTGGCCTCTGAGGTGGGAGAGGTAGCCTTGTGAATCAAGAATTAAGCTGTTACTTCTCAGGAAAAGTGGAGACTATATGTTAAATTAACACAGCTGGCTGAAGATTGTTAGCCATCTTCAAAATTGGAATCTTCAATATTGGGATTATTTCTAGACTAGTCTATGGTTAAGTCAGCTGAACACAATAAGGAGAAGAGTCATTTTAACTCTTCTTTAGATTAATTTTTCCTAAGCTAGCTTAACAGTCTCTATTTTCTGTCCCACAAAGTCTAAAAGCTTGAAGCTAGGCAATTTATCTAACCTGGGACATTTAACAATTGAGGTAAGTCAAGAACATATACCCAATATAGCTCTTATGTTACCATGGTCTGGGCATTCAGCAAGCACACAGTCAGCATATCTTCTGTAGCATTCTGTGGAAAAAACAGAGGACATGCCTTCTCCCCCAATATTAAATCAGGATCATGGCATATGTTAGTAAGTGAATTCCTTCATTTCACCTAGACATCAATATGTCTAATTACAAGATGTCATATATATTTAGCAAGGAGTTTCTTGGCATCTAAATTTTAAAATTTTAAAATTTTCTTAAAAACATGCAAGCATAATATAAATGATATGTACAGGGACACGATTTCCCCTCTCTTCTTTCTTCCAAGAAGATATTGTTTTATTAATTTAAGTTGGAACACAAAGTATAAACCATAACATAGGCAATAACTATGTAATTATATAAAATATAGTTGCTTTTTCTGTTAGAGCAGTTGCAACTAGACAGCCTAAAAATGAATCATTAGTCACATGTACATATTTTTTTTTCTTCTAAATTAGAAATATGAATATCATTTATCTGTAATAACTAAGTCCTCTAGGATTAACACCATTACGTGGTAGAGGTAGAAACTGAGGACATCAAGAACAAATCTTTATAATTTGATGTGCACAAAATATAAAATTATTTCAAATACCTAAAGGACAGTCATTTAGAGAATATATCCTTTGTTCTTAGAAATTTGAATCACATTTGTATAAACTGTAGAAATTAAGAATTAGCAGTATTAAAAATGGACCAATTTTAAGCAATTATAAACCATGAGCTATGTATATCTACTATTATTAAAAGCTTGACCTTTAACATCTTAAAAATAGCTGCTATAGCACCCAATTCAGGTATCTGTGTTGAAGCAGGGAGAAACTTAAAGGAATAAACATGTGATCTGATAGTACAAATTATCTTTTGGATAACAATTATTAATTTTGCCTAAAAATGCTTGCCATGTAATAGACCAACCATTAATAATAAATTTGATTGTTGCTTGAAGCAAGGAACAAACGTTTCCTACCTAGAAAACAGAGGTTTAAGACCTTTTGTGGCAAGCTTAAAATGAGGTAAATATAAGATAAAGCCAATTAATATATCTTAACAACCTTTGAAAGCCATTTACCTAAAAATTCTAAAAGTCTATAGGAGCAAGGGCCTGTAACAAACATTCTATGAACATTATACACTGAAAATTTTAAGATCTTAACTTCTAGTATTGAAACAGAGACAAAACACTTTTTTTTTTACAAGACATAAGGCGGTTAGCCATTCCCTGAGGCAAAACTTTCTAATGAAATTGTTTTGTTGTCTCTTTAAAATTAGAAGCAAATGTTTTTATAATTATCAGAATGTAAAGCAAAAAACCAACCCTTTAAATTTATAATAATTTTATAGGGAGTAGACAGGCCAAATGTTAATGTTTTTATAGCCTCTTTGACCTTTCATAGATTTGAACTGTATTTTAACCTACACCTGGATAAGTCAAAAACCTTTTTTTTTTTTTTTTTTTTTTTTTTTTTTTTTAAAGCCAAACACTCTCTAGGTGGGGCCTGTAAGGCAGAAACAATTTCTCAAAACTTTTTCACTAGCTTCTCTTGAGGCAGCTCTAAGCTTTGTATTAACTCAAATGTAAATTTTTTTATCTGCCCTAGGATCTACCTTGAGTCCTTGGCAAGGACATTGTATGAGATTCTTCAAATGTAAATATTTTCTAATCTGAGCCTTTTATCTAAGACCAGAACCAAACCTACAAGGAAGTTGAGGATTAAACAAAAGAAACTTGTAATTTCACGGTCAAAGGAACCTGCTTGATATCAAATACATTTTTACTGAGATCTCCTTTTTAATTTTGGAGACAGCAGTATCACTCTTAAAATTATCTTAATTACAAAATGTTAACAATTACGAGCCTGTAAACTGAAAACTGTAGCCAATGACACACTGATTTTTATTGTAACTCAATGTTTTCTTGTAATATTAGAGCACAATTGTAATTTTGGAAGCAAATCTCAATTTTAAACAATCTATTTTCTTTAAAATTAATGGCAAACACATATTTACAGCACAAGGTTTGTATGTCAGTTCTTATGTTCAAGTGTATAACAGTGTAACTTATTAAAGAGACAATATTTTAAATCTTAATCTTCATTAAGTCTAATCTCCAGGCCAAGATTCACATGAAACACCATGCCAATTTAGGAGCGTCCCAAAGGCCTGTATTTCTTGGATTGTGTCATGTCACGTGGTGTTTAAAATGGCGACTACCCTAAACTACTAGCCTTAACCATCATGTCACGTGTTCAAAATGGCGACTACCCTAAACTACCAGCCTTAACCATCATGTCACGTGTTTAAAATGGCGACTACCCTAAACTACCAGCCTTAACCTAACTTTTGTTAATAACATTATACCTTTTAAATCATGTGCAGTGACTTAAGCCAATACTCTATAGTCAAGACATGTAAAATATACCTTTAAATCTAATTATAAACAAGAACAAAGCATGAGTGGCGTTAGGCCACGTGTAGTTAGTTAAGATAGCTCTAACACTGAATCACCAGTTTTTAAACTAACCTTTTCTTAATAACACTATACCTTTTACATAATAACCAATTAATTTATAACTCTTTAGTCAAGAAATGTAAAGCCTTATATCATTAAAACCAATTAAAAACAAGTATAAAGCGACTACATGAATTTCACAAGCCAAACCAAAGTCTTCCCAAATCTCGAGGTTTCTGGGCTTTTAAGAGCGGCTTTTTCCCCAGCCATGTTTCTGTCTTGGGTGAGTGAGCTACGCTGCTGCAGCGTGGCTTTGAATCAATCCCCACACAAACTGTGGCTAGCTCAAGAGGTTACCAGCAGATGTAATCTTTACCAATTTTTTCTTTTTAACATGAAACAGTCATTCACACAACGACACAGAGAGGACATAAACATACACATAGACAGTCGGTGCACCGGGACAAACACGGAAAGATACACAGAAAGTTAAGCGTGCTTGTTAAGCAATTGCATCCATTTTCCTCTTTAAACAGCTCTTAGAAGCTGTGGACATATGCCTATTTTTAAAAACCCCTTTCTTTTCGCCGAAATCAGCTCTTACGAGCTTTAGCCAAATGCCTACCAAATTCCTTCCCCATATTTCTCTATCTTATCAACCCAAGCAGTCCTGCGCTGGGTCTACGCAGTATGTTTGAAAAACTGTATCTATTTCTGTACTCACAACCATAGACACGAATTCACTAGCGCTAGTTTTGTCCTCTATGTTGTTTACCGTGTGGACACCATTAATTTTCACCTTTTTTACGAAGCTTCGCTGGATAGGGCTACCTCAAGAAATTCTCTCGTGTCAGGTCGCCCCACGTTGGGCGCCAGTATGTAGCCGCCAGCAGCTACATGTAAACCGGGTTACCTGTTGAGAGAATTTTGGGGTCATAGGGAAGAGCGGCGAAAAGACCGTACGGCTAAGTCAATGTTCACTGATCAAAGCCGTAAACTTTAATGGCGCCGGACCTTTTAACAGTTTGGGCAAACCCTTCCCCCCAGACTCTAGGCTGAGTTCCGGTGGAAGTTGTCTAGCTTCTCTTGGAGGTCTTCGTCTTGACTGCTCCGGCAGCTGGGTGGGTCACCTGTTTAATTCAGGAATCCCTATACCTGAAGGAACAATGAACTTAACCTTTACTACGTGCACTCCACCCTAGGTGGAGCAGAATCCTGGCTAACTGGGAGAAGTTAACCTTGACCAAAGTCAAACTCTGACCAAGTGCAAGACTGCCCCAATATGGCTCTGTACACATAAATCTTTCTGGTAAATTCTAATTTAAATATTTGAGATAAATATGCATAAAGCTTTCATTTATTGAAATTTTTTCATTACATGTAACAGACACTGAAATTAACAAGAATTCCCCTTTCAATCAAAGAAAAGAATGTATGCTTTTTGCATTTCTAACTTAACATCAGATCAAACATCTAGAAACTCCCAAGACCAAAAGAAAGACTCCTGCTTTCATCTTATTTTGCGTGTTGCCTCAAGCCTGTGGATCTTTTTTTCTGGAATTTTTGAGAATATGTTGCAGATTTTCTCTTTTGTCCATAAACCTTTTATGATCAGTTCTTAAGAGCAATGGTATTTTCTCACACAGTCACAGCATAGCTGTCAACATTAGGACGCTTAACATAGATGCATTGCTTTCATCAACCCCAAGATTTAGGTCCAATTGTCCCTTATTTTCAGTATTCCCTGTTACCTTCTACTCCAGCTCACAAAGTATAGTCTGAGGTTATGTTTCTTTAACAGAAATCAGCTTATCAGTCTTTCATGACCTTTATAACCTTTGGTGAAGGACCAGAAGAGCTATTTTATAGCCTATCTCATGCTGTGAATTGCTAAAATGATTTTTTTCTTGGTGAGATTAAGGTTATGCATTTTTGGTAGGAATATTACAGAAATTGTGCTTCACTTCACGCCAATCAGAAAGCCCGAGGTATGGAATCCATTTGCTCCATTATTGATTATGTGGTCTTTGGACGTCTACTTAGGGGGGAGTCCACAGGTTTCTCTCTCATATGGTACACTATATATCTGTTACCTGAGAATTCTCTTGAGACTATGTAAATATCTTGTTCTTCATCAAACTTTCATCTACTAGCTTACCCATAGAAATATGGTATTTGGCACGATAAAAAGTAATAAGAAAGTTTAAAAAAAAATAATAACCTTCATTTTTATGTTAGTAATTAGTAATGTCCAGGCAACATCACACATAGGGACCAGGAACTGCCCACGGAGTGTGCATTGTCATTTACTATTGTGAATGCTTTACGTTTAATAATTTTAAAGAGTATTTTCTCTCAGCACATATCAGGAATTCAGAATGTTTAGATATTTAATAAAGGTGGCTAAAAACTTATATCTTTTCACTTTTCAGTGTATCAGTATGATATTAATTCAAAGATTATAGTAAAGTTTTATTTTTACTTTGAAAGGGATTGGTGCTGTTTATCTTACCAGTATAAGTTCTAGATAATAATGTCCTTTGTTTACCAACAACAATTAGGGAGTGATGTCACATTGCAAGGAATAAAACCAGCTTGTGTGTAGTGAAACAAAGGTAAGAGACCCAAATAAATAGCTTGGTATTCTCAACTGTGAGCCCGGGGAAATAATAATTAGAAATTAAAAAAAATGGGGGTGGATTTCCAGCTCTGTAGCAGGAAACCCACTGGAGTCTTGCTTTCCTCTCTGGCCCCACCACTAATAGAACACAAAGACCTCCTCTCCCAACCCTCCTTCACCCAACTCAACCCATTATTCCAGCCCCAAACACCAGCAGACAACCACTGGGAACACCCTAGCCTAGCAGAAACAAGTAAAGATGTTCAGGAGCCTGCCAGGGCTGGAATGGGCTTGAAATGGACACAGCATCGGATGTAGCTTTAAAGATTGATTATCTTTCCTTCAGTCTCTGTTCCATTTTGATGGATGAATGGATGATTGCATTAGTGGCATAGAGCCCCCAAGCCAATTTACCCAACCAACAACGTCATTTCTCTTCTCTGACTTTGTTATACCTTCTTAAACAAAAAGTTCTTTAGAAAAATTCAGAGATAAAGTATTACATGAAATGGGAGTTACAGAAGGATGTTGATATTAAGTTCAAAGCAGGGTTTCATTATAATATACTCATTAAAAGTTCAAAACAACTGTTTT
Organism: Apodemus sylvaticus; assembly: GCF_947179515.1. NCBI lineage: Eukaryota > Metazoa > Chordata > Mammalia > Rodentia > Muridae > Apodemus > Apodemus sylvaticus. Next base: position 38,426,357 of record NC_067482.1, on the reverse strand, counting down.
TACATGCCTTGCCTTATCATAGTACACACCTGTGACTTTACCTTTGGACCTAAATATTTTTCCTTGAACACTAATTTGTCCCAAGTCTATTTCTCTTATTAATATAATTATGAAAGCTAATTGTATTTCTTACTATGTAGCCTCTACTTACTATTATGAGGGAGTTGGGCACGTACAATTCTTAGTTCGAATCTTATTACATCTCTCTAGCAACTAAGATGATTTCTATAAAATTTCTTCCTAAAATTATTTTAATCAAATCAGGAATTCTAGAGAACCATTATCTATTTGTGTATATAGCATCACTACAAGATAATATATCTTTGCAGGTCTTCAGAAATCTGCTCAAAATGGTGAGTCAATACATAGTGATTGTAATATATTTAATACTAACAGAAAAGCATATTAATAGCAGGGATCTCTTCTAAAATGAAATTCTCCTCGGCCTTCCCTAGAGAAGCAATGCCATCATTAACTTTGACAGTCCATAACAGAACCATCTCAGGAAGATCTCCTGCTAGTTTTTAGCTTCTCCTTGGTGGCTTTTGGCAGAAAAAGGCTCAAATTATAGCAGACACCTCCAAGATAATCCACAGGTCACACCTGCCACACAATTGTGGCAGGCTGCTCACAGATCTTCTCTCTTTCCTCAAATCCAATTCCCCAATCGTATTCTCAGCTCTGCAGCAGAACACTCTTGTCAATATCCCTGGTCCCTGTGCTCCCATCCCCTGAGGATCCTGCAGATCTTACTTCTCTAACCTTTCCCATCAAACTAGTCGCTCTTTCTCAGTCCCCAGGCCCAGTGGGCTTCACCTACTAAGCCATAGGCTATGCCTGCCAGAAAACCAGGTAAGATGCCTACAGACCTTCTTTCTCTCTCTTCTCCCAATCTCATCCCCAGCTCTGTAGTAAAATATGCATACTTTCCCACCCCCAGCCTCCTATCTCCTATGGAACCCTTTCTTCCTAGAGCCCCCAATTTGTTGCTTTTTCACAGCCTCCAATTAAAGCAGGTACTCCCTACTAACCCATAGGCCACACCTGCCAGAAAACAGACCTCTTTTCTCTCAATGTTCCCCCATTTCTAATCCCACAATCCCATCCCCAGCTCTGTGGTAGAACAGGCAGTGCCCCCTCCTGTCTCCCATGGATCCTTTGTTTCTCTTCTAACCTTCCTACACCTGTTGCTCTGTCCTCAATCCAAACCTCAGCAAGTACCTATGCCCGACCCTAGGGCTACCTCTCCCAGGGTAATAAGCAGACTGAAGCCACCCCTATCCTATGACTTCTGAGATCCTATCACTCGAGTTTCATCCCCATGTCTGTAGCAGAAAATCTGCTGCCTTCCTTTCTTTTTATGAAAGGGATCAAAAAGACCTTCTCCTCCAACCTTCCTTCCCCCAAATCATTCCAGGATCCCAGACTTCAACATCAGCAGTTATTCCCTGTGATCATACCACTTAGCAAGACAGAAAAATGGGCAAAACATATCCATCACATCCTCCAAAAAATCCACATAGGGAACAGAAAGCAATAAACAAAACACCCACTTAACAAAGATAAATGCATAAATCAGCCCTTAGACCTGTAACCATCCCAAACCTAGATGCCAGAGCAAAAACAAAATTAATAAAGTCAGGACTTATGTCTCCATTAGAGTCCAGCTGTCTGACCATATCAGGTCTTGAATATTGTAACATAGCTGAAGAATAAGAAAAATAACTTAACAAAGTAACTGGATACAAGATTAACCCACAATAATCAAAACCTCACCTATTCACAAAGAACTGAATGAAAAATAAACCAGGGACATATCATCATGAAATAATACAATGGCCTCAAATAATACAAAATATTTTGGGGTAACCCCAACTAAGCAAGTGAAAGGCTTGTATAATAAAACGATCAAATCTTTGAAGAAAGAAATTAACAAGGATATCAGAAAATGAAAAAGAAAATCTCCCATGCTCATGGATCAGTAAGAATAACATAGTAAAAATGTTCATCCTACCAAAAGAAATAAATCAACAGATCCAGTGCACTCTTTATCAAAATTCCAACACAAAGCTTCACAGAATTTAAAAGAACAATTCTCAACTTTATATAGAAAAAATAAAAAAGCCAATATAGCTAAAACATTGAACTTGATCAATCCAAGAGGTGCTGGATGTTTCCTATCCCTGATTTCAAGTGTACTGTGGAGCTATAATGATAAAAACTGCATGGTGTTAGCATAAAAATGAACCCTTTATCAATAGAAATTAGAATTGCAGACCCCGATACAAATCTACACACCTATAGATGCATGATTTTTGATAAAGAAAGCCAGAATATACACTGGAAAAGATAGAGCATCTTTAACAAATGGTGCTATTCAAACTATCTACATGTACAGTCTATAAATACGTCTGCATGCAGAAGAACGCAAATATTTATCACCCTGTGCAAAACTCAAGTCAAAATGGATCAAAGCTCTCAATATAATAACATATACACTGAAACTGATAGAAGAGAGAATGGGAAAAAACCTTGAATGTATTGGCACAGAAGGCAACTTGCTGAACAGAACAACAATAGTGCAGGCACTAAAATGGACAATTAATAAATGAGAACTCATTAATATTAAAAGCTGTTGTATAGCAAAAGACACTGTCAATAGGACAAAATGGCAGTCTACAGAAAGGGAAGAGATTTTCACCAACTCCTCATCAGACATAGGGTTAATTTTCAAAATGTATAAAGATCTCAAGAAACTGGAGAACAAACCAAATAACCCAGCTATAAAAATGGGGCAATGAGTCTAAAGGGGACAGTGAGCCATTCAGATGTCTCTGCACCTTCTGCCATTATCAAAGATGGGCTCCTTCTGAGAATGCTAAAATCGGGAAGAATTTGGACAGTCAGTTTCAAGTGTTCACTGTCCTTGCTGTTAATGATGCCATACCACAGATGTGAAAGCTGTTTTTTGTTTGTTTGTTTTAAGATTAAACTTTTCCTGGTGCTGGGGAATCTTCTAACTTGTTAACCTTTAAATTACATAGGATGTTTGAGTTTGGATGCACATGAATGACTTAAATTTACCCAAAGAAGCGAGAATGAGTCATAGTATTCGTCGAACTTTACAAGCCTCAAGCCTCAAGCCCTGGGACTGAGAAATAATGTAAATAGAATTTGGAGTAGTTCGGTTTAGAAGGTAATTGGAATAGATCTTTGGATTTTCTACTTTGCAGAAATTTGTAGTAAAGGCAGTTTTTTATATAAGAAATACACAGAACAGATTAGAATGAGCCATTGGAGATTGGGGAATTGTTTTCACATGTGCATGTGTGGTCGTGCACACCTGTGATGTCCAGAGTGTGACTCCTCAATAGATTTCCACCCATCGGATCAAACTCAAGTTGTCAGACCAATACCTTTGCCTAACCACTGAGTCATCCAGCTAGCCTCTTGTTTTACATTTTTGTGTTTATGATGTGTGCTACCAACCCTGCTTATTTTTGTTTGAGACAGGGTCTCCATGAGACCTGGCTGGTCTCTTAACTCCTGGTCATGCCTCTCTGTTTCCCAAGTTTTGGCATCACAGGCTTGTCAGCAAGATCTGGAAAATGCTAGTCTTGATTTGTTTATGCTGTGTAATAATAATAATAATAATAATAATAATAATAATAATAATAATAAAAGATTGGTTGATATATTCCTAAAAGAAAAAATTATCCTGAGTGAGGTAACCCAGACTCAGAAAGATAAATTTGTTATCCATGTCAAGGAAGTCCACCTTCAAGTATGGTTTACATGGTTGCTTTTGGATAACTTTTAGTAGTATAACAGGAACAGGAGACTGGCCTCTTCAAAGATCCTGCTAGACCCCGTGACTCATGTGAGTCAGCCAAGGATCATGTCAAGGTCATCAGAAACAATGGCTTGGAAGGCCCTCTGTGTGGAAGGCAACTAAGAAATACCCCCTGTGAAGCCTCTGCTGCTAGAAAGATAAAGGGCTTTTGATGATGTCAAATGTCTCGTTGCTCCTATGCTCAGTGATCTGCAATTATAGATCCAGAAGTCTTGTGTAGCCGATGAGAGTCTGTATTATCTCCAACTGATTACTGCTCACAAAGGGAAATTTAGTTTGCTCCAACAAAACTCAATGGGTATACAAGCCACACTTAAGGGTAGATCCCATACCCAGCAGCAAAAGAATAACACAAAATAAATTCAGTTTCTTTGGGGGAGGTTTTTGACTTATAATGCTTTGACTTGTTATTTATTTTTTAACTTTACAGGTCTTTGGCTTATATAGCATAGTTTCTGGGTTTAAGTTTTTATGGGATTTACGTATCTGTATGTATGTCTTAAGCTTTTTCTTTGTATTTTTTCACTGTTTGTTTTATCCTTTTCTAGTCTGTTTGTCTCTTGGTTTTTAATAATTAGCATTATGTTTTAGATGCCTGTTTTCTGAGAGAAAAACAATGTGGAATTGTATGAGTTGAGAATTGGGAAGAATCTGGGAGAAGTTGGGGGATGGAAAACAGTAATCAGAAAATGTTGTATGAAAAATTATATTTTCAGTATAAAAAAGAAAGAAAAAAATATTTTTTTCAAATGTTCAAACATTCATGTCACAGCCTTTGGTTAAATAAAGTAAACCAATTTAAAGTTTTGACCTATTACTTTCTGACAAATGGAACAGAATGCTATATTTATATTGCTTAACTATTTGACAGATTGCTATATTTATACTGTAATCCATATACCCATTTCCTCTTGAAATTCATAAAGAAGGTACGACTATTTGGAAGTTCATATAAAAATAAGTGATACTCAACCTTGAAATATTTATTGTTATTTTTCAAATTATACAAAAATCCATGCTAGTAAGAAGGTACCACAACATTTTTTACCCCAGTTACTGAGAGGAGATTAGGAGATAGGGGAGGGAGGAAGGGAGGGAGGGAGGGAGAAAGGGAGGGAGGGAGAGAGAGAGGGGGGGGGGGAGAGAGAGAGAGAGAGAGAGAGAGAGAGAGAGAGAGAGAGAGAGAGAGAGAGAGAATGAGAGAGAGAGAGGGAGGGAGAGAGGGAGGGAGAGAGGGAGAGGGAGAGAGAGGGAGAGAGAGAGGGAGAGGGAGAGAGAATATGAGAATATGAGCTGTGACATTCACCAAATGCTTGCTGATTATTCTCGCTTAATGTTAAAAAATGTAAAACATCTGGGAACTTAGTTGATTTGTTTGTAAATACTATTTAAAAATGGAGTGTATAGTAACAAGTGGAACCAATAAAATCAGATTAAACTTTAGGGGATTTCAATCTAGAATTAATTCAATTTGTTTTGCTCCAGTATACAAAAGTAAGATCACACACACACACACACACACACACACACACACTCACACCTGAGCTCTATAGTCGCAAACACTATTCACAAATGTCAAAGCAATTAGAATTAAGTTGGCCACTTTTCCTGCATTGAGGAGAGATTACCAGGGGCATGAAGTGTTAACAGAAACTAATGATATATGAGAAAACCCTAAGGACGTCTGATGTGATACATGGTATGCTAATCAGAAAACAGTTGAAACTACATGGAAGTATCTGAATGCAGGTATCCTGTATAGGTGGATGAAGTCGCTTTCCAGAAACCAAATGTTATTAAATAAATATCCCAGAGCTAGGAAAACACTCTGTGGGTCAGTGGTTGGTCAGGAAGGCTTCTGAGACTCCCAGTACAATACAGGCAACAACCAATGCTCTTGTTGTGCGACCCCACCCTGGTCACTAGTTGGTAAGATTCTACTGCTTGATATTCCATGTGCTTTCATCTCTGAATCAAACTGAAAGCCAAACTAAATTGTGTTGGAAACTTCCTATCGTTTCCTTAGGCCTCATAATTTTGCAAGGTGCCATGCCAGCTTCCAGGAGAGAATCATCATCAAAGTTTTTACTCAGTGGTGGACAGTATTGCATTAATACCAATGGCCAGGCAAGGAGATCCCACTGGACTAATAGTGGCAAGTCCATTGTGGTGGTAACTAGCTACTTTTTCATTGCTTTTGATGTCTACTCCACAGAAAGGAAGTTTTTTTGTCAGTCATTAAAGCCAAGTGTGCTCACTAGAGCTGAGAGAGTGGTCCCACCCCTCGCATGGGAAAGATGCCCACCACCTGCCACAGGTGGGAGAGACAGCCTGGAGGACATGAGAGAGGAGAGGTGGCCCTGCTTCTTACTGGCTGCAGCACTCAGAAGAGGAGTCCTGCCCCTGCCTCCCTTGGACAGCAGAGTAGATCTGTCCCTGGTGGCATGGGCACAGGAGAGCTGGCCCTGCCTCTCACCTGGGCAAAGATTGGAGAGCAGACACAGGAGTGCTGGAGGGTTGACCAACACAGCTTCCACCCTAACCCAGACCCAGGGCTCTGGATTTTCCCACCCTAACATCTACCTCATCAATGAACTGCTGGAGTGCTTGAATGGTTTTGTCCTGCAGAGCCAAAGCTGTAGATCTATATGGCACAGGGAAACAATGAGATAGCCAAGAAGAGTTATGTCATATACCCCTCCTCCAAACCCCAGTGAGAATCCAGTATTCATAGTGTAGCAGAAGCCAGAGGCCTGGAAACAAATGACTCATTGCAATGAACATTTACAAATGAAGCTGTTTGGGCAAAAGGGCGTAGTGTATGAGACACTATAACACATCACAGCTTCCACAAGAAGGTATGCTGTTGTTGTAGTTGTTGTGATGGTTGTTTTAATTTTTTTTTATTTTTTCTGGGGGAAGGTTGCAAGGGCAGAGGGCAGATATTAAGGGGTGGGGACATGAGTAGGATTGGGGTACATGATATGAAATTCACAAAGAATCAATAAAGAGTTAAAAATATCCTGGTATGGTAATTTGAATAAGAATAGTTTCCAAAGGCTTCTATATTTGAATGCGCAATCATCAGGAAGTGGCACTGTTTGAGAAGGATTAGGAGGTGTGGCCTTGATGGAACAAGGGTGTCACTGTGGGTGGGATTTGAGGCTTCAAAACCCCATGCCAGTGTTCTCTCTGTCTCTCTGTCTCTCTCTCTGTGTGTCTCTCTCTCTCTCTCTCTCTCTCTCTCTAAGTCCCTGGGTATAGCTGTTTAAATGAGAATGCTCTATCCCAGACATATTCATATGTTGAAATGTTTTGTCTCCAGTTGCTAGAACTGTTTGGGAGGGATTAATGTCCCTTTTTTGGAGGGGGTGTGCCAATGGGGAATGAGTTTGAGGTTTCAAAGGCCTCCTTCTGTCCCCAGAATTCTCACTGCCATCTGCTTGCAGTTTGAAGTGTGGGACCCCAACTCTACCAACTGTTATGCATCATCATGTACTCTAAGTCTTTGGAACTGTAGGTCTAATTAACACGTTCCTTTATAAATTGCCTTGGTCATGGCCTTTTGGCACAGCAAAAGAAAAGTAACAAATACATTTGTTCTGCAGTTATCATAATCTGTAGAGAGAATATCTTATGTCTGTAAGGATGGAATAAAATGATGGCTCAGCAGTTAAGAGCGCTGGCTGCTTTTTCCAGACCCTGATTAATTCCTAACATCCACGTGGTGACTCACAAAAACTCTGATGCTCTCTCTTCTGGCCTCCACCTGCAACGGATATGCACATAGTTCACAGATGTACATGGAGAGAAAACACACGTACACATAAAATGAATAAATAAATAATAAAAAGATTTTAAAAGAATATGTTGGGAAACAAGTAATCTGCATAGATATAATATATCCTAAAATAAAATAAACACTGAGTGCTATAAGAGTAGTTTCTGTTTTATGAGGTAAATGAACATATCCACATATTTGTTTTTCAAAAAATTTATCTGAGAACATGTCATTGGTTTAGGGTCACAAGATGGACCTTGTGGAGGACTGCATGTAGAAAGTTTAGACAGAGTTACAGTAAAAGACAAGTCGAAAAGGTGAATAGAGATGCTGTGGATGTGCTTAAATCTGAGGGAGAATGATAACCTGAGATAAAGCACAGTAAAAACAGTCTATTCAATAAACAACAAAGACAATTTCCTGCCTATAATGTTCAATATGTGAGGGAAAATGAAAGATGGGGCCGAGCTTAAAAGTAAATCATAAATGTTCTGAAATGTCATTTCAAGAAATTTTGATTTCATTCTAATACTAATAGAGAGACATTTATGAAAAGCTGAGACATAATTAGATTCTCAATTCATAACAATTACTCACTGTAACATGACAAATGTTTTTGGAGAGTTAGAGAGTTGAAAGAAGGGATACCAGATAGATAGAGATTATTCAGAACACAAAAATGCAGAAGACTTTGCCCTGAACTAAGTAAGATAAGTAGAGAAAGGGAAATGTGTCCAAAGTGTATTAGTGGTGAAGGAAACTGGACACTGACTGACTGTCTGAGGACACAGATGAAGGAAAGGAAGAAAAAATCAAAGGTGAGCAACATATTCCTGAAATGTGAAAGATACCTGACTACCAACGAAGTCAGTGATCTGAAATCTCTGGGTCTAGCATTTGTTTTTAGAATACAGCAGTGGTTCTCATCCTTCCTAATGCTGAGATTTTTTTTCATACAGTTCTTCATGCTCTAGTAGCCTCCAAATATAAAATGATATCATTGCTTATTCATAACTGTAATTTTCCTACTGTTATGAATCATAATGCCTATGAATGGGTCATTCAACCCCCAAAGAGGTTGTGACCCACAGTTTGAGAACCACTGTATTACTGGTGGGTTTTGTTTCCTCCTCAATTTCCTTCAAGTCTAATTATGCCTGCAACCATACCCACCTGCTCCTTGTGGTAAATATTTATTTGACCTTCTTTCTAGAAGCTAAAATTACAGATTCCTTTCATCATTATTAAAACCAAAATCTGCTATGAAAGTTCATTAAGCTTAGAGAAGTATTACTCTATAGGAGTTTTCTATTTTATTACAAGTAAGAGCAACCAGCTAAAATGCTTTACTTCTACTGAGTTGATCAAACCAGGAACAGAAAGCAACTAACAAAAGAAAAGGAACAGCTATCACTTTCCTCTCTACTGTCCCATGTCAGTCTAGCATGCAGGAGCACCCTTCCTGATGAGCTGACACCAGACATGTTGTATAATGTATAAAGTGTGTCCGCAGTGCTAGCCTTCATTTTCTTAGGTTATTGTTTTCCTTCCCTTTTTAGGGCATCCTGTATAAAATATCAAGAGTTCTGCTGGTAGAATTATTTCCACATACACACACTCGCACACAAATACACACATATATACGCTTACGCACTCACATAAACAAACACACATATACACACAAGCATACTCATACAGACACACACATCTATACACTCATACAAACATAAACATACAACACACAAACACACATACCCACACAATACATACAAATATACATAAATACACACATCTATACACAAGTATACACACATACAAGCATACAAGCATATAAACATGCATACTCACACACACACACACACACACACACACATACACTTTTACAGGAAGGTTTTTTATAGTAAACCAAAGAATAAGCATACTAAACAGATTTTTAGTATTTATTCCCTGGGAAGTTTAGGTGGGATGTGAGTACTGCAGGGCACAGAGTGGAGAAGATGCTTCAGAGGTGCTTCTCAGGTTCAAGCTCACCTTTCTTTAGTGGGTCAGACTGACCCACCCAATTCCTTGGCATTTGTATTTGCGTGTTTAGAATATCCAACACTGCTTTGCTCAACAAATTCTAAAAATACTGCTTTGAGGCTAGTTGAGTGATTAATAATGACAATGGTAACGAGAGGCAGGAAATATCTGTTTAAATCCTTAATGTATGGGAAGACTATACTTTGTTCCTTGAATTCAATATTCTTTTCTATCTTATAAGTAGCTCTTGTTGCTCTCTGAATATGACCAAAAGTAGACAACCTTTCTATCAGGTTCATGGTTGCATCCTGAATACCTAAATCTATTTTTTCTATATGATGCATACTGAAAATATTTCCAAATTTATTGATGATTATTGCTCATTGTCATGTGTGTATATTTTTTCATGACTACATTGAAGGAATGGAGTAATATGTCCCACACAGGACTCACACCGCTAGGATTAAAAAGTCTAACTACTAGAATATTAATACTATCACTTCTGGCCTTTTGTCTAAGAGTGTAGCATATTAATACTAAGTGTCAATGTCAATATAAAAGCTATCTAAATTTCAAAAGACAGTCATGAGACACCTTGGCTTCTGTAAGTAACTGCTATCAACTGAGTATATCTTAAAACAACAGAAATGGGTTCGCTCAATCTTCTGGAGGCCAGAAGTCCAAAACCAGGTTGTCAGCAGTTCTGTGCTTCTTTGGAAAATTCTGTAAGATCACTCTTCATGTCTTTCTGGTTCTGGTGGCCCCATGCATTTATGGTTCATAGCTATACAATGCTAGTATGGCTTCCTTTTTCACATCATATGTATGTATCTTCACTGCATGTCCTTGGTCAGTTACTCTTAGGTCTATCAGAGTAAATAAAAATGTTGTCATCCAAGCATCCTTAATTACACCTGCAAGGTCCCTCTGCACAAATAGGTTTCCAGGCATAGTGACATTCATTCATTCATACATACATACATACATACATACATACATAGAAAGAGAGAGAGAGATTGTCTTCAGGGTATCACATACCTAGTCTAAGATGGAAGGTCCACTAAAGTCTAGTGTAAGAGGAAGCACCACTGTGGAGTTAGCCAGCCAAATTTAAGACCCAGAATTAATGATTTGCATTTTCAGTCTTCCTAATTCTTAGTACTCCTCTCTGATTTTGACCTTGAGGCGCTGTGTGAAATAAAGTGCTGAACAGAAAGTAAATTAAATGGTCCTGGTCCAGGATTAACTTGTCTTTCAGTGAACTTTTATAGCACCAATTATTCTAAACCATTTGTTCTAGATGGTGTCTGTAAAGAATATTTCTTTGGAGTCAATAATACTATATGATGTGCTTTAGTATGATGGCAAACCTCCTATTTTGTGTTCTAATACACACAGAAAGAAGAGAGGGAGAGAGAGAGAGAGAGAGAGAGAGAGAGAGAGAGAGAGAGAGAAAGAGAGAGAGAGAGGAAAACATAAGGAGGTGATTGCACGATTGCAATTGTTCTATGGATATCAACAATTATCAGTCTGGATGCATTTTATAAATGTACTTTTCATGCTTCTCAATTATACTTCAACAAAACAGTTTTGATTGGGTCTGGTTCATTGAAAATACGCAGAAAATGTCGATCCCATTCTTTCTAAGTACCAAAGTTATAGACAGTCAGCTAGTATAAGGTTTCCTTCCTGTCATCAGTTATAACTCTGAAAGTATGTTACAACTACTTCTCTGAGTTTGTTTATGTAGTGGATTGCATTGATGGATTTCCGTATATTGAACCAACCCTGCATCCCTGGGATAAAGCCTACTTGATCATGGTGGATGATCGTTTTGATGTGTTCTTGGATTCGGTTGGCAAGAATTTTATTGAGTATTTTTGCATCGATGTTCATAAGGGAGATTGGTCTGAAGTTTTCTTTCTTTGTTGGATCTTTGTGTGGTTTTGGTATCAGCGTAATTGTGGCTTCGTAGAAGGAATTGGGTAGGGTTCCTTCTGTTTCTATTTTGTGGAATAGTTTGAAGAGTATTGGTGTTAGGTCTTCTTTGAAGGTCTGATAGAATTCTGCACTGAAACCATCTGGTCCTGTGCTTTTTTTGGTTGGAAGACTTTCTATGACCCCTTCTATTTCTTTAGGGGTTTTGGGACTGTTTAGATGATCTATTTGGTCCTGATTTAATTTTGGTATTTGGTATCTGTCTAGGAAATTGTCCATTTCCTCCAGATTCTCCAGTTGTGTTGAGTATAGGCTTTTGTAGTAGGATCTGATGATTTTTTGGATTTCCTCAGTTTCTGTTGTAATATCTCCCTTTTCATTTCTAATTTTGTTAATTTGGATACTTTCTCTGTGCCCTTTGGTCAGTCTGGCTAAGGGTTTATCTATCTTGTTGATTTTCTCAAAGAACCAGCTCCTGGTTTTGTTGATTCTTTGTATGGTTCTCTTTGTTTCCACTTGATTGATTTCAGCCCTGAGTTTGATGATTTCCTGTCTTCTACTCCTCCTGGAAGTAGCTTCTTTTTGTTCCAGGGCTTTCAGGTGTGTCATTAAGCTGCTAGTATATGCTCTCTCCATTTTCTTTTTGGAGGCACTCAGGGCTATGAGTTTTCCTCTTACCACTGCTTTCATTGTGTCCCAAAGATTTGGGTATGTTGTGCCTTCATTTTCATTAAATTCTAAAAAGTCTCTTATTTCTTTCTTTATTTCTTCATGAAAATCTTAAGAATGCTGGTATTATTTACTCATAATGAAATGTACCATGTAATGCAGTCTTATAACTAAATACAGCTGATGGATTTTAGAAATTGAAACTAGTCTTCTGTTTATAAGATTTTAATGAGGACTGATTTTTAGCTAGATGAAATTACAAATAAACGGAAGTGCTCATAATGCTGTGGTACTGTTGACTGAACAGACTAAATGGACTGCAGATACATTGTTATTTCTTCCACTACATTGGGTTTAAAAGGCATTATCCAGAGAAAGCAAGAGAGGCTTGCCCCATTCCTACTTTGAAAGCATGAAGAATTTCACAAGCAACCGTGAACCTCAATGAATTAAAGACTTTAAAACATTGAGCACAATAATATATGTATATATAATATATATTTAAAATTGTTTATTTAAGTGTCAAATAAATATAAACTTAGTGAGGAGGTGCTCACAACAACTTCAGAGGTGGAAAGAAAATAATATTGGTCTCTAAATTCCATATCATCTGCAAAAAAAAAAATTGTAACAGCTTCATGGAGAAATCTCATGGCACTTTCTGTTGTATTTATTCATCTACACAAATATCCAAGGTTATTCATGAATATACTTTGTATTCTAGAATTCTACATCATATAATGAAAAATGTAAGCATTCCCTTCTGGGAAACTGAAGTGTACAAAGGGGCACCAATGTATATATAAACAGACAAATATAACACATACTTCCAAGGTTAACACTAAAGCTTAAGAGTAGCAGGGAGAGAGGGGAGCAACCCTTTCCAAGATTCACTGCTCATTCAAAAGATGAATTTAATCAGTGGTTCCTTTGTGTAGTTTCAAATAATGAGTATGTTTCTTCAGAAATATTGAGATATTAAGAAAGGCACTTTCTGGTTAGCAGAAGAGTAAATGGATTCATGCTAATTTAGTTGATGGTACGTGGAAAACAGGGACAAAACAATATGATCATTTATAAGGTTGAGATTCACTGAGCACCAAGACCTTGTACTTGCTGCATATAATAATTCCAATAAGAAAGAGTATCTGATGTAATTAACTTTAGAAAGAGGAAAGCATTGCCTGACTCACAATTCAGAAAGCTCCAAACCAGTCAAGGGCCGTCACTTTGTGATATAACTTCACTTGAGAGATGACATGGAAGGGAAGGCTTGCCGAGATAAAATGTTCTATCTGCCCTCCAAAGAAGATGACATGAGCCTTGCAGTCTCATTCCAGCTTTTGCTGTTAGCTAGTGATCTAGTGACCTTCTTGTGGGCTTCACCTCTTAAAGGTCCAAAGTACCTCCCAATGCTACCACCTTGAGGATCAAGCTTCTACCTGTGGGCCTCTGAGGTGTATTTAATGTCTAAACCATAATAGGCCCAGTTGAGGAGTCAGCACCATCTCTGCGGGTGTCCTAGCTCCCACGGAATTCTAAGGCACTTACAACCATTTGCACTGTTGTTCGCAGGCTCCGCCATGCTGTATGCACTTTGTCTAATAACATTTCTAGCTCGCTTCCTTTCACCGGCTCCTATCAATTGTGGTTTTCCTTCTATATATTATTACCTCTTCATGTATCTCTATTTCTGCCCCGCACATCTGATCAAGCCATATTTTGTGTTGTAGCTTTCAAACATGAGAATCCACATCCAGAAGCTTTTATGACACTCCAATAATGTGAAGAAATGTTTTTTTATCTCTGTTGTGTGAGGAACTGAATGGCACAATATGGATCATATATAATAAGCAGAATCCATCTTAGCCATAGACCACTGCCTAATCTACACCAATCCCTTTATCCACAGGAAGACAAAAAGTAATTTGGCCTAACTATGATCAAATACATACATGAATTAGAATTGTGAACCTACAAGAACTTCAGAGTCTGTTTCAAGTGCTATACGGAATGCCAGGGAAGCATCTGCTGGCAATGTGAGAAATTAAGACAAGGGACCTTTTGTAATATCCATGAACTATGGTTACAGTAAAATTAACTAGGATTAATTGAACATATACTTGTATTACATGTGCTGTGCTAAATCATCTATTATGTTGTCTCTATCCATTCTAATTTAATAGATGACTAAATAAGCCATGGGAAGGCTAACAGACATGGCTATGGAAATAGCAAAACAATGCCTGGGTTACTCAGATCTAACAAACTAAAAGCCATAAACTTGAGGCTATAATGCTGTCCCATTATAGTTACAAATATGAAGCATAACAATGCAATTTATGGAACCCATATCTGATAGCAGAATTATCTCTAGTTATCTTACCTAAATGCTGTAATCCAAAAAAGGCCAAGCTAAGACTATGTACCTCTGGCCTATGACACCATAACCAGAACTACAAACTTCACATGGAGTTATTTAAATCAAATCATCATCTATTCACAAAATTCATGTCATCATAAGTAGTAAGCCTTGTGGTTGCCCAGGGAATGAGACAAAAACCACACCTTCGAAAGTGTAGAGTAGGAGGACAAGTGAATATCTAAGTCTCTACTTTATGGATTCTACAAGATGAAGAAGTATATGATAGAGACACTAGAAAAATGATAAGGAACATATCCAGAGGAAGGTTGATTGGGTTTGGAATGGTAGTTAACTTTGAATAAAGTAGAATCAGCTATGGGTTTGTGGGCAAGCAGAATTTTAACTGTCAGCGGAGGAAAATATAACTGAAAGAGACATATGGGAAGATTCAACAATGTAAAGGAAATACTTAGTATCCCTTAAGTCTTGTTGTATGCAGAGATGAACAGGTGCTTTGGGGGAAGGGTATTGGAAAAGCAAATTGAGCCAGATGATGGAAATCTTCCTTGAAGAAAGAGAGTTTACACTTCTGCTTTGGATGTGTGTCAGCTATAAGCAATTTCATTCTGCCAAGAAGTGCTCTGGAATGAAAATCAGGACACAGTGCAATGTTTCCCTTAGATACCCTGTACTACTCTACAGCATAGGTTTTGCTTACAAGTAATTCCAGTGTGGTGAGCACACCAGTATTTTATGTTCTCTCCTGAAATGCTAGCTTCATGATCTTACTCTACAGTTTCTTTTTCAAACATTCAAATATTAAGGATAGCAATTATAAGTGTAAATACACAAACTTGTATCTAAAAATAAAGAGAAAGAGAAAGGAAAGAAGATGGGTAGAGGGAAGGATGAGGTATATTTATAAAAATAGATAGTTAAGAAAGAAAAGACAAACGTACCTAGGATGGGTAGAGGAGAAAGCAGGAAGGAGAGAGAGGGATGGCCTTGTAAACATCACATGGATTTTATGGATTGGGGAAGAAGGGAGTACAACATTACATATCTATTTATAGATCTTTAAAAATGAACTCTTGTCAGGTAATCTTGCAAAATCAGGAAATGAATGTATAACTTAATGAATATTTAAATGCAACATGAACTTCAGCTATTCCTAAAACTAAGGTAGTTCAGTAGCAACATTAAAGAGGGCCCAGCTCCAAAGAGAGGAGGATTGTTACCATGGCAACTCCTAGGCTGACTCATTCATAGATAACTCTTTAAACTTGTGACATGAGAGAAATTGCTTGAGGATTTTTAGCATTGTACCAAAATACATACTGCTCCAAGCAGATGAGAAAAAAATCAGCACAGCCTCGTTTTCTGTCCTAAAGGTTTCTGCGCCATTTCTAAGCAAGATATCTCTTGTCATTAAGTTTTTCCTATATTTGGGATGGAGAAATGACCACAACAGAGGAGAAGGAGCCTGAGGAGGACTCACACTGCTTACTGAAAATGAAGTTCTTTGTGTGCTTTGCTTGCAGATACAACATCAGGATCATGTCATCTGCTGACTTTTGATTTATACTCAGTTTTGAGCTTTCTATTAAATCTCAAGAATGTTCCCAAGCTTAAATAAAATAAGATAAAAAAATCCGATGCATATAAATATAAAAGACAAAAAAGGTAAGGTGGAGAGACAGAAGGACACAAAATACTAAAAGGAAAATACAGTAAGCTTCTTCTCTTCCTCTTTATCCCTCCATATCTCTTTTTCTCTCTCCCCTTCCCCTCACCCTCCCTCTTACCTCCTCCTCCTTTTGTTCCTTTGGGTTTTCTTGTGAAATATCTCTTTATAGAGTAACAAAGGAAGAAGAAGCCAGACTTAGGGTTTGTTTGTTTGTTTGTTTTTGCTGGAATGGAAAAATAATATGAGGAGAAACTGCCAAAATAAGCAATGACAATTCCAAACAGACAGAAACAGATTTCACATGTCTTATGAAAGCATGAACACAGCACATTTAGGAGTCAAAGCAACCCTCAGGCAGGGGCGGGGGGGGGGGGGGTTGTCTGAGCCATCATTGCTCGCTCATTATAGCAAAGATTGGGGTCCACTCTAATTCCACTCAATACCTTATTTACTTTAATTTTATTTTTTGAAAACAGTTATTTTCGTGCAGTTTGTTATCACAGTTCCCCCTCCCTCATCTCCTTAGATAATCCCCATCTCATCCTAATACTTTTTAAAAGATTCCTGTTTAATATACTTAAGTGTGTGTGCCTGTGTTTTTATATATGTGTGTACATATGAATCTAGTTACCTGTAGATGTCAGAGGTGTCAGCCTCCGTGGAGTTGGAGCTACAGGCAGTTGTAAGATACCTGAAACAGATGGGAACCAAGCATGGGTCTTGTTTTCCAGGTCCTCTAACAACAAGTTTTGTTTGGTTTTGTTTTTAGTCTCTATTTCCCTTCTAATATTCTCCATTTAGGCTATAAAATATTTTACCTCTATTACAAATTTTAACTGTCTCTTACTTGAACTCTTTATCTCTGGATTTGATTTATCCCCAATTCAATCCAGTTATTGATCAGCTCAACAGTCACTGGGCTTCCTCCAGACAGAAATTTCTGTCCTTAGGGCTAAGGCAGTCACATGGTAGATATGTGCCAATGGAGAACAGAGTCCAATCAGAGTAAGAGAAGAACACCCATCACTCTCCCCTTGTACAGTGATACTC
This sequence comes from Apodemus sylvaticus, assembly GCF_947179515.1. Taxonomy (NCBI): domain Eukaryota; kingdom Metazoa; phylum Chordata; class Mammalia; order Rodentia; family Muridae; genus Apodemus; species Apodemus sylvaticus. Next base: position 38,408,992 of record NC_067482.1, on the reverse strand, counting down.
AAGAGGATGAACAGGTTTTACAGGAACATATGGAACAGTCAAATCCCAGCTTCTTGCTGCTGACCAAGAAGACAGCCCTATAGATTCCCTCTAATCCCAGGCTTGTGTCAGTCAAAAGTATTGACATAAAGAAGCTACTTAGAAAGAATGAATGCCCCATGCCAAGATTGTACTAAGAAAAACTATGACGTTTGAGAAACTCAGAGATGAGAATGCCCAGATGAGAGGGGGAAAAAATCATGTAAGGGGGTGTGACCAGAGAGGATGATTAGGACAAAGAAAGTGTTTCTTTGACTTCAAGAATCTGTATTCTTCATTTCATGACATTGAGAGAATATAGCAGATTTAATCTTAAAATCACCATGCACAATTTTTCAAGTCAAATAGAAATTAGAATAGCCAAAAGATGAATGAGTAAAAGACTGAGTGGAAGAGAAAACTAATTAGGAGCCTGTTACCATCAGTCATATATGCACTATGCCCCAAATAATGAAATTAAAAAATCATCTTAATTAATTTGTTTAACATTGCCAAGAAAGACTTTTAGTTTTGAGTTTAGATGATTGTACCAGGATATGGAGGATCAGATTTACAGATTCGTGGACATAGTTTAGACGGAGTAGTTTGCTACTCACTCCATTATTCAGGATTCTACCAACTCAGTTCTAGCCCTTCTCTTCATCAATACAACCATCCACTTTTCCTAGGATTTTACATATGCATAGTCTAAATTAAGAAATTCCTTCCTTCTATTTTCATGTGATATTTGCTTTTGATCGGATTGTCACTTAGAAATAATTTCCAGCTTGGGAAGTAGAGTTGCTATCATAGTTAAGGATGAATGAGGCATTTACCTGGAAGTGGTAAGATATTTTGGCAGGGTTCTGTGTGTGATATCCATTGTACCAGAAGTAAATTACTCTACAGCCTGTACTCCTTGAGGATTATTATGGAAGAAAAATGTTGGCTTTCTCTTAGATATCATCTGAAGAAAGATCCAGGGCAGTCTGAACAATTGATTGAACTTACGGTGCCAGGGGAAGTCGACACCATGCCGATAAGAGGATAGCAGTGATGTTCATTATGAACAGGATGATGAAGGAGCATTCATGGATAAAACATCAGAGAAATAAATGAAAAGTCGACACCAGAACTGAATGTTAATGACAAATTGGCAACCTTTAAAAGGCAAAGCAGAAGTCAGCCTTAAGCAAGCAATAAGAGCCATGTTTTATAGGAAAACCTTTCGAGCTGCTCCTGGTACTTAAGCCATCATTTGTGATAAGACATAATAGAAAAAAAAAAACTAGAACTATAGAGCTAGACACACTTGGATTCACATCACAGCCAAGGCACTTTTGACAAGAGTCCCTTTGGACATCCCTTTGTGTAGCTGCCTCCACACATGAGATTAATTCCAATCCTGTAGGGAAATTTTGAGTTTTAAATACATAGTATAGCATATGAAAATCATCAGTTAAAATGGTGAACATGTGGCTAAGCATTCTTTAATACAAGATCTCATTATTATGTAGGTGTTAAATTAGACAACTTACATATGAGGTGATATGTTTGTAATACAGGTTCAGCAGATTATTTTCTTTTTTGTTTAGACATAGATTTTTACAGAATTGGGCCTATTGTAAACAGTCTTTTGATTAATTATTCCAACAGTCTTCTTAATAGTATTTGTTCATATAATGCAAATATGGTAATTGAGTATCATACTAGTAGACAGATTTGCTCCACAATTGTAGCTCTAATAAGCAGTGAGGTTTTAATTAGATTCCAAGTCTCCTAATTCTGGATGCTATTTCTCATTATTATATTGAATGTCTGTTTGAGCTAAGGTATTAAATGATAGCTCAGTTTCTTTCAGCCTGTGTTAGTATGGAAAGTTTTGTTTTGTTTTCATAGTAGCCTTATTTATTTATTTATTTATTTATTTATTTATTTATTTATTTATTTTCTATATTTTTGTTTACATTCCAAATGCTTTCCCCTTTCCCTGTTCCCCCCTACCCATAAGTCCCATAAGCCTTCTTCCCTCCACCCATTCAACCCCTCCCATTGCTCTGTCCTGGTACTCCCCTACAATGCTGGAAAAAGCCTTTCCAGGACCTGGGACCTCTCATTCCTTCTTGGGAATCATTGGATATGTTAATTGTGTCTTTCGTATTCAGAGATTCTGGGCTAATTAATATCCACTTATCAGTGACTGCATTCCATGTGTATTCTTTTGTAATTGGGTTAAGTCCCTTAGGATGATATTTTCCAGTTCCAACCATTGGCCTAAAATTTTCATGAATTTATTGTTTTTAATTGCTGAGTAGTATTCCATTGTGTAAATATACCACATTTTCCATTTCCATTCCTCCATTGAGGGACATCCAGGTTCTTTCCAACTTCTGGCTATTATAAATAAGGCTGCTAAGAACATAGTGGAGCATGTGTCCTTATTGCATGCCTGGGAAGCCTCTGGGTATATGCCCAGGAGTGGTATAACAGGGTCTTCAGGAAGTGCCGTGCCCAGTTTTCTGAGGAACCGCCAGATTTATTTCCAGAGTGGTTGTACCAGCTTGCAATCCCACCAGCAGTGGAGGAGTGTTCCTCTTTCTCCACATCCTCGCCAACACCTGTCTCCTGAGTTTTTAATCTTAGCCATGGTGTGAAGTGAAATCTCAGGGTTGTTTTAATTTCCCTAATGATTAATGATGTTGAACATTTCTTTTTTAAAAAATATTTTTATTTTCTATATTCTTTTTTTTTATTCGATATAATTTTTTTTACATTTCAAATGATTTCCCCTTTTCTAGCCCCCCACTCCCCAAAAGTCCCATAAGCCCCCTTCTCTTCCCCTGTCCTCCCTCCCACCCCTTCCCACTTCCCCGTTCTGGTTTTGCCGAATACTGTTTCACTGAGTCTTTCCAGAACCAGGGGCCACTCCTCCTTTCTTCTTGTATCTCATTTGATGTGTGGATTATGTTTTGGGTATTCCAGTTTTCTAGGTTAATAACCACTTATTAGTGAGTGCATACCATGATTCACCTTTTGAGTCTGGGTTACCTCACTTAGTATGATGTTCTCTAGCTCCATCCATTTGCCTAAGAATTTCATGAATTCATTGTTTCTAATGGCTGAATAGTACTCCATTGTGTAGATATACCACATTTTTTGCATCCACTCTTCTGTTGAGGGATACCTGGGTTCTTTCCAGCATCTGGCAATTATAAATAGGGCTGATATGAACATAGTAGAGCATGTATCCTTATTACATGGTGGGGTATTTTCTATATTCTTTGTTTACATTCCAAATGATTTCCCCTTTCCCAGATCCCCCCTTCCCATATGTCCCATAAACCTTCTTCTCTCCATCTCTTCTCCAATCACCTCCCTACTTTTTCTCTGTCCTTATATTCCTCTCCAATGCTAGATCAATCCTTTCCAAGATCAGGACCGCCTCCATATTTCGATGTTGAACATTTCTTAAGGTGCTTCTTAGTATCTTTATTGTACGTGTGCGTGGGGTCCTACCACTTTTTATTAATTTATTTATTTATTCACTTGCATCCCAATATCAGGCCCCCTGTATCACCTTACACAGATCCTATGCCCATTACCCCCTTTTGTTCTACTCTGAGAAGAGGAGCACCCTGTTCCCAGGTATCATCATCATGTCGCTCAACCCAATCTCCCCCCACCCCCATCCATCACATCAAGTCAGAGCAGTACTGGGCACATCCACTCCACTGAGGCCAGATAAGGGCTCAGTTAGGGGAACAGGTTCCACAGAGAAGCAACAGATCCAGGGAAAGCCCCCACTGCCATTACTGGGCGACCCACATGAAGCCCAAGCCATACTTCTGCTACATATGTACAGGGATCCGAGGTTCATCCCATGCTTGCTCTTTGGTTGATGCTTCTGTTTCTGGGAGCCCTCAAGGGTCCAGGTTAGTTGACTCTGTTGGTCTTTCTGTGGAGTCCCTGTTCTCTTCAGGTCCCTCAGTCCTTCCCCCAACTCTTCCACAAGCTCTGTCTAATGTTTGACGGTGAGTCTCTGTACCTGTTTCCATTAGCTCTTGGTAGAGCCTCTCAGAAGCCAGTCATGCTAGACTCCTGTCTGTAAGTAAAACTGTATCATTAATGGTGGCAGGGATTGGTTCTTCTCCATGGGGTGAGTCTCAGTTTTGGCCAGTCATTGGTTGACCATTTACTTCATCTCTGTTCTATCTTTGTCACCGAATCCTTATTGGAAGGACCTCTTTTAGGACCAAGGTTTTGTGTGTGGGTCGCTCTCTCTATCCCTCCTCTGCAAGTCCTGCCTGGCTGCAGGTAGTGGCCACTTCAGGATCCATAGCCCCTACTAATAGGAGTCTCAGCTAGTGTTGCCCCATAGCACTATGGGGCGTCTCCCTCATACCCATCCAATATCTCTAGCATATCCTAGAGATGCTCCCTTCTGTCCACCACTGATTTCTGTTCTCTCTCCCCTATTCTCCCTGTACCTGATCTCCGTGCCCTTCTCCCTTGGACTCCCTCTCTCATATGGACTATAGCATGGTTATCCTGTACTTTATGGTTACTATCTACTTATGAGGATATACTATGTGTGTCTTTTTGGGTCTGGTTGACCTCACTCTGGATGATATTTTCTACTCCCATCTGTTTTTCTGCAAAATTGATGATAGCCTTATTTTTAATAGCTGAGTAGTACTCCATTGTGTAAGTGAGCCACATTTTCTTTACTTATTCAGTTTAGGGACACTAGAAGAATGCAAATAGAGCCATATTTATCAAGCTACACAAAACTCAAGTCCAAATGGATCAAAGACCTTAATGTAAAACCAGACACACTAAATATAATAGAAGAGAACATCTTGAATAACCTTGATCTCATCAGTACAGGAGATAACTTCCTGTACAGAACACCAATGTCTCAGGAACTAAGATCAACAATTAAGTTGTGAATCTTAAAACAATCAGTTTGTGAAACTGAGACGCTTCTGTAGGACAAAGGATACCATCAATAGGACAAAATGACAGCCTACAGATTGTGAAAATAGCTTCACAAACCCTAAATTTGACAGAGAGCTAATACCCAAAATATATAAAGAATTTAAGAAGTTAGACACCAACAACCCAAATAACCCAATTAAAAAATGAGGTAAACAGAATTCTCAACAGAGGAATCATGAATGGCCAAGAAACATTTTAAAATGTTCAAGGTCCTTGGTCATCAGGAAAATGCAAATCAAAATGACTTGGAGATTCTAGCTTACACCCATCATAATGGCTAAGATCAAAAACTCAAGGGACAACATGTGTTGATGAGGATGTGGAGCAAGGGGAACCTTCCTACTTTGCTGGTGGGAGGGCAAACTTGTACAACCATTCTGGAAATCAATTTGGCAGGTTCTCAAAAAAAAAATGGGAATAGTTCTACCTGAAAACCTAGCTATACCACTCCTGGGCATATACCCAAAACAGCAGATGCTGGTGAGGATGTGGAGAAAGAGGAATACTCCTACTTTGCTGGTGGGATTGTAAGTTGGTACAACCACTCTGGAAATCAGTTTGGCAGTTCCTCAGAAAAATAGACATAGTACTACCTGAGGACCCAGATATACTACTCCTGGGCATATACCCAGAAGATGCTCCAACATGTAATAAGGACACATGCTCCACTATGTTAATAGCAGCCTTATTTATAATAGCCAGAAGCTGAAAAGAACCCAGGTGTCCTTCAACAGAGGAATGGATACAGAAAATGTGGTTTATTTCCACAATGGAGTATGACTCATCTATGAAAAACAATAAATTCATGAACTCTTTAGGCAAATGGATGAAACTAAAAAATGTCATCCTGAGTGAGGTAACCCAATCACAAAAGAACACACATGGTATGCACTCACTGATAAGTGAATATTAACCCAAAAGCTCAGTATAAACAAGATACAATTCAAAGACCACATGAAGCTCAAGAAGAAGGAAGACCAAGGTGTGGGTGCTTTGGTTCTTCTGAGAAAGGGAACAAAATACTCACAGGAGAAATTATGGAGATAAAGTGTTGAGCAGAGACTGAAAGAAAGGCCATCCAGAGACTGTCCTACCTAGGGACTGATCCTGTAAAAAGTCACCACACCCCAATACTATTGTGGATGCCAAGAAATGCTTGCTGAAAGGAGCCTGATATGGCTGTCTCCTGAGAGCCCCTATCAGAGCCTTACAAATACAGAGGCAGATGCTATCAGCCAACCATTGGACTGAGCATGAGGTCCCCAATGGAGGAGTTAGAGAAAGGAATGAAGGATCTGAAGGGGTTTGCAACCTCAAAGAAGAACAACAATATCAATCTACCAAACCCTCCAGAGCTCCCAGGGACTAAGCCATCAACATGGCTCCAGCTGCATTTGTAGCAGAGGAATGCCTTGTCATTGGGAAGAGAGGTCCTTGATCCTATGAAGGCTCAATAGATGCCCTATCATAGGGAAACTAAGGGAAGGTAGGTGTGAGTGGGTTGGGTGGAGGAACTTCCTCATAGAAGCAGGGGAAGGGAGGATGGGTTAGGGGTTTTCTGGAAGGGGGAAAACTGAGAAACGTAATAATGTTTGAAATGTAAATAAAGAACATATTCAATTATAAATAAATAAATAAATGAATACGTACCGTTATCCCAGAAGGACTCTTGCTCAACTGTGCTCACAGCAGCTTTATTTGTAGTAGTCAGATGTACTTATTTCTATGATGCTTACTTTTGAGTTTTATTTCTTTGTTTTGTTCTGTCCTGTAGGGAAAAAAAAACTGGTAAGCATCATTCTTCCATAGCTTGACTTCAGTTCCTGATCTAACTGCTCTTAATGTTGGACTATGAGCTTTAAGCTGGAAAGCAATCCTTACCGGCCTTTTGCCTCAGTGTTTTCTCACAGTAACAGAAAGCACACTGGGACAGTTTGGAATCATTACAGGATGACTGTGAGTCTTCATCAGACTCAAACTAAGCTTAGTAGAATTGGAGAATTTTCTCTCTTTTTTGTTACATGGTAAAAGTTGCTGAAGTCCTTCTCCACAGCAATGTCTGCCAAGACACTTATAGCCAATCATAAGCCAACAGAAGTACGAACAGATGTCCATGAGTGTGAACCATTGGAAATGGCTTATATGCATATTTATGCAGCTTTTGGTTCTATAATCTGACTTTAAGATCTTACTTTTATGCATTTTGATTGAGCTCAATATTTATAAAACTATTATTTCAAAGGTATAGTGTATGGTTTTATTTTTATTTCAGTAAATTATCACATTGCCTCTGATGCATGGTCTCATCTTTAAAGAATGGAATAAAACCCTAGAACTTAAAAATCCACATACAAGCTAGTTGGTACTTATTTTTATTGCATCTTGATGCCACACAACACATCAAGAAAGCCAACTACCTGATGTAAACAGAATGCGGAAACATGAATGAAAAAAAAAATATATATATATAGAGAGAGAGAGAAAAGAGAAACAACAGTGGACAGAAAGATGGGAAAGAGGGGGGAAGACAAAAGAATTTTGGGAACATGACTCCAATTACAAAAAATCAAATTTGAATGACTATGAACAATCACATATATAGATATTAAATAAAATTCAGTATATGTCTACCCATGGATAATATCCATTCTATTTCATTTTAAAAAGAAATATTTGCATAAGTGCTTGTAAGATACTGCTACTTTGAACCATAAAAGTACTGCTTATCTATGTTCTACATAGTCTATCATGAGAAAGCATAAAATGGTACCCACTAAGTTATGAATAGGTTTGCTTAACAAAAAAAAAAAAAAACTAGAAAGGAGAGGAAGCTGATAAATGAAACAGAAACAAAAAATAAAGAGCTATGGTGAAAAATTGTGATATATGGTTTTATAGTTACTGTTTTCAGCATAAAAGGATCTGGACTCAGCTAGAAAGCCATCATCTGGGCCATATCTGGGACAGATTTTCTTGATTGTTAGTTAATGATGCAGGAAGACTCTTCTTTACCCATGGGTGGGCTCATTCCCTGGATGAGAATGCTGGACTATATAAAATGGAAAAAGTGAATACATTATAGATGTAGTTGATCAAATGCCCCTAGTTTCTACTATGTTACTGACTTGAACTGTGAGTCCAGTTGAACTATCCTTCCTAAGTTGCTTTTTCCCAGGTATTTTAAGGCAGGAACAAGAAAAGAGGTTAAGTCGTGTGCAATTTAAAACCACATATAATGTTCTTTATTAAAAAAAACACAACAAAAATATTATTGGCAATTATTTCTAAATAACCAAGTTCATTTTTTATGTGATTATGGTTTTACTACAATTAAAGTAGATATATAAAATCATATGGATGAAGGGACACACATGACAGGGCTTGGGAGAATCTTCTTTAAAATGCTTACAAACTTTTACTATCTGATATTAAGTAAACTGTACATAAAGTATGGTTTGATTTATGCCAAAGATATATGACTAGAGGTGTAATGGAGATAAAACATGTCAGCATTTTATAAGTTTTCATCTTTATACTGTTTGATTGTTATACTTTGAATGTACTTTGAAAGTAAATTTTTATGCTTTTGAAATAAGCACACTTTAATTGTATAGGAAGAATAGCTATAGATATTGGGGGGGATTTAGAGAGGAAGGGGTAAGAAAAAATGAATTCTGGAGAACAATGGGAAATGTGTTACATTCTTTCCTGGAACCATTCTAGTATTCTTCAAATCACTGAAAATTGACTAGAAAAGTCCTCAGGCAAAATTCTGAACATTCTGTTAAAGAGAAGATGATAACAGTACTGAACTAAAAGTTAAAACCTTTTTTAAATCAACTAATGTGAGATATGATAGACTTTATTATTATTTTCTTATCATTTAAAACAATTTTTAAATTCAAACATATTTTTGAAAGATTGTTTCTCTTCTCCATGTCCTTTCCAACGTTTTTTTCAAAAAATAAGCAAAAACCCAATGCAATAACAAAACCTCCCCAAAACAAAAGTAAATGAATAAAAGTAAAGCCACATCCAAAAGAAAAACAAAAAAAAAATGCACACAGTCATTGTTACTATAGTTTTGTAGTATAATTTGAATTTGGGGATGGCAAAATGTCTAGCAGCTGTTTTATTATTCAGAATTGTTTTAGCGAGCCTGGATTTTTTTGTTTTTGTTTTCTTATGAAGCTAAAAACTTACATCCAACAACTTTGATTTACCAGGTTTATTAGCTGTAGAAATTTCCTGGTAAATTTTTTGGGTCACTTATGTATACTATCAAATCTTCTCTAAGTAGAGATACTTTGACTTCTTTCTTCCAACTTGTATCTATTTGATCTCCTTCAGTTGTCTTATTACTCTAGCTAAGTCTTCAAGTATTATATTGAGTAAGTATGGAGAGAGTGGACAACATTGTCTGTTCCTCATTTCAGTAGACCTGCTTTTGAGTTTCTCTCCATAGTAGATATGATGAAATTGGCATTGGAAATTGCAATTAGTGACTTGTTTCAAGAATTTTCTGAGAAATTCCCCTGAAACAATTACCCCCTGTATTTGGTTTGGTAAGTAAAATGAACATAAATCTATCTTCTTGTGTCAATATTTAAGATATTTTAATGTGTTCAAAGAACTCTTGCCTAGGAAGCCCTCTAAAAAAATATCTAAGTGGAATCGACACTTGATTCTTGGGTGGCATAATACTTTATCCCCTAAGAATCTATCACATGTATTTGGGATTGTATTCTTTTAATTATCTTTTTTTATAGTAAAGAACAATAATGCCATTTTCTCCTTCCCTTTCCACACTCCAAACTCTCACACATGCCTCTTACTGTTCTCTTTCAAAATTATGGACTCTGTTTGCATTAATTGTTGTTATATGTGTGTGAACATATATGTATGCAAGCATGTGTATGTACTTGTGTGTGTGTACCAAACACATAAATACAATCTGCTCAGTGTGTGTATAACTTATATGCATATTTCCAAGGATAACCACTTGGTGTTGGGTAACCAGTTGGTGTGCTTTTCCCTGAGAAAGACTGTTTCTCCTGCTCTCAGTATTCATTGGCTGCATGTAGCTCTTTGTGAATGGTTGAGGCCTCTTGAGTTGTTGATGCCTAAAGAAGTTACACATAGTTTTATTATTTCTGAAAATAAATATTATTTACTATTTTTGCTAGAATTGTACATCCATTTAAAATTGGTAATGAACAGAAATTCTGAATGTTAATGATCTTAATTTGTGTATTAATATTCAATAATGTTATTTGAGGGTGAGCAAATGTTTCAGAATTGTAATGCAGTAAGATTGGCTAACGGGTACACATAGCATTGACATAAAGTGACTCAAACACACTATGTCACTTAACTCACATTTCAACAAACAGGTTTGGTCATCTATATCCTCTGTGACACAGAACTATGAACAATCACTACTGGGTAGCTCTGAATCAAGCGAGACAGAAGTTATCGGAAAACTATTCAGGAGATACTAATATCCAAGGAAATGAGTGTTAGAAGTGCTCAAAAATGTGAGTGACTAATTGTGAAATCAAATATCTCAGGGGTAGATCCTCTTCTACACTTTCAAGATCTTTGTGGTAAGCAACCTACTACCATCCACCTATCACTGCTGGGCCACATAGCTGTGTTCCTTCTTAGGTCTGTTCTTTCAAGTTCTGACTCATAACGACTTACGTGGCCCCTTTGCATGTATGTGTTAACCACACTCACAGTACAACTTATATACAGGGCATTGTCATTGTTAGCACCTAGTGGTCAAGTATTCTTATTGCAATTGTGTCTACTCACACACGTCGCAAACCTGGTGGATACCATGATGCTTCCTTCTTATCCATCCAACTTAAATCATCAAGTGTTGACTTAAAGATTCCAACTATTTCCATTTTCTTCCTACTTTGTGCCATCATTGCTGTATTAAAGTAACTGTTATTTGTTCTCTCGGTAATATAAGAGGCTATTAAATAAATATTAGTCCACTCAATAATGTGGTTTCCTTAATACAGAAATGTAAGGGAAGAAAAGTGGAGTCACACTGAGTTTTCTGAGTGCTTGAAGTCAGCTGAAATTCTGGCCATAAGCTGCATATATTACTAAGAGAAGAATTGAGGTACTTTGAAATAAACAAAGCAAAGTATCTCCATCAGGTCTATATCCTCCTTGAATGAGAAATATATATTACAACATTTCCTTGTCAGTATCTGCCACAACTCTGTGATTACAGGAAACAATCCTAAGATCTTTTCCTTTTTCCTTTTTTAAGATTAATACAATAGCTTTATTAGTAGATATAAATACATCATTTCTTGTAGGACACCTCCACTTTTATGAAACAGCATACAATTAAGGTGAACCTAAAATTAAATACTTACATATTTTCAAGTGTTTTATTTACCTAAACACGTGTGTCTGTGTTCATATACATGCATGTTTGTATTTGAACATTGCATTTTTTCGAGTTGTTATGGAAAAAAGTGTGCATAAGATGTGCTCATGACTTTGAAGAGATTACTACTAGTATCTCATTTACCACATTTTTATCTTCTGTGTTATTCTTTGTTCAGATTGTTTTTCATTAATTAATTTATTCACTTTTAATCACAATCATGGCCCACTCCACCCCTGGTTCTCTCTCACACAGACCCTTTACCCAGCACCCCTTATTCCTCTGAAAAGGAGGAGCTACCCAGGTCATCATCCCATTCTTTGCCATCAAGTCACTTCAGGACTACACGCATCTTCTACACCATCTTCTACACGCATCTTCTACACCACTGAGGCCAGATGAGGCTGCTCAGTTAGGGCAATAGGCTCTACAGACAGGGAACAGATCAGGAACAGGCCCCACTCCAGTTGCTGGGGGACCAGAATGAAGACCGAGCTACAAATCTGCTATGTTCGTGCAGGGGGCCTAGGTCCAGCCCATGCTTGCTCTTTGGTTAATAGTTCAGTTTCTGGGAGCCCCCAAGAGGCTGGGTTAGTTGATTATGTTGGTCTTCTTGTGGTACATCTGTTGTTTTTAGGTCCCTGAATGCTTCTCCCAAGTCTTCCACAAGACTCCTTGAGTTCCGTCTAATGTTTGGCTGTAGGTCTCAGCATCTATTTCCATGCATCTCTGGGTGGAGCTCTCAGAGGCCATTTATGCTAGGCTCCTGTCTGCAAACATTATAGAGTATCATTTATAATGTCAGGGATTAGTTCTTGACCTTGAGATGCGTCTCACGTGAGGTCAAGCTTTAGTTGAATATTCACTACATCTCTGTTCTATCTTTGTCCTTTCATATCTTGTTGATAGGCCACATTTTGGGAAGGTTGGTATCCCTATCCCTCCCCTTGGAGTTCTGCCTGGCTAGAGAAGGTGGCCACCTCAGGCTCCATATCCCCCACTGATAAGAGGCTCAGCTAAAGTTGTCCCCATAGACACCTAAGGGTCTCCCCCATCTCTGTCCCAGGTCTCTGGCATGTCCTAGAAATGCTGTGCCGGTTGACCCCCAATCTCTATTCTCTCTCTTGATCTCTGACCCTGTTCCCTTCCTCATCCCTATTGCCACCCAGTTTCCTCCATCCATTCACCTTCAATGTCTATTTTAGTTCTTCTGAAGAAGATTCAAGCATTCTCCCTTAGGCCTTTCTTGTTCTTTAGCTTCTTTGGATCTGTGGATTGTAGCATGATTATCCTGTACTTTATGGTTAATATACACTTATAAGTGAGTATATACCATGCATGTTCTCTTAGGTCTCGGTTACCTTACTCAGGATGTTTTTTAGTTCTATCCATTGGCCTGCAAAATTTATGACGGCCTTGTTTTTAATAACTACATAATATTCTATTGTGTAAATGAGTCATATTTTCTTCAGTAGAGACACATCTTGGTTGTTTCCAGTTTCTTACTATTATGAATAAAGGTGCTATGAATATAGTTGAGCAAGTGTCCTTGTGTGGTGGTGGAGCATCTTTGGGTATATGCTTAGCAGTACTATAGCTGGGTCTTGAGGTAAAACTATTCTCAATTTTCTGAGAAACTGCCAAATTGATTTCAGGGTGGTTTTACAAGTTTGTACTCATATCAGCAATGAAAGATTGATCCTTTTACTCTATATCTTTGCCAGCAAGAGCTGTAAATTAAGTTTTTCATCTGAGCCATTTTGACAGGTATACAGTAGAATCTCAGGATCCTTTTGACTTGCATTTCCCTGATGAGTAAGGACATGAAGCATTTCTTTTGGTGTTTCCTGTTCCTTAGAGATCCCTCTTGAGAATTCTCTGTTCAGCTCTGTAAGCCATTTTTTAATTGGGTGATTTGGGTTGTTGGTGTCTAGCTTCCTGTGTCCCTTTATATATTTTGTATATTAGCCCTCTGTCACATGTAGGGTTGGTGAAGATCCTTTCCTATTTCGTAGGTTATCATTCTGTCCTATCGTGGTTTCTTTTGGCTTACAAAAGCCTTTCAGTTTCATGAGGTCCCATTTATTAATTGTTGATCTTAGTGCCTGAGCTATAGGTGTTCTGTTCAAGAAGCTGTTGCAGGTACCAATGTGTTCAAGGATATTCATCCCTTTTCTTCTATTGGTTTAGTAAATTCAGTTTTATGTTGAGGTCTTGGTTATACTTTAATTTGAGTTTTGTTCAAGGTGAACAATATGGGTGTATTTGTACTTTTCTACATACAGAGTTGTTATGAGAGCAAGTACAATTTGTTGAAGATGCTTTCTTTTTTCCATTTATGAATTTGGCTTCTTTAACAAAAATAGTATCTGTAGGTCCATAGTTTTATTTCTGAGCCTTTGATTCAATTCCATCTATCATCTTGTCCTGTTTCTATACCAATACCTTATAGTTTTTATTACTATTTCTTTAATACAACTTGAAGTCAGGGATGGTGATAACTTCAGAAATTCTTTTATTCTACAGGATTGTTTTAGCTATCCTGAGTTTTTTGTTTTTTCACATCAAGTTGAGAATTGTTCTATCAAGTTTTATTTATAAAGAATCATGTTGGAATTTTGATAGGAATTACATTGAATCTGTAAATTGCTTTTGGTAAGATAATCATTTTCACCATGTTAATCCTATAGATCCTTGAGCATGGAACATCTTCCCAATTTCTCATATCTTCTTCACTTTTTTCCCAAAGACTTGAACTTCTTGTAATATAGGTCTTTCACTTGCTTTCTTAGAGTTACAACGAGGTATTTTTATATTATTTGTGGTTACTATGAAACAAGTTATCTCCCTAACTTCTTTCCTGGCCTATGTATTATTTGTATAAAGGAGGGCTACTGATTCTTTGAACTTTTGTAACCCAAACACTTTGTTGAAGGTGCCATTAGTTGTAGTATTTCTCTGATAGAATTTCTGGGATCACATGCATATTTTCATAGCATCTGAAAATAGTGATACTTTGACTTCTATTCCAATTTGTATTCTCTTTATCTCTTTTAATTGTCTTATTGTTGTAGCTAGAACTTCAAGTACTATATGGATGAGATAGGGAGAGTGGAAGGTTTTGTCTTTTCCCTGACTTTAGTGGAAATGCTTTACATTTTTCCCCATTTATTTTGATGTAAGCTATTGGATTACTGTATATTGCCTCCATTGTGTTTAGTATGTGCCTTGTATCCCTGATCTCTCCAAGACTTTTAACATGAAGAGTGTTATATTTTTTTGTTAAAGGCTTTCAGCATCCAATGAGATAATCATGTAGGTTTTTTCCATTCATTTGTTTTTTTGTGGTGAATTATACTCATAGATTATTATATATTCAACCACCCCTGCATCTCTGGGATAAAGCCTACTTAATCATGGTGGATGGTATCTTTGATGTCTTCTTAGATTCAGTTTGAGAGTATTTTATTGAGTATTTTTGAACCAATGTTAATAACAGAAATTGGTATAATAACAAAGAATAAAGTAACAAGCAAATTGGTAATACAAGGAGTAATTTCAGTTTTCTTGTATCTGATGAGGCTTGCCTTTTGACCAACTGTATGGTCCATTTTAGAGACGGTTCCCTGAGGAACTGAAGAAGGAATATACTTTGTGTTTGGGTAAAATATTCTTGTAGGTATCATTAGAGTCATATTGTTAGTTTCATTATCTCTCTGTTCCATTTCAGTGTTGATGACCTGTCCATTGGTGAGAGTAACATGTTGAAGTCTCTGACTATTAATGTGTGGGGTTCAATATGTGATTGATTTTTTGTTTTAGATTTCTGTCTTTAGAATTCTGATTTTTTTCCTGCACAATGATTTTTATTGGATATTTACTTTATTTACATTTCAAATGTTATCCCCTTTCCCACTGCCCCCAAAACCCCTATCCTAACACAATCACAAAAGAACATATATGGTATGCACTCACTGATAAGTGGATATTAGCCCAAAAGTTCAGAATACCCAAGATACAATGTACAGACCACATGAAGCTCAATAAGAAGGAAGATCAAAGTGTTGGTGGTTTTGTCTTTCATAGAAAAGGGAACAAAATATTCATAGGAGCAAATATGGAGACAAAGTGTAGAGCAGAGACTGAAAGAAAGGCCATGTAATTTAATCTTTAGTGATGTTTCTTGTAAGAATGTTGGTGACCTTGCATTTGGAGAATAGATGTTTAGATTTGAGGCATTATCTTGGTGGGTTTTTTTTCCTTAGTGAGTATGAAGTGTTCTTTCCCATCTCTTTTGATTAATTTGTTTAAAAGTCTATTTTATTAGATATTAGAATGGGTATTCAAGCTTGCTTCTTGTGACCATTTGTTTGGGAAACCTTTTCTAGTCCTTTACTCCAAGATAAAGTCAATCTTTGTTGTTGAGCTGTACTTTTATGCCGCAGAATGATTGATCCTGTTTAGGCATCTACTCTGTTAGCCTGTGTCTTCTTATTGGGGAATTAAGTCCATTGATGTTGAGAGATATTAATGACCCATTATTATTAATTCCTGTTTTTTATTCGATATATTTTAATTTACATTTCAAATGATTTCCCCTTTCCTGGCTCCCAACTCCCCGAAAATCCATAAGCCCTCTTCCCTCCCCCTGTTCTCCCATCCACCCCTTCCCACTTCCCTGTTCTGGTATTGCCCTATACTGCTGCACTGAGCCTTTCCAGAACCAGGGACCACTCCTTCATTCTTCTTGGACATAATTTGATATGTGGATTATGACTTGGGTAATCCAAGTTTCTAGGCTAATATCTGCGTATCAGTGAGTGCATACCATGATTGATCCTTTGAGACTGGGTTACCTCACTTAGTATGATGTTCTTCAGCTCCATCCATTTGTCTAAGAATTTCATGAATTCATGGTTTCTAATGGCTGAATAGTACTCCACTGTGTATATGTACCACAATTTTGTATCCATTCCTCTGGTGAGGGACATCTGGGTTCTTTCCAGCTTCTGGCTATTATACATAGTACTGCTATGAACATAGTGGAGCATGTATCCTTATTATATGCTGGAGAATCCTCTGGGTTTATGCCCAGGAGTGGTATAGCAGGGTCTTCCAGAAGTGACAAGCCCAGTTTTCTGAGGAACAGCCAGACTGATTTCCAGAGTAGTTGTACCAATTTGAAACCCCACCAGCAGTGGAGGAGTGTTCCTCTTTCTCCACATTCTCGATCAAGTAGGCTTTACCCCAAGGATGCAGGGACGGTTCAATATAAGGAAATCGATCAATGCAATTCACTACATAAACAAACTCAAAGAAAAAAAACCCACATGGTCATTTCATTGGATGCTGAAAAAGCATTTGACAAAATTCAGCATCCTTTCATGCTTAAAGTCTTGGAAAGAACAGGAATTCAAGACCCATACCTAAACACAGTAAAAGCAAAATACAGCAAGCCAGTAGCCAACATCAAACTAAATGAAGAGAAACTTGAAGCAATCCCACTAAAATCAGGGACTAGTCGAGGCTGCCCCCTCTCTCCATATCTTTTCAATATAGTACTTGAGGTACTAGCTAGGGCAATTGGACAACATAAGGAAGTCAAAGGGATACAAATTGGAAAGGAAGAAGTCAAACTATCACTATTTGCAGATGATATGATAGTATACTTAAGTGACCCAAAAAACCCCACCAGAGAACTCCTACAGCTGATAAACAACTTCAGCAAAGTGGCAGGTTATAAAATCAAATCAAGCAAATCAGTAGCCTTTCTATACTCAAAGGATAAGCAGGCTGAGAAAGAAATTAGGGAAATGACCCCCTTCACAATAGCCACAAACAGTATAAAGTACCTTGGTGTGACTCTAACCAAACAAGTGAAAGATCTGTATGACAAGAACTTCAGGTCTCTTAAGAAGGAAATGGAAGAAGATCTCATAAAATGGAAAAATCTGCCATGTTCGTGGATTGGCAGGATTAATATAGTTAAAATAGCCATCTTGCCAAAAGCAGTATACAGATTCAACGCAATACCCATCAAAATCCCAACTCAGTTCTTCATAGATTTAGAAAGAGCAATTCTCAAATTCATCTGGAATAACAAAAAACCCAGGATAGCTAAAACTATTCTCAACAGTAAAAGAACTTCTGGGGGAATCAGTATCCCAGACCTCAAGCAATTCTACAGAGCAATAGTGTTAAAAAAAAAAAACTGCATGGTATTGGTACAGTGACAGGCAGACAGATCAATGGAATAGGATTGAAGATCCAGAAATGAACCCACACACATAGGGCCACTTAATCTTCAACAAAGGAGCTGAAAACATCCAGTGGAAAAAAGATAGCCTTTTCAACAAATGGTGCTGGTTCAACTGAAGGTCAGCATGCAGAAGAATGCGAATTTATCCATTCTTATCTCCTTGTACAACTCCAAGTGGATCAAGGACCTTCACATAAAACCAGACACACTGAAACTAATAGAAAAGAAACTGGGAAAGACCCTTGAGGACATGGGCATAGGGGAAAAGTTCCTGAACAAAACACCAATAGCTTATGCTCTAAGATCAAGAATTGACAAATGGGACCTCATAAAACTACAGTTTCTGTAAGGCAAAGGACACTGTCATAAGGACAAATTGGCAGCCAACAGATTGGGAAAAGAGCTTCACCAAACCTACATCTGACAGAGGACTGATATCCAATATATACAAAGAACTCAAGAAGTTAGACCCCCAGAAAAGCAAATAACCCTATTAAAAATGGGGTACAGAGCTAAACAAAGAATTTTCACCTGAAGAACTTTGGATGGCTGAGAAGCATCTTAAAAAATGTTCAACAGCATTAGTTATTAGGGAAATGCAAATCAAAACAACCCTGAGATTTTACCTCACACCAATCAGAATGGCCAAGATAAAAAAAAACTCAGAAGAATTCCTGTTATTTTAATGTTAGAGGTACTGTGTGTCTGTGTGTTTCTCTTCTTTTGGTTTTGCTGATGTGAAATTATTTATTTCTTGTGTTTTCTTGGGGGGGCAGTTACCCTCTTTTGTTTGCAATTACCTTTCCCATATTCTCTGTAGGGCTTGATTAGTGGAAAGATATTATTTAAATTTCGTTTGTCATGGAATAACTTATTTTCTTTCTGGTGATTAAAAGTTTTTCTGGGTATTGTAAGCTTGAATTTTTCACAACTTATTTTAATAAGTTTCCTTAAATGCTTTAACTTCTCTTCTATTCATCCACCCACCAGAGGTAGTAGAATGGAAAGGTTAATAGGTCAAAATGAGGATGTGGACCTGTTTAAAAATAGTACTTTTGGAAGATTCCAATCTTCTTTGTCAGGATATCAGTAGTTCAGTTCACAAGAATCAATAATAGAAGCTCCATCCAACACCATTCATCAATCAGCAATGGCAGTTCAATGCAGAAGAAACTACAAGGCTCTGCCAATAAACCCAAGACTAAGGAAGGGCCAAGAAGCCTCTGGAATATCACTAGAAGTTCTTTGATCCATTTCTTTCTATGAAGTCATGACAAACAATGATCAGTGAGGAAGGCAAATCCAACCAATGCCACAGCATAGTCAGTGGAGACCAGTATCAGCAAAGCCCAAAGAAGACCTGCAAAGAGTGGGAAGTTGCACCAATTCCACATTGTATCTTGGGTTATTTTTATATCCTTTCTAAAGACCAGGTGTCTTCTAAAGCATCTGCTCAAGCAAAACATCACATGCTCTTTTCCAAGATGGCTTCCAGAAAAACACCACAAGTCTGTTCTCAGCTAAACATCCTCCCATATATCTGCTTCAGCCAAATATCTTCTCATAAGACAGTTTCCAGAAAAACATCACATGTCACAAATGAGTCTCCAACAAAACCAGAAATTTTCACTTCCTTATTTCCCCTTTCTGTTTAAATAAAATTCTTTTTCTCTAACAATTAACAATCCACACCCAATAAAAACAATTATAAGAAATGCAAAACTAGAACTTTACATCACACCTTAAACAGCTTATGTACAAGATAGTTAAACAATAGTCTAACGAAACAACCTTGAATTTCTGTCAATATACAATAATTAAACAAAAGAAACTTGAATTTCTGTCAACATTCACTAATTAAACAAACAACCTACCTACCTACCACTCTAGATCTTAATGACCATAACACATCAAACAACCCAAGCGATCCACTCCAACTTAAGGGATAAGGAAAGCAGTCTTCTTATATATAACTGCTACCTACTGAATTGGAGTGAAGAATTCCTGTTTGGGTCCTGTCTTAGTCAGGGTTCCTTTTCCTGCACAAACATCATGACCAAGAAGCAAATTGGGGAGGGAAGGGTTTATTCAGCTTACAGCTTCCACATTGCAGTTAATCATCAAAGGAAGTCAGGACTGGAACTCAAGCAGATCAGGAAGCAGGAGCTGATGCAGAGGCCATGGAGGGATGTTTCTTACTGGCTTGCTTTCCCTGGCTTGCTCAGTCTGCTGTCTTATAGAACGCAAAGGTGGAACTACCCATAAGGGGCCCTCCCCACTTGATCACTAATTGAGAAAATGCCCCACAGCTGGATATCATGGAGGCACTTCCCCAACCGAAGCTCCAGTCTCTGTGATAACTCCAGCCTGTGTCAAGTTGGCACACAAAACCAAGCGGGCCCAATGGAAAAAACTGGTTAATGTGAAAAAGCTAGCTATTAGATTTGTTGCCCATTCTCTGTGTTTATCTAGTCTCTGTGTTGACTGACCAGTCTCTATATTGTCCAGTCTTAGTCTTGTTTGTCTAGTCTATGTGTTGTCCAGATTTTGAGTTATATGTCCAGTATATGTGATTAATCATTTGTGCTAGCCCTTTAGAAGTTGATTTGAAGGCATTTTTTGAAGAAATAAGTGATGTAGTCTGTGAGAGTTAATTATCTGAGCTATTTGCTTTGTGAAGAGATTCATGTCTCAGCTGATAAGAAGTTTTCCCCAGTCAGATCTAATCTTTACAAATTTTGTTGGTAACCATATTTTTCATTCCTTATAGATACATAGCATAATCACATCTCCATCTTAAAACTATTGCTGTTTTCCATTCTTTTTTTTCAATGTTTTTATTTTCTAAATTCTTTGTTTACATTCTAAATGATTTCTCCTTTCCTGGATCCCCCTCCCCATATGTCCCATAAACCTTCTTCTCTCCATCCCTTCTCCAATCATCTCCCTCCTTTTTCTCTGTCCTTATATTTCCTTCCAATGCTAGATCGATCCTTTCCAGGATCATGACCATCTCCATACTTCTTCATGGGAGTCATTTGTTATGCAATTTGTGCCTTGGGTATTCAGGGCTTCTGGGCTAATTAATATCCACTTATCAGATATTGCATTCCATGTGTATTCTTTTGTGATTGGGTTACCTCACTTAGGATGATATTTTCCAGATCAAACCATTTGCCTAAAAATTTTGTGAACTCATCGTTTCTAATTGCTGAGCAGTATTCCATTGTGTAAATATACCACATTTTCTGAATCCATTCCTCCTTTGAGGGGCATCTGGATTCTTTACAGCTTCTGGCTATTATAAATAAGGCTGCTATGAACATAATGGAGCATGTGTCTTTATTGCATGCCGGGGAATCCTTTGGGTATATGCCCAGGAGAGGTATAGCAGGGTCCTCTGGAAGTCTCATGTCCAGTTTTCTGAGGAACCGCCAGACTGATTTCCACAGTGGTTGTACCATCTTACAGCCCCACCAGCAGTGAAGGAGTGTTCCTCTTTCTCCACATCCTCACCAACACCTGCTGTCTCCTGAGTTTTTGACCTTAGCCATTCTGACTGGTGTAAGGTGAAATCTCAGGGTTGTTTTGATCTGCATTTCCCTAATGACTAATGATGTTGAGCACTTCTTAAGGTGCCTCTCGGCCATCTGAATTTCTTCAGGTGAAAATTCTTTGTTTAGATCTGTGCCCCATTTTTTAATAGGGTTATTTGGTTCCCTGGGGTCTAACTTCTTGAGTTCCTTGTATATATTGGATATTAGCCCTCTATCAGATGTGGGGTTTGTGAATATCCTTTCCCAATTTGATGGTTGCCGTTTTGTCCTTTTAACAGTGTCCTTTGCCTTACAGAAATTTTGTAATTTTATGAGGTCCCATTTGTCAATTCTTGAATTTAGAACATAAGCTATTGGTCATCTGTTCAGGAACTTTTCCCCTGTGCCCATGTCCTCAAGGGTCTTGTTCAGGTGCATTAGGATTTCTAGGACTTGATGTAGTAGAATACCTGGGTTTTGGTGGTGCCTTATTGCTCTGGCCTCTGGGGCTCCAGTTAGACCTGGAAGTCTCTGATGTCAGCAGGCATCTGGGATTGTAGGTAGAGCTGGTGGTCCTGGGTGGGTGCAGGCCTTCAGGTGTGCAGTCCAAGTTGGTAGTCCCTGATGGTTTCAAGCCTCTGGGATTGTAGGTAGAAGTGTGGACCAGAAGATGGAGCACAGATGAGACAGGGGAAGACCTCTCAACTGTTGGACTTGCCAAGGACCCAGCAGGCATGGGATTAGTGCTTGGAGATCTCCCCTGGTTTTCCTGGGCAGCAAAAGATCTCCAGGGGTGCAGGCAGAGATGTAGTAATGTAAATGAAATCTCGACTGTACATGGCAGAACTTGCCGCTGCTGAGTTTGCCCAGAGGGGCTTGCAGGTGAAGAATTGGGGTCAATCACAAGATCTTAATGGAATGAAGTTGTTATTCTTTTAAACTAAGGAAATCTGACTCAGAAGTTTCTAAAAAGTTGTTTTTCTTGCTTTAGATCTAATATTTTGATATGTCTTACCATAGGAGCATCCTTAATTATTTGTGCTTCTGGTGACCTAAATTGCAGAATATAGGGCATGTAAACTGGTACCATTTGGAGCATAAATTTTATCATCCATTTTGAGAAATTTGATCTAGTGCATTGGTTCTCAACCTGTGGGGTCAGTACCTTTTTGGAGATCAAATGGCCCTTTCATAGAGATTGTATATTATATATCCTGCATATCAGATATTTGCACTAAAATTCAAACAGTAGCAAAATTATAGTTATAAAGTAGCAATGAAATAATTTCATGGTTGGGGGTCACTTCAACGTGAAGAACTGTATTAAAGAGTTGCAACATTAGGAAGTCTGAGAACTACTGATCTAGTTGTTAAGGGAGACTTAAAGTCTTAATGAAAATCAATATCTGTGGTTTGTACAGTATATATTAGGCTAAAAATGCTAAGATCCTTCTGTAGCATCACCACAGAGTTCCAGATAGAGACTCATGTAATTCACTGTCCTGGAGCAGTATCATGTACTTAGCTGTCATGTCAGTGTCACATGTACACATGTATTGTTGGATGTACATGTTGGATCTGACTTTCTTTGATTTTCATTTGTTTTAGGTCTAGACTCATTATGGCAAGCTCTTTTCTTTACTCACTGAGTTGACTAATTCCAAACATTACCAGAAAACAATAGAACACATCTGACAAAATGTCTGACTGCCAGATGGAGAAATCAAATGGGGCCAGTATTATTGTTGTCATCATCATCATCATCATCATCATCATCACCAC
The DNA here is from genome assembly GCF_947179515.1 of Apodemus sylvaticus. Lineage (NCBI taxonomy): Eukaryota > Metazoa > Chordata > Mammalia > Rodentia > Muridae > Apodemus > Apodemus sylvaticus. The sequence continues at coordinate 38,385,987 of NC_067482.1, read as the reverse complement.
CACCACCATCATCATCATCATCATCATTTACAACCACCCTGTTGTCATAACCAGAATTCTCTCCAGATGTTGCTAAAAGTATATTCAAGGGCAAAATTTCCATGACTTTAAAACTACAGATTTACTATCTCCTATATTCCCAAGTGGGTGAGGGTTGTGGAGTAAGTGATTTTGTTCTGTGTTCCACAGACTAGGCTACTAGTGACAATTTTTAATAAGCAGGAACAGGCACTTTCTACAGAATGGTAATAGAGAATGCATATATTTAAAAGTGTTAGCAATGGGGGCTGGAGAGATAGCTCAGTGGTTAAGAACACTGACTGCTCTTCTGCAGGTCCTAAGTTCAAAAATCCCATCAACCACATGGTGACTCACAACTACCCTCAACAAGATTTGATGCCCTCACCTGGAGTGAATGAAGACAGCTACAGTGTACTTGCATATAATAAATAAATAAATCTTTAAAAAATATGTTAGTTGAAGTAATACTCAAAATGTGAAAGGAAAAATTAGAAATTCTTAGAAATCAGCTTAGAAACTAACACAAATTAGCTTAGAAATTAACACAAAACCTGGACAATACGATGGTGAGCACGTTTTGTATGGTCTGCTTTCCTACTGCTCGGCAAACTCTTCACATAACTGGGGGATTCCATTAGAATCAAGTCTTTTGTGGTTCATTTTATTATAGTTTAAACTGGCTTATCAGACAATTGCTGAATTCATTTTTGTAGGACACAAGTGATGGATTTCTCTCTTTTTTTCCTATCATTGTACAGTGTGCTGATTGTTACCAGCTGGTCTCCAGGTGACTTTTTTAGGTAATTTTTTGTTGTTGTTGTTCAAAGGAAATTGCCTTGATACAAATTATGTGTGCCTGCTCCCTCCATTGTCCTCTGGCTAATAAGCCACACTATCCCAAACATGTGGCCTTTATTTGAAAGTCATTTAACACCTGTAGTTCTCAGGTTGCTCATAGTATTTTCACTGTATAAGTAAATTAACTGTAATGTCAGGTAATTTGATGTTTCATTTGATATACAAATATATATATTTCTTTCAATATACATATATATTTATATGTATGTTGAAATAATGAAATTCACATGATCTGGTCAGAGTTATTTTTTTTTCTCATTGCAAAATATAAAAATTTAGTCGGTGTAGCCAAAGGAGTGTAATGTTACATCTGATACAATGAGATCATGAACAGAAGATACATTGAAGATACACCAAACCAGAGAAATAGGAAGAAATAGAAAACCATTGTGCATTTTCTCATTCATTATCTAAAAACCAATGACCTCTGCATTTAAATTTTCTTTGTTTCCCTGTTATAACCTGGTTTATATAACAATGCAGTCTTAATTTTATGCCATGACCTTTGAACTCAGTCTCACTGAGTTTGTGTCATAGACTTTTGCTAAGTAATAAATTCCTCAGAGAATCCATCTCTTCTTTTTTGAGCCAAGTGTATGTTTATGGTATGTATGTGAAACAGATGGTCCTATTTAGCTATCTAGCTTTTATTCTTGAAGCTGGAGAAGCACACATCCAAGTGATATAGAGTTTGCCCCTGCTTCACCAGCTGGAGTAGACGCTCACATCAGCAAGAGCTTTAGTTGTGATACTCTCCATTATTCTAGGAGCTGTAGACAGTATGATGTTGATTAGTAGGACTGTGAGTGGGGCACTCTCTATTATGCTAAGATCTATAGGTAATGCACTCTATCAGCAGGACTGTAGATGGGATAGTTTGCATCAGCAGGGCTATAAGTAGGATACTCTCCATCAGCAAACTGTAGATAGGATTCTCTCCATCAGCAGGACTGTAAGTAGCATACTCTCCATCATCAGGAGCTATAGATAAGACACTCTCCATTTCTGTAGAAGCTGTAGGTGGGAAACATCACTGTCTTGTTAGGAGCTACAGGTAAGGAAATGTTCTGTCAGCTGGAGCTTTAGGTAAAATACTGCTAGGAGCTACAGTGGTTGTTAATCATGTTTCTCATTCATTATCTAACAACTGTTAGATAATAACTATCTCACCAACCTGTCAGAAAAAGTAAACATAGCTTTGGAAGGAACAGATCTCAGAGTTCTACTAAACTGTCAGGACTGTTTTATAAAAAACAGGGATTTTGCTTAGAACCTCTTGTAACATGTATTAAAATAGACAAAAGTATACTCTGAACCAGAGCCTTGATTCTTTCTCAAGATACAACTTTTGTGTTAGAACAGCTTAAAGAGGAAGAATTGTTTCTGAAATCCTTCTGGATATTATTAGATGTTATAGCAACATACTGTCTCTACTAACATTGTCTGAGACATGTGCTGCTGACACAGGCAAGTAAAAGGCCACTCCGACTTTTCTAGATCCCGGAAAGCCCTCTTACAATACCTTCAAGTAACTGGTATACCCCACTATAGCAGAATAGCAAATTACTACCCATCTTGTATTAAGATTCTTTAGCAAACAAATTTTAACAATGTGTTAAAAGCTCAGATATTTCTGTAACAGTGATGCAAAACTCTTAAGTGATTAGTGATGCTAAACAGAAAGCTGTTTCATTGAAGACAGGGTTTCTCAATCTTGATGATGTGCCAGAGTTTTGCAACTATGAATATTTTGAAGCAGCCAGTTCTTTGTGGTGGGAGCTGTGACATGCATAGCAGTGCATTGATAAGAGGTCTGTCATCTCCTCAGATGAGGCTAATACCATCTTCCAGTTGTCATAGACAGACAGACATCTTGTCAGATGTTACCAAAAAGTTATTATGAAAAGCAAAATCTTCATGACTATAAACTACAGATCTAAATTTAAATGTGTATTTTATTCCTCAGAAAGGAAAATTGTTTTATTTAATACAATATCTTCTGTGAACATTCATTGAGTGTTCCTGATTTGATATGCTCTCCCTTTCAATGAATCAAATTCTTTTATGCCTGAATTAGCTTGACCAATTTCATTAGCAATCTCACACCCACTAATCCCATTAATTTACTCAGTGTCAGAGAATCCCCTTTGGCCTGTAGTTTCTATCAATATCACACTTCCCCTGAGAAGCAGCTTGCATAGCTCAGACAGTCAGATGAATGAATGTAATACTGCTAGATTCAGACCTGAAAGCAGAATTCTTTCAGGGTTCTGGGCCAAAAGCAAGAATTTCTTTCTGAAATTTAAAAACATTTTAGAGTGCTTGCACGTTGAACTACCAGAAAGTTAATAGAAAAAAATGTGTGGTGTAGCAAACTACAGCATTCTTCTTCTGCAGTGTTTTCTTTTTTTTTGTTTGTTTGTTTAAAATTTTTTTTATTCGATATATTTTTATTTACATTTCAAATGATTTCCCCTTTTCTAGCCCCCCCACTCCCCGAAAGTCCTGTAAGCCCCCTTCTGTCCCCCTGTCCTCCCGCCCACCCCTTCCCACTTCCCCATTCTGGTTTTGCTGAATACTGCTTCACTGAGTCTTTCCAGAACCAGGGGCCACTCTTCCTTTCTTCTTGTACCTCATTTGATGGGTAGATTATGTTTTGGGTATTCCAGTTTTCTAGGTTAATATCCACTAATTAGTGAGTGCATACCATGATTCACCTTTTGAGTCTGGGTTACCTCACTTAGTATGATGTTCTCTAGCTCCATCCATTTGCCTAAGAATTTCATGAATTCATTGTTTCTAATGGCTGAATAGTACACCATTGTGTAGATATACCACATTTTTTGCATCCACTCTTCTATTGAGGGATACCTGGGTTCTTTCCAGCATCTGGCAATTATGAATAGGGCTGCTATGAACATAGTAGAGCATGTATCCTTATTACATGGTGGGGAATCCTCTGGGTATATGCCCAGGAGTGGTATAGCAGGATCTTCTGGAAGTGAGGTGCCCAGTTTTCGGAGGAACCGCCAGACTGATTTCCAGAGTGGTTGTACCAATTTGCAACCCCACCAGCAGTGGAGGAGTGTTCCTCTTTCTCCACACCCTCTCCAACACCTGCTGTCTCCTGAATTTTTAATCTTAGCCATTCTGACTGGTGTAAGGTGAAATCGCAGGGTTGTTTTGATTTGCATTTCCCTAATGACTAATGAAGTTGAGCATTTTTTAAGATGCTTCTCCACCATCCGAAGTTCTTCAGGTGAGAATTCTTTGTTTAACTCTGTACCCCATTTTTTAATAGGGTTGTTTGGTTTTCTGGAGTCTAACTTCTTGAGTTCTTTATATATATTGGATATTAGCCCTCTATCTGATGTAGGATTGGTGAAGATCTTTTCCCAATTTGTTGGTTGCCGATTTGTCCTCTTGATGGCGTCCTTTGCCTTACAGAAACTTTGTAATTTTATGAGGTCCCATTTGTCAGTTCTTGATCTTAGAGCATAAGCTATTGCTGTTCTGTTCAGAAACTTTCTCCCTGTACCGATGTCCTCAAGAATTTCATGAATTCATTGTTTCTAAAGCCTGAATAGTACTCCATTGTATAGATATACCACATTTTTTGCATCCACTCTTCTATTGAGGGATACCTGGGTTCTTTCCAGCTTCTGGCAATTATGAATAGGGCTGCTATGAACATAGTAGAGCATGTATCCTTATTACATGGTGGGGAATCCTCTGGGTATATGCCCAGGTGTGGAATAGCAGGATCTTCTGGAAGTGAGGTGCCCAGTTTTCAGAGGAACCGCCAGACTGATTTCCAGAGTGGTTGTACCAATTTGCAAACAAGGGTCTTCCCCAGTTTCTTTTCTATTAGCTTCAGAGTGTCTGGCTTTATGTGGAGGTCCTTGATCCATTTGGATTTGAGCTTAGTACAAGGAGACAAGGATGGATCAATTCACATTCTTCTGCATGCTGACCTCCAGTTGAACCAGCACCATTTGTTGAAAAGGCTATCTTTTTTCCATTGGATGTTTTCAGCCTCTTTGTCGAGGATCAAGTGGCCATAGGTGTGTGGGTTCATTTCTGGATCTTCAATCCTGTTCCATTGATCCTCCTGCCTGACACTGTACCAATACCATGCAGTTTTTAACACTATTGCTCTGTAGTATTGCTTGAGGTCAGGGATACTGATTCCCCCAGACTTTCTTTTGTTGCTGAGAATAGTTTTAGCTACCCTGGGTTTTTTGTTGTTCCAGATGAATTTGATAATTGTTCTTTCTAACTCTGTGAAGAATTGAGTTGGGATTTTGATGGGTATTGCATTGAATCTGTAGATTGCTTTTGGCAAAATGGCCATTTTAACTATATTGATTCTACCGATCCATGAGCATGGGAGGTTTTCCCATTTTTTGAGGTCTTCTTCAGAGTCTTGAAGTTCTTGTCATACAGATCTTTCACATGTTGTAGGTTTTATTATCGTTAGTTGTATGTGGCTGGTGACATTTTATAAACGGCTAAGAAGAATAATTTATCTACAATAAGTCTATAGTAAATAATTTCCCATGTGTAACCAACAGCTTCTTTGCACAAGTAACTAGCCAACCTTCCAAGGCTTCTGTATGAACAAAAAGTAATGGATAGAAAAGAGCTGTGGGACCCAGATTTCAGCTTGGGGGAAAAAAAGAAGTTATTAACTTGTGTGCCGCATCATAGAGAGGGAAGAAAAAGTAGATAATGTTATATTTTAGGTCTTTCCATGTGGTTCATCATATTAATATGATCATTGTTTCCAAAAAGGCTTTATTTAAGTTATTAATATGACTTATTCCTATTTCTTTTTATCATAATATGAGGCCACAAATCAGGCTACTAACTTGAGAAAGATTTAAAAATACAAGATTTTAAAAGGACTTGTTCCAATCATTCATCAATGTAATATATCATTACATAGGGTTTTCCTTAAATTATTTCTTACTAGCAATTGAGGATGTCATTGCCCAACTTAGAAATGTGATATAATTTTCATTCAATACTTATTTTAAATAGACTGATTTATGTATAGCATAGCTCTTACTAGATGCTTATAATTCCTTATAGTTTCTCTACTTAAAGTAAAAGATCCTCCAAAGATGGAAGTGGGGAGGACCCAGAAACATACATATGCACTCATGTACACACTCACATACTCATACATGGACAAGCACACATATCTTCCTTTATGAAGGTTACCCATTTATATCCTTTTAGTAGCATTGCTTTATTCTCTTAACGCCCTGTTGTTTACATACTACAGATATATTTTAATTACAACATTCAACATTAAAATACTAGTTGATAAATGTTATATATACTTACCATGAACAACATGATGTTTTTTAAAAAAGTATGTATTTTAGGTGGATAAACAGTAATTATCATAAAGATTACTTCACAACTTAAACTTTCATGGTGAGAACATTTGAAATCTATTCTCCTAATTCTCAAGATTATGCCATTTTGCACTCTAAGATTGTACCCTAAAATCTTACTTATTGGAGAGACTTGTTGAAGACAGGACACTATACATGTGTCAGGGGTGGGTGAGGGGAGTGAGTTCATCTACATATGAAGGTGAGCTTCTGTTTCAGGCTGTTCAAAGATTCTGTGTATGATTAGGATTGAAGAGTAGAAAGTATTGCCTTTGAACAAAGAGGAATGCCTCTGGAGAAATGCAAGATACTTTTTGAGTAAATCGTGACAGTGACCCTAAGTATATTGTTTAAATATGATGAAATTGCTTATCTATGGTCAATATTATATTTTTTTTATTCGATATAATTTTTTATTTACATTTCAAATGATTTCCCCTTTTCTAGCCCCCCACTCCCCAAAAGTCCCATAAGCCCCCTTCTCTCCCCCTGTCCTCCCACCCACCCCTCCCCACTTCCCCATTCTGGTTTTGCCGAATACTGCTTCACTGAGTCTTTCCAGAACAAGGGGCCACTCCTCCTTTCTTCTTGTACCTCATTTGATGTGTGGATTATGTTTTGGGTATTCCAGTTTTCTAGGCTAATATCCACTTATTAGTGAGCGCATACCATGATTCACCTTTTGAGTCTGGGTTACCTCACTTAGTATGATGTTCTCTAGCTCCATCCATTTGCCTAAGAATTTCATGAATTCATTGTTTCTAATGGCTGAATAGTACTCCATTGTGTAGATATACCACATTTTTTGCATCCACTCTTCTGTTGAGGGATACCTGGGTTCTTTCCAGCATCTGGCAATTATAAATAGGGCTGCTATGAACATAGTAGAGCATGTATCCTTATTACATGGTGGGGAATCCTCTGGGTATATGCCCAGGAGTGGTATAGCAGGTCAATATTATCTTAAAAATTCAGTATTTTTCAGAAATATGCAATTATATGTTGGGGGCTCTACAGGGGGTGATCAGATAGAACATTCATCATTCAAATCAGTAACCTTCCATTTCATTACCAAGGCTAGTACACATATGTTGTATAGTAGGTTGATCATTGGTAAAGTAGTCATACTCACTGATTTTTATTATGTTACAATTTACACCTGAAACACTTCATGATTTTACTGTTCCAAATTGATTTTCTAATAATAGTCAGTAATGTATTTGTATTAGAGTTCTTTAAAATGAAACAATAGCTAAAGAACTATGGTAATGATCACCATCCTTTTCCTGTAGGGCTCTACATGTACTGGGGGGGGGGTCAGATATTTCTGTCACTTTTTGCCAGAGAAAAGTATTGTCAGATGTCTTCATTGATGTCACTTTTACAGAGGGTAGGAAAGCATGATGTTAAATATAAATCCAACTCAACTGAAATCCATTCTTCACATGGAACAGAGATAATATGAGAAACTTGATCATTTATACCACTGACAGCAGTCTTCAGGCTACATAATTATCTTCATCTATATATGAATTATAATAGCTCTTCAGGACACACAGACAAGTTTTAAGTCACTATGAATAACTAGAAAAAGGCAATTAGTGACATCCAAGAGTTAACTAGAGCACTGGTCACTCAAAAGGTGTTGCAGTTTGAAAACATGCTCTGTTTCAAGAGGGCACACTTTAGGTTAATACAGAGCAAATGCTCCTCTCTGAAATAAAACTGGAAACATGATATCCAGGCTGAATATTTTTGTTGGTTGTCTTGCAAGGTTTCTCCTGTGGAATTTCCCCATGAAATTATTGCCATAAATTTCAACCTTAAAATCAAGTTTACACACACACATACACACACAAATATATATATATATACGTATATATAGTGTTCTTTTGATCAGAGTTATTATTTCATTTCTTAGTGGCACTTATGTACATGAGGTTGTATCAGGGAACATGTGTTCTACTGCATATCTGTGTAGGTTAAAAGATAACTTTGGCGTTTGTCCTCATTTTGCACCTTTACATGAGTTTCAGAAAGTAAGCTCAGCCTTTCAGGTTTGTGCTACAAGCATTTTTACTCTCTGAGCCTTCTTACTCACCCTGTGTACTTGCATTCTCAGCAAAGGTCCTGAAATGCTGGTGATGCTAAAATTGCTATTTGGTTTCTTTTTTCACAGGATTATACACTCACCATGTATTTCCAGCAGTCTTGGAAGGACAAGAGGCTCTCATATTCTGGAATCCCATTAAATCTGACCCTTGACAACAGAGTAGCTGATCAACTCTGGGTACCAGACACCTACTTTCTCAATGACAAGAAATCATTTGTGCATGGGGTCACAGTGAAAAACCGTATGATCAGGCTGCATCCAGATGGAACTGTTCTCTATGGACTACGGTAAATAGTTTCCTATTGCCTTGTTTTATGTCACTGCTTTTTATCATTTTCTACGAGTAGAGGTGAGAGAAGAAAGGAGAACTGCTTCTATATGTACTTAAAGTTAATATCTTTTGATAGAAAAATATTGGGGTCTATGCGAGCTCAATGTAGACAACTTTGTCCATCAAATGTGAATGAGAGTGTCTTTCTGGACCATCAAATAATAAACAAAGTAGTAAAATGTATAATTGTAAATCAATTTAAAGCTATATCCATTTTAGTCAATTGCACGATTATCTCAAAGCTAGCAGAACAAAACTGGAATAGGTTTTGAGTTTTGTGTAAAGTTAATTATGAAAGAAAACAAAACAGATCTTGAAGAAATTGGAAAATTTGGGATACTTTTGAGAAAAAATCATAGCTTTTCATTTCCTTCATTTTTAAAATATTTTTGTTTCTATATTTAAGTCTATGATTCATACTAAACTATTTTGAGACATTTTGCAAGAACTATACAGGTGGGTATTGAATTTTCTCTAGAGTTCTCTAGTTTATTTGGGGATCATTTGTTGAAAATGAATTTTCATCATTGAATTGTGGTGATAACATTGATCAAACATACAGGGGTTTTTATACACTCAGATGTGGCACACTTAGCTGTTTGTCACCCTCTTTTAAATCAGGTGTCTAAGGGCCAAGTCATGAATGCAAAGTGCATATGTCCCTTTTATCTTATATTTACATTTCAAGTTGTTTGAAATTTAATGTTCTTCTCGGCTTTCTATATGGTTTAGACCTAATTTGTCCCATCTATCACAAGAAAGTCTACTATGGAGAAGTGCTGACTCAACTGATTAGTATAGGAAGAATTGATATCATAAAATTATACAGCTTTGCTACTCATGAATATGATATATCTTTATTTATTTGGGCTCTCTAATTTATGTTAATTGCTTTCTGTATCACACTTTGTTATTGTGTTTATGACTCAAGTAGAAAGATAATATTATCTTTGTCTTCGATCAGCAATGTTTTACACCATCATGGGTCTTTCATTTTATTTTGCTTGTTTATTAAGTCATAAAGATATTATAAACATTTATAGATGTCTATTACTATTCTTTATGTAACTGAAGGCCTAATAATTAAAATTTTAAGCTGTATTTCAAATTTTAATTCTACTTTTATATAAAAATTTAACTATTTTGTTAATTACTTAAAGGAATGCTATGGAGTTTATCAACAGTGTTTTGCTGGAAAACAATGTGTAGCTATATGTTTGGTAATGAAGGTCAAAGTTACAGTTTAGAGTTTCATTTCAGGCATTTTAGAAATTATTGATAGCCTCTAGCAACAGGAATTGCATCAAGAAAGATAACACTAAACAATTATGTAGTTGAACACACATTGTTTTGCAACTTAAAATGCTTTTCTCTGGACATGCTATGGCTGCCGCACACATGTATTCATAGCAGACACAATCAAGCCAGTTGAAAAGTCCAACATGCAGTGGAGAGGGACTCGCTAGACCTTACCCATGGCTGAGAAATCCTGGTAGTTGACAACTGCTGATGAAGGAAGGAAGGTCACCAGGTGTTTTGTTAGTTTGCTTAGTTGATTGGTTGGTTGGTTGGTTGGTTGGTTGGTTAGTTGGTTGGTTGGTTGGTTGGTTGGTTGGTTAGTTGGTTGGTTGGTTGGTTTTGTTTTGTGCTGGGTTTATTTGGAAGTATGGACATCAGTAGATTTCTTCAAGCCTCAGTAGATGATTCCATATCCATACATATGAAATTTTAAAGGAAGGCATGAAGTTGGAAGGCATGTGAACATAGATATGATGAAGTTGGATTATATAAATGTATTACATTTTCAAGTAAAAATAGAAAAAGAAGAGAAAATTGACACAAAATGGTACATTTATCTAAAGACCACCAAGAAACAATAGCAGACTAAGAACCAAAATTCAAGTATCTTGCCTCTCAAATCTCTTTTTATCAATTCTAGTCCCATTCAAATATACTTAATAGCAAATATCTCCTTCCAAGTTATATATCACTGCCTTCTACTCCTCAGATACAAGCCAAGCCTGTGTAGCTTTTAGTATATGAGCAGACAATGACCTTCCAAAGAGAAACCCAATCTAAGCATCGATTGCATGAATTCTAATCTCTCTATGGAACCCTCTTTTCATTAAGGTACTAGTCTCCACTCTATTCCAAAAGTGTAACGGAGACTCTGTGACATCAGAAGCTAGAGAATAGACATTGGGCTTCATTGTCACAGCTTACAGATTGCTTGACCTTGAAAAACATAAGCAAATTTGATGAGACTAAGTGTTACCATCTGTAGAAATGGCTTAACAGTCCCTAACTAATTATCAAGAAGATCTTATAAAGTAATTAGTATAAGATTGAGCATGTAGTATGACCTAAGTCACACTTTTCTAAGCTGTGCTTCCTTAGATACTGGAAACTTGCCTTCCGAGGTTGGCCCTCTAACTCCTGGGGCTACAAATGATTAAAACTGAGATACAGTTGTTCAATTAAAAAGCACTCACTCAGTGCTCCATATGTGTATCCATTTGCTATTCTGACCCTGAGAATAGTTTTCTAGGACTCTGGAGGCTTCTCACTGAAGCAGGCAACATCTGGAATGAGGAATCAAGAGACTTGCAGCTTAAGCAGTCGCTGTTCCCCCAGTCAGAATTTCCACTCCTCCAGCTTCTATCAAATTTCGTCAATCATCCTATCTATTAAATCCTGTTCACTTTAATTCCTCTGACAGAATATTTCCTAGTTGTAAAAATGAGAATCTGCCTGTTTCTCATAAAAGCCTTTTAAAAGAATAGCTATCATTTATCATTCTTAAGCAGAAAGTCCTTACCATGTAACACATGTTTGGGCATCTTTAGGACTGTAAAGTACTTATTTTAGGCATGAGTAATTGAAAGAATGATACTGATGGCCTTATCCATTATCATAAGTCCAGCTAATAGTCATTGTGAATGGGCCCATATATTAACCAGCAATTTTAGCAGTGACGGGATTGATGTACCCACACGTACTTTAGCCAGCTTTTCCATAATTTTAAGACAACATTCTTAAAATAAATCAATTTTTTTTAGTCAAATTCAATATGAAGTGCTATTTTTAGCTTATATGAAATTACAAGATTTTAAAACTATTATGAGTCAGGTTTTTTTTTTTGGTGGGGAGGGAGATTTTTTTTTTTTTTTTGAAACAGGGTTTCTCTGTATAGCCCTGGCTGTCCTGGAACTCACTCTGTAGACCAGGCTGGCTTTGAACTCAGAAATCTACCTGCCTCACCACCGCCCATCTACGAGTCAGATTTTATACCCAAGGTGTAGTTTCTTGTTCTGTAAATGCTCTAGCAGAATGACATCTGAACTTGGATAATACTGAGTAACTGGGCTACTGTGCAACAGGTCTCTAGCACACCAATCCTTATGCCCTTTGCTCTTGAGTAGCCTCTGGTGTGACAAAATGCATTATTTCAAGGGGTTACCCTGCTGCCTCCATTATATCTTTTTAAATAGGAATTGGTGCTTTACTTTCTTACCATGAGCCTCCTGTCCTCTACAAGTTGGCAAAACCATTCATTGCCTGAGCAAGTCCCTCAGTGTTACAAATGGAGTCCTTAAAATTATCTTTTCTTTCTCTTTCTTTGCATTTCAGTCTGAAAAGATTTCTCTTCTCTCTAGGCTAATCTCCTAACAATAGCATTTAATCTTATGATGGAACAATCTTCAGACACAGCACTTTCTTTTGCATAAATCATCAGACTTTTCTCTTCATTGATTCCTTTACCTTGGCTTTCTCTTTGAGTTGCAATCTCCTTACAACCTGGGTTTCCTCTTCCTTATCACTATACACTCAAGGTCATCCTCAGCAGGGCTCCTACCAGGCTTCTTATTTAAGCAGCTATGTACATAGTTACTAAAGCCATTGCTCACTCTCTGCTCATTTTCATTGAATGACTTGCTGATGGGACCTGGCTTGAGGGTTTATCTTTTGTCTCTAGCATAGGCTATAGCAGTTATTCCAGGTTTGACCTGCTCATGGAATTAAACAACAGTAAGTATCTAAAACCTCCAATCCAGCAAATCTCAGGGAAAATTTTTAATAGGATACCCAGTACCTGAATCTGAGTGTTCTGCCTTTCAACTTTAAATACTACTTATTTTGTGTCATCTGTTTTCCTTCCAAACCAAAACATCGTCTTGACCTAGGTGATAACAAACCATCAGCATCCTAAAAGTCATCACAAACTGTAAGACACATTCATCCCTGAGACCTAATCTGTTGCTTCTTACATTTACTACTTAACCGTCTTTCTGGCTTATAAACAATTTCTTCAATCTAAATTAATAGCTTCACTCACTCTGTCACTCCTTGGCCAATTTCCTTGCTCAATTTTCCTACATATTTTTCAGTATCATCTTATCCTTCCTACAGAACGTGCTAGAAGCCCACTGCCAAATCTGTGACTTCAAAGCCCAAACAAAATTGGTTTTATAACTCTCTATCTGGAATCCAAGAACCTCTAGTTGTTTTTCTAAGAACCACTAAGAAATTTCAAAGTCATTATGCACTGAATATTGAAAGAAAAATGTCTCCTGGAAATTATAATGTTGATATGTTTATAATGTTTATATTATAATGAAATTATAATTGCAGCATTATGCAATCCTACTGTCTTATTGAAAGACACCTCTTTTTCTACCTGAACAGGGGGATGATTCAGTCCTCTCCCCTTGTTGTGTAAATGGCTGTCATCTCATCTTCTCTGCATAGTCTCCCTGTGTGTGACTGTGTCCAAGTTTCCCCCTATAACTTTTTCACGTTTTACTCCTTTATCTAGATATCCCCTCTCAGATTTCTTCCATGAAGATGACCACATTTTCAGTAACCAAGAAGACAACTCTCATTCCTTACCCCATCACAATTTAGTCTCATCAAGATCCCTGGGTTTGCAACTCTTTTATGACACTTTAACTTTTGATGTCTTGGAGCTGATAAAGTTGTTTATATAAACCAGATTGCTTAATTGTTGAAAATATAAAAACTGCATTTCCCCAGCCTCTCTCAAATTAACTGATTGCCCAGTAAATGTTTGTAAAAAAGTAATGTTAATATGTGCAGAATGCACTTACCTGACTCACAGTTGTCAGCTGCAGTGTTTCTTTTATCTAAATTATGGCTTTTAGGCAAAGAGTGATTATTGCTATTAGTGACCAGATGTATTCGGTGTCTTGTGCAAACACCATCCAGATGGTTGCACACACTAGCTCTCTCCAAGGCCTATACATGTGGGGGCTAAAAACTGTGTTTGTTTTTTCCTTAAAAATGGCAGGCATTAAATGATTTTGTTATGTGAAGGCATTTAATGGAGTACTTAACTTCCCAAGAACACTTCTCACTCCTTCTGTCTTCCTCTTTTAACTCAACCAATGCTGCTCTTTTATTATTTTACAGTACCTATTCCTCTATTGTCTACCAGAGGTGAGCTCGGGGCCACATGAGTTTAAGATTCTGTGAGAACTTCAGCAGACAACTGGGTAGCCTATTCACACAGTGAGACTCAGTGTGTGTATATAGGTGTGTACACATCTTGTCAGTAAGTTGTACAACATACCATATCATTTTAAATAATGTTTATAGATATCCTAGCATGATATTTATGAACATATATATATACATATATATGTATATGCTGAGAGAGAGAGAGACTATACTATAGTTCTGCACTTCACTTGTTACAACACCTACATTGCCATATTTAGTTGTTGTTGCCTCAGACTTATATGCTATGAATATTAAGAAGATAATTTTATAAATACCAATATAGGAAGACCCAAAGTATCCAATCTCTTTATTTATTATTTACCTTTAAAAATATTTTATATGTGATGATATTTTTTATATTTATGCATTACATGCATGTCTGGTATCTGTAATAGTGTAATAGTATAATAGAGAATAGAGTTTAGCTGAAGCATCCATGCTCTAACCACTGGTAAATCTCTTATTTGTTCTTTTTAAAAGTAGAACAAAGAGAATATATACTTCTTTTGATTAATGTATTCTCAAAAACTATATATTGCATTTAATGAATTAGGAACCTTCCCAATAATCTCGCTTGAACTCTGTTACCTCTATGAAGATTTCATACTTGATACAGTTATATTCTGGAGTTAGAGCTTCAAGATATGAACGTGGGGATAGATAATCCTACAATCCCAATGAGTTTAGTGATGCTGATAATTGTTTTCTCTCAATCAACTTCCAATTTACAAAAGAGTAACAATACATTTTCCCATCTTCATTTAGTAACCAGATCATTCTGTAAAGAAATTTCCCTCATCCACCATTGCCTATCTCAAGGTGTATTCTGTGTAATATCAACAGAATCTAAGGATCTTTATTTACTGTTGGGAAAAAATAGATGGAAATTGATGAAATGCTGTTGCAGCAATGTAACATTGTAATAAGAAAAGATGCACAGCCCAACAAGACATAAACTCAAGTTATCAGAACTGAGAGAGAAGTCTTTTGTCCAGGAGATGACTTGTCTTCTGGTGTCAGGGCTGTCATTGTGTCCCCTCCTCATACTGGGAAGGAATTTACCTAAAAATTGTCACTCTTGGTACATTTATTGTCTTAGAAGAGCAGAAACAGTTGTTTTCTGTACCTTGGCAGGTTTTACTCTGACAAGTTCTTTTCCTTACATCTCCAAGTGTGCCCTGAGGTCCACCATTTTGATCTTAGTTCACGTGTTTGTGTATCATTAGGCAGTCTGGGTTGTAACAGGTGTGTCTCTTGAAGTCCATTATAGCTGTTATTTTCAATTCTAACATTTTTTTTTAAAAAAAACCTTGTTAGACAATTATAACCCTTTAAAACCTGCTACTGAGTTCTTTGGACCTGAGTAGTCTTACAGCTTGTTTATTTTCTAACACATTAATTTACTCCCTAGTCCAGAAGTGGGAAAAACATTCCAACTATGTGTTGATATTTCTAACTCATATTTAGAATGTAGGGCATTAACTTACTTTTGAATTTTTTATAATCTTTCTCTTTCCTAGAAAATATTTGCTCATAATAACATTTAAGTGATAATTAATTTACCCAATATTTATATGTGTGTATATATATCATACTTGTATATATAAAGCATATATATATATAATATAAATATATGTGTCTGTGTCTGTGTGTATACATATGTATGTGTGTGTAAATTAGAATACAATGTAGTTTGTAGGTGAATTAGTATGTATTAATTTCATTCTAATTTAATTCATTTGATTAAGCTATGATTTTTCTATTTTTTGTATTTATAATTTTTTGAGATTATAAAATAATTACATTATCCACCTCTTGCCTTCCTTCCCTCCCTTCAAACCCTCTCATAGAACACTCCTTGCTATCTTTCTTTTTTTTTTCTCTTTTTTTTTTTATTATTCGATATAATTTATTTACATTTCAAATGATTTCCCCTTTTCTAGCCCCCCCACTCCCCGAAAGTCCCGCAAGCCCCCTTCTCTTCCCCTGTCCTCCCACCCACCCCTTCCCACTTCCCCGTTCTGGTTTTGCTGAATACTGTTTCACTGAGTCTTTCCAGAACCAGGGGCCACTCCTCCTTTCTTCTTGTACCTCATTTGATGTGTGGATTATGTTTTGGGTATTCCAGTTTTCTAGGTTAATATCCACTTATTAGTGAGTGCATACCATGATTCACCTTTTGAGTCTGGGTTACCTCACTTAGTATGATATTCTCTAGCTCCATCCATTTGCCTAAGAATTTCATGAATTCATTGTTTCTAATGGCTGAATAGTACTCCATTGTGTAGATATACCACATTTTTTGCATCCACTCTTCTGTTGAGGGATACCTGGGTTCTTTCCAGCGTCTGGCAATTACAAATAGGGCTGCTATGAACATAGTAGAACATGTATCCTTATTACATGGTGGGGAGTCTTCTGGGTATATGCCCAGGAGTGGTATAGCAGGATCTTCTGGAAGTAAGGTGCCCAGTTTTCGGAGGAACCGCCAGACTGATTTCCAGAGTGGTTGTACCAATTTGCAACCCCACCAGCAGTGGAGGAGTGTTCCTCTTTCTCCACACCCTCTCCAACACCTGCTGTCTCCTGAATTTTTAATCTTAGCCATTCTGACTGGTGTAAGATGAAATCTTAGGGTTGTTTTGATTTGCATTTCCCTAATGACTAATGAAGTTGAGCATTTTTTAAGATGCTTCTCCGCCATCCGAAGTTCTTCAGGTGAGAATTCTTTGTTTAACTCTGTACCCCATTTTTTAATAGGGTTGTTTGGTTTTCTGGAGTCTAACTTCTTGAGTTCTTTATATATATTGGATATTAGCCCTCTATCTGATGTAGGATTGGTGAAGATCTTTTCCCAATTTGTTGGTTGCCGATTTGTCCTCTTGATGGTGTCCTTTGCCTTACAGAAACTTTGTAATTTTATGAGGTCCCATTTGTCAATTCTTGCTCTTAGAACATACGCTATTGGTGTTCTGTTCAGAAACTTTCTCCCTGTACCGATGTCCTCAAGGGTCTTCCCCAGTTTTTTTTCTATTAGCTTCAGAGTGTCTGGCTTTATGTGGAGGTCCTTGATCCATTTGGATTTGAGCTTAGTACAAGGAGACAAGGATGGATCAATTCGCATTCTTCTGCATGCTGACCTCCAGTTGAACCAGCACCATTTGTTGAAAAGGCTATCTTTTTTCCATTGGATGTTTTCAGCCTCTTTGTCGAGGATCAAGTGGCCATAGGTGTGTGGGTTCATTTCTGGATCTTCAATCCTGTTCCATTGATCCTCCTGCCTGTCACTGTACCAATACCATGCAGTTTTTAACACTATTGCTCTGTAGTATTGCTTGAGGTCAGGGATACTGATTCCCCCAGATTTCCTTTTGTTGCTGAGAATAGTTTTAGCTATCCTGGGTTTTTTGTTGTTCCAGATGAATTTGATAATTGCTCTTTCTAACTCTGTGAAGAATTGAGTTGGGATTTTGATGGGTATTGCATTGAATCTGTATAGTGCTTTAGGCAAAATGGCCATTTTAACTATATTGATTCTGCCGATCCATGAGCATGGGAGGTTTTCCCATTTTTTGAGGTCTTCTTCCATTTCCTTCTTCAGAGTCTTGAAGTTCTTGTCATACAGATCTTTCACATGTTTGGTAAGAGTCACCCCAAGATACTTTATACTGTTTGTGGCTATTGTGAAGGGGGTCATTTCCCTAATTTCTTTCTCAGCCTGCTTATCCTTTGAGTATAGGAAGGCCACTGATTTGCTTGAGTTGACTTTATAACCTGCCACTTTGCTGAAGTTGTTTATCAGCTGTAGGAGCTCTCTAGTGGAGTTCTTTGGGTCACTTAGGTAGACGATCATGTCGTCTGCAAATAATGATCTTGCTATCTTTCAAATTCATGGTCTCTCATTGTGTGTGTGTGTGTGTGTGTGTGTATTTCTAAACACATGAGTACAACTAGCTCATTTTGTATGATGTTACTCCTATGCATGTTACCAGAGTTGACCATTAGGTATTGGATGACCAGTTGGTACACTCTTTCCCAAAGAAGACTTTCTTATGTTCCCAGCACTAATATTCAGCTCATATTTAGACAATCACTTTGGTGAGATATTATGGATATCGCTTTGGCCATTCCGAGAAAACACAACCTCCCAGCAGCCAGCCTGGGCTCGTGTTACTGCTAAAGCACAGCTCTGACCTGGGTATGTCAGCCTAGTTGTACAGGCACAATACAGCATCTGAGCTAATAACTAACAATAATAATAACAGAAATAGATGTATCTCTAGATTCTGGACCAGCCTGGTCTACACAATAAAGTCAGGGTGGGACCCTCTGCTGAAACACACAAAAACTTCCAAACAACAGGCTGAAATTCAAAATGATACTTTTTCCTTAAAAGAACTATATGGGTTTTTGTTTAATACTAATTAGGAATGTGCTTTGTAATTAAAAAAATAAGTACACATTCATCTTAAATTTATATGGGAAGATAAGGGTGATATAAAATATAGAAAATTAGACAAATAGATGTAGATTACTGAATCTACTCTTAAACCAAAAAATATTTTATAGCCATAATCTTACATTGGTAAAGATCTTTATATTTTGATGCAGAATTGAAGTTATATTTTCTTATATATAATATACAAATTACAAAATCATTTTGTATATTGATTCAGGTTTGTTTTCACTGGTATAAATCTTTGTATATTGATACATTTAAGATTAATTTGTTACAACATATATGTATGTTTCAACTCTTGTGTAGGTATTATGCATCTACAACTCATTTAGTAATAAAAGGTTTAGTCCCCGTCCTTTTAATAATAGCTACTATTACAAACTGTTTAGGATAATTAAGTAATGCAAGTTAATAATCAATCAAACTCATGGTCAAGTTATATTATAGTCTTGATTACCCTAAAAATATACATCCTATTGCTTGTTCATATATGTTATTAATTGATAGATGGTCTTCAAAAGCCTCGAAGACTCATAGCACACAGCATTTAAAATTATTTCATTTTTTAAAAAAGCTTTTGATTATGAGGTAATTCTGCTTCTGACAGTAGCCCCATACCACTTCAAAGAAGATGTTGGACCTTCACTGGGGGATGGCTTCACTTGTGGCAAGCTAGCCACTGGGGGTGGGGGGAGGGGAGTCCTAATTTCGTCTGCAGACTAAATGCTGTCCAAAAAGGACAAATGGATGCAAGGAAGTCAACTCTCAAGCTCTGCCAAGATAGCATAAGCAAGTCCTTCATAATTCCTTCTTCACGAAAGATCTGTCAAATATACTGGGGTAGAAGGCTGAAGATAAATGGTCCAACACTGTAGAGAATATTGGGAACTATATAGGTGATCAGCTGTAGTGTGAGTACATGCTGACAGGAAACTGATCTAGCTCTCTCCTGAGAGGCTCTGCCAGAGCCTGCAAATACACAGGTGGATGCTCGCAGCCAATCTATGAACTGATCACAGGGTCCCCCAATGGAGGAGTTAGAGAAAGGACTGAAGGAGATGAAGTGGTTTGCAACCCCGTAGGAAGAACCACAATATCAACCAACCAGAGCTCCCAGGATCTAAACCACCAACCAAGGAGTACACATAGAGGGGCCCATGGCTCCAGCTGTATATGTAGCACAGGATGGCCTTGTTGTGCATGAGTAAGAGAAGAGGCCCTTGGTCCTGTGAAGGCTTGATGCCCCAGTGTACAGGAATGCAAGGATAGGGAGGCAGGAGTAGGTATGGGGGGCACACCATCATAGAAGCAGAAGGAGGGGGGATGGAGTAGCGGGTTTCTGGGGGGGCCAATCAGGAAAGGGGACAACATTTGAAATGTAAATAAATAAAATTTCCAAAAAAATAAAAATAAAAATAAAGACAGCAACACTACTGCTGGCATGGCATTGGCAGACTGACTCAGAGCTCTGAAATCTCTCCACCCAGCTTGCTAAATTCCCAAGGCGGGCCACTGCCAAACATGCCCCATACTTTCAAATTCCTGTGACTGGCTGGGGTGCCCTGCCACTATACCTTTCTCTGGAACCCAGCTGAGTTGCTGCTTCAAGGAAAACACACACAATCTTAGTTTAGAATCAACAGGCAACATAACCAATGGGCACAGTAACTAGTATCCTAATTTTGTAAGCTATTTAAGTTATACATCCTCTTGTGGCAGGTCACAGCAGATCCACCACCTAAACCAAGGGCCTCTGGCTACCTACATGGTGACTCCATGCTCTCTCCCATCCAAAAGAAAGTATCTTTCTTCTGCCTAGCCTCTTCCTCTCTCTGAGCCAGAAGTCCCGCCTACTCAGTGATTTGTCCCTTGAAATCTTTATTCATTAGGGGAAAGTTATGCCACAGTTGGCTGTCTCTTTCATTTCTGTAATCTTTGGACGCTGCATCTCTAAACTTCCTGAATATTCTAGTGATATTTATGCCTTCTCAGGTCTGTACTGGGGATGAAGATTCAACATCAATAGTCTTAGTATAAGCTTAAATTGCTTAGTATTTAAGATGTTCTAAGTCTAAAAAGATGTTTTTAGGTTGATAATGCAATTTAGGATAGAATTTGATTCAGATACAGAACTCTAAACTAACTAAGATAAAATAGATAATAGAACACATAGATAATAGAATAGATAATATATAAACAGTGGACTTTTTAAATGTAACTTTCAAGTAATAATTTTTATGATTGTTTCATAATTGTTCCTACTGTGTGTCATTTATTATTATAAGAGAAGTAGCTTTTTTATTTAGACAAAAAAAAAGGAGACATGCTGAGGTTTGGTCTTTTGCTATGCATTGCAATGCCTAATACTGGCTCCCAAGGCCTGATTGTACCTGGGGATGAATATAGATGCCTACAGCCTATATCTGGTGGAGTGACAGGTGGAGTGTGGGCTGCCAGGCTTGGGGTCTAAGGAGAGACCATGAGGAGGAGAAGGGAGAAGAAAGTAGAGAAAGAAGAAGATGTCATAGACTAAATGAGACATAAAAACACAGCCATAGGGGCTGGCTAATTGAAATTAAGAGATGCCAAGATAAAACATGGCAAGTTATAATTTGGAGTTAATGATAGGGAAGTAGAGGGTAGATATGTTCCTACCTCTAGTACATTAAAGGCTTATTATAAATTATAAAGCTGTGTGTCTTTTGTTTAGGACATTTATTTTTATTTTATATTTATTTTTATTTATAAGTAGAGTAGAAACTCCAATTTATGATTAAATATTTACTACCACAGTCTTCCATTATATTCTTTGCAATAGATATGAGCATTTTCATTTGTTTGATATTTCTCTTCCAGTATTACAGACATATGTGGACATTAATTTCCTTACTTTGAAAGGTATCACAGTACATCAACTGCTCTGTTTCTCTCAGCCATTTTTCCAAAATGCCTTATAAACATTGAAAGCAAGGTTGATCCTGTCTTCTCATTTCACTATTCATATTCTTCATAAAACCCCATTGATATTCTACATACATCACTCCTTAAAGAGCACTTGTATTTGCCTGTGTTTCTTTGTGCAGTCACCTATTGTTCTCCATTACAGAAACAAGAAGAGTTACAGAAGGTACACAGCATACACGAAAATAACTCTCTCAAGGTTGTGATCATTTTCAAATGTACAGAGCTTTGTTAGGTCCTCCAGCACATAGTAATGAGTCCATATACAAAAAGGAATTTTCTGAACTTCATATATCAGAAATGAGATTATTGCTTACCAGAAGCCTGTGGCCTTATGTGGACCTTGAGAACTTGGCTACTGTATTTGTATCGCTAGCTCTACTTCAAATTGATTTTGATGTATTCTTGGCTGTTCGTGACCACAGGTTATGTGTGAGAATAAAATCAATGACTACACTTTTATTGATTGTAAAAGAAAGAGTTTCTCACATTCCTTTGGAGAATCATCTTATCTTGCCTTAGTCATTATGATAAAGCAGCTAAAAAGCAGAGGCAATTACCTTGATAATACAGATCCCAAAACATAAAAATGTATAGATGTATGGATTTCTATCGCAGTTTGGAGGTCCTGGTTGTTTCATATTATCTCTCTGTATTGATTGCAGACCCTGAAAACTGTTCTCTCTCCTAAAACTTGGCCCACACAGAGCAGTTAGGATGACATTACAGAGCTCTCAGCAGCTGGCAAGGAGCTCACTGTGCGCACACCAGGCAACAGCGTTGTAGAGTTGAGAGCAGAGACTGGATATGTGGGCTGATGTGTTTGCAGCGGACTGGCTGATATTGGCAAAAGTACATTGTAGGAGAAAGAAGCATGGTGTTTTGAGTAAAGGGAAAAGAAAACGGAGCACGCATAAACAACGTGCTCAAGTTTGTGAGAAAGAATTGATGGAGAAACTCCTTACAGTTCCTTCTAAAGGGAAGGCCTGGAATGTCTCTCACGGTTTAGCGACCTTATATTTTATAATTTCATCAGTCAAACACAGGCAGCCATTTGAAATGGCTTCCAATGACCGTACTGCTATTTTTGCCTAAGTTTTTATTTTTAGTGAATAAGTAATTATATTAAAAAGTTATGATTAAATGATGTTTCTTAGGGTCTTCTTTCTCATAAATATACCATTGCATCTAATTTAAATACTTAATAAGCCATTTATATAATTATGCAGTTACTATAGCTATTGTGTGACCATGTGGTTTGTGGAAGTGTCATTATGATTAATGCTCTGTAATTAGTATATAATATTATATACAAACATTGACCAGATAATATTTTAAAATATATTTCAAAATCACAGGCTTGGTTAAGTATCCTGTGAGAGAATACCAACTGTGAACTGTTAGAATCAAGAAAATAATGACAAAAGGGAAGGAGAAGGTTAGGGGCAAGACAAAAGGAAGGAAGGGGAGGAGAGAGGGATAGGAGGAAAAGAACAGGAGAGGAGTGCCCTATATATCAGAGACATGTAAAGTTTAGTTCCTTATATTGTAACAGTGAGAAGCTTTATGAGGTTTCATAACTGTGTGTTGAAATCTTTTCTGTCGAATGGTTATTTGTGTGTATGTGGGGGAGGGGTGCATGCAGGAGCCCGCAGAGGTCAGAGCTGAATTATTCCCTGTA
Source organism: Apodemus sylvaticus (assembly GCF_947179515.1). Taxonomy (NCBI): domain Eukaryota; kingdom Metazoa; phylum Chordata; class Mammalia; order Rodentia; family Muridae; genus Apodemus; species Apodemus sylvaticus. The sequence continues at coordinate 38,362,638 of NC_067482.1, read as the reverse complement.
CCTGAAGATACATGTGGCTGTGAGCTACCCAACATGAGTTCTGAGAGCTGAGCTAGAGTCCTCCACAGGAACAACATGCATTCTTAACCTCTAAGCTAACTTTCTAGACCCTTGTGTGAAATCTTTAAACCAGTTTTCTCCAAAACCCTTAACTTTTCCATAAGGCCCCATTAAAAGATTCACCTTCATGATTTCGTCCCAACTATGAATCATCTATAAATATTGACTCATTATTACTTGCACATATGTATATAGAAATACATATACATATTTTAATGTAATTGTATTGCCTTTGTGCTTGAATAACTTATTTTTATGTAGACATTGAGTTAATTAAAAGTTAAAATGTTTTGTTTATAATAGTCTTTCTTCTTTTGAAGAGTTCAGAATATAGTATTATGATCTCTAGTTAGAGATAAATAGATTAATAGCAGCAAAAAATAACAATATCCAATAACATATATTAAGGACCAAAGAAACATTCATTTATCTCATATAAGACATATGATATATGTGTTATGCTTAGATAACATACATATGCAGTTCACATGCTCATAGCATTGAAAGAAAGACTTAGTTTCTTTTTGTAAACCATTGGAAACACCAAGTTAAAGCTATGTTCCCTTCAGGGTTGTGTTGTAACTCTCAGATTGTGAGGTGATTGCCCGAGGAACCAGTTTTACTGCACTGTGATTTGACATCTAGTTTTCTGTATCGAATGCAAGCCATAGGGTACCTCTAAAATATAAAATTCCATTGCAGATTTTATATGAGATACAATACTATACCCAGGTTGTCATTTCCTATTTTCAAGCACTACAAAACCATAATGCCCAGACATGGAAGCTTTATATTTTGCATCAGTAGCTTGTGGGTGTTGTCATCATCTCATGGCCATCATGGAAGCAGTAATTTATATTAGACCAAAGCAGAAATGCCACAAAGGACCTCTGATGAAAATGCAAGAAAGATATCCTTTAAGATAAGAGTTTGAGCTGACTCACTTTTGCAAGTCAACCCAAATATTCTAATCAGTTGGCAGGGATCTTTACAGTTTCTAGTATTGCCTTGTTGCATGTAAAAGAAGGAATGGGGAAGTCAGAACCACATTTACTGGAATTAGTGACTGTTCTCCAGAATATTTCAGTCCACAAAAGATCGGAGATGATTTAAAAAAAATGTTTTCCTAGGTAACTCACTCTTTTCAATCTCTCCTGGGGAACACAGAATGCTGTGTTCAAACAGTGTGCTCATCCTCCCAAGCACAGACAGTTACAATGAAGAACAAACAACTGGGCATGCACTGAATCAGGAGGTACGCGTCTTTCCACCTCCTAGGGGGAAAAATGTGGTTTATCTTTCTTACATTATTTTGCTATTTTTCATGAAGATAAGATGCAACCCATTATCCAATATCTAAAAAAAAATTGCAGATAACTGGAGCTGAAAGAATTGACTAACCCATTTCCTTCTAATTGCAAAGAATTGACTTGCTTGTTTTCAATGTATTTGGTGAGGGGAGGGGAAGTTTTAGAAATGGCAAAGAGCCTGTATGGCTTATTCTTAAAAAGACAGACACATCCAAATCCAGACCTCCATTTTGAGTGTCCTGCCGGGAGATGCTAATCAACTCCTCTCTACAGGGATGTCTACAGACATTTTAAAAAAACATATCCCCAAAGAGAACTCCTTAGTTTCTCCCCCAGAAGCCACAGCTCCTTTCCTTCTGTTTTTAAATTTAACCATTCTAAAATGCAAGGTGGCCAAGGTATTTGTTTCACAAACTGTTCAAATCCTGAGTAAGTGTGTCGTTTTCTCTTCTGATGACAGACAGTAAAAGCATCTGATTGCATGAGCTGACTAAGGATGAGAAAAGATAGAGAGGAAATGAAGTCCAAATGCCTAGCCACAAGGAAAGGCCTGAAGACCTAGAGTGAGAAATCAGAAAGACAATGACCTAAAGCAGGAGGGAGGCTGGAGGAGCATGGGGTCCTGACAGCCCATTAAAATAATGGGGCTTATGAACCCCATTTCTTCATGCGTCAATGAAATGGGGCTTAGCAAACATGTGAGGTCTGGCCATTATGTCAAGTTATTTAAATACTGGTAAACTGACCACCAAATTTTATAGTATAAGGGTTTGGGGAACTTTGATATGATCAGAGTGGGTGCAATGGTCAAACAAACTATGAAATGGAACAGAAGAGAAATGGATTAGTAGTATTCTGATGTATTGAAAAGATATGCCATGTATTCATTCAACATTTCATTTTCTTTGTCATGTTGAAGATGTGAAATTGCCATACATATTATAATTCAATCTAGATTCCTATAGACAATCATCATCATTATCATCATCAACAACATCAACATCATCATCTGACAATGAATGGTTTCTGAAGTGTACAAGTTTTCAAACCACATAGAAATGTACTTAGTTATCAAATAGCTAAATAAAACAAATACTTCAGTATTGAATTCTCAAAAAACAAAAGATATGCCAGAGAAGAAAAATTTTGTGAATTGTAAGAGGGGAAAAATAATTCATTAAGAAAAGTGGTCCTATTGCCCATTCCTAAAATGGGTAAACCAAGGCAACAGTATCCATTGAGATAACTTGCTTAGGATAGCATGGTTGAAACAAAACCATCCAGAATGCCAAATCAAGCAATCTGCATTAATGGCCTGAGTGGCCACACAATTGTTCTGATAGAAATGTACCATTATCAGTAGGTCATTTCCATCCAGACTGTTTTCTCAAACTTGGATAACATAATGAAGGATGGCCCTGGCAAAGGAACATGGATGGGTTGGCATGAGACTGGTAACTTTGCTCCTATGGAGCTGAGATTACAAAACTGAGATTTAGTTTTCAACTTGTTTGGCCACAGATGAGATGCCAATGTAGTCACGGGTTTGGTGATGGTTTCATTTATTTACAAATCTTCTCCTGTTACTTCATTCCCTTCTCTTCAGAGAAGGAGAACTCTCCTTGGGTACCACCTCACCGTAGGACATACAGCCCCAGCAGAACTAAGCACATCCCCCACACACACACTGAGGCCCTACCAGGCAACCCAGTTAGGGGATGGGGATCCAATGGCAGGCAGCAGAGTCAGGGGTAGCTTCTAATCCAATTAGTAGGGGAACCAAATGAAGACTAAGCTGCCCATCTACTCCAAATATGTAGGGTGGTCTCTGTCCAGGCCTTGCATGCTCTTTGTGACCCCCTGTTTTTACTGGGTCTGACAGTTGAATGTTCAGTCCAAAACAGGACATTAAATCCATCTCCTCTAAGGTTCAAAAAACATTATAGAACCTTATAGAACCCTATAGAAATGGAAACATTAAAAGCCTGGAGGTGAGATAAATAACCACAAAATGCAAAGGGCGTGGCCTTACTGTGAGTTCACAGCAGTTGTGGTTGCTTACACTGGTCCTGAATAATATTGTGATCTACAATAGCTCATTGGGACGATTAGCTCTCCCTTGATGAACTATTAGTTACTGGTAGGTTCTGGGAGACCGTCATTGTCTTTAGAAATTTAATTTATTTACATATTATTTTATATGTATGAATGTATTTCTTCATGTATGTATTTCTACATGCATTCCTTGTGCCCACAGCAACCAAAAAAGGGGCTTGGATCTCCTGGAAATAGAGTTAAGGTGGTTGTGAACCACAAGGTAGGTTCAGGTAACTGAACCTGACCCTCTTCAATAGCAACAAGTATGCTTAACCATATCTTTAGCCCATACAATTTTTTTGAGAAATAGTTTCACTAGGTAGTCCAGGCTGTTCTTGACCTAAGCTGATATTTTAGACATGTTCTATGATATCTAGGATAGCGATAGTTTTAAATATTCTATCAAAACACACATGAAATAAAAAAGGAAATAGGAAAGTTAGGAAGTATAGAAATACAACTCACCTGAAATACTGAAAAAGAATTACTTCAAAGAAGCCATGGCTTTACTGTTTGTTAAGATTCAACAGGGGGAACTTTTGAGCAACATGTCAGATGCATGTGTTTTTTCTTTGTGAATCTAATGTGAAAAATGTTCATTCCAAAATCTTATGCTATCTAGCTTTTAAAAATTAGAATGCTTATGCAGTGACTCTACAGAGCTAGGTAAATTGGTGGGAAAAAAAGGAAACAAACAAAAAAGCAAAAACTGAAGCTTCAACACCTAACACATGTCTTGAGTTACCCCCTCTCCTTGACTCTTGGTTTACTTATTTCAAAAGCAGGCTTAAGCACAACAATTTTTAAAATTTTAGAGGAACTATTGCATATGAAATAATAACAGTGGTTTTGTTCATTGAATTTTGTCTTTATTATTCTCACACCAGCCCAGCAGCAACTCTTAACTTTACAATAACTATATGATCTTGCACAGATCAATATGTTCATGCCACAATTTATTTAATAAGATCAAGACAAGACTCAGCCAATAATACATACTTTTAGAGACCACTAAATTGAGAAAAGAGAATTTAAAATTAGTGGCAAATTGCCTGTCCTCTAGTGAGCACCCAATGGTGGCTATGCCTATTCTTAGAATTTACTGTGTGGGTTGAGGGTCCATTCTTTAATGTGTGGTCCACTTCCTGGGAAGGTTCTGTGACTTCTGATTAGATGAAAAGCCTTTTCATGGCCCATAGAGAGTCACTTGGATTACCTTTGATGATATCAGCTGCTCTGTCTTAGAATCTCTCCAGGTTTGCTCCAACTACACAATGAAGAGGAATTTCCTTCTCTCCTATGCTCCAGGTTTTTGTTGTTAGATTAGGGGGTCCAGAGGAGAATGCAGCCATTGTACAGGCACAGGAAACTCTGCTATTGCTCATTATTTTCAAGTATTATGTACTTTCATCTTTTGTATCACTGGATAATTCTGTACCAAAGAAAAAACTGTATGTGCCTAAAATACAAAGTCATCTTTATTCACCCCCATAGAAAAAGGGCAGTGAAGAATGCCATTTTTAGAGAAAGATAAAAATGTCTTTAAAGATTAGCCTCTTTTCTCTCTTTTATCTAGAGCTACACATGCCAAATGCGATGTGCAGAGATTTCATTTCTGCTAAGAAGCTTAAGGAAATTGGGAGTCATGGTGGAGCACAGCATTTATAGTTGAATGTAGAAAAAAATACAATATAATGAGATACTTTGTTCCAGGTCTTCCTTTCATGTCCTGCTTTTATCTCCATCTTTATTATCTGCAGTATTCAAAATGCTGCTCCTTCATGACTCTGAGAAGAATCAGCCGTACTTCCATCACTTGCAGTATTACTCTCACATTGCTGTGACCAGAATACCTGGCAAAAAATAACTTAATGGAAGATAGTTATATTTTGGCTCATGGTTTCAAAATCTTTAATCATCAAGGTAGAAGGTGTATGTACTAAAGAACAATTCATCATACAGGAAAGATAGTACTGAGAAATAAGAGAAGTGGCCAGAAGTAATAAACCTTCAAAAATACCAAGGCCCATCGCCCAAAGCTTCACCCCACAGTCCTAAGATTCCACAGTCTCCCAAAAAGCTCCACTATCTGGGGATTCATTATCCAAGGTGTGGACTTGAGGAAAACACAGCATATTCAAGACCTAATGTTCTGCCCCTGCTCCCCAAAGGACTATGTCTATCTTTGTAATGCAAAATACACTTAGTCCAACTTCAAAAAATCTTCAGTCTTTGTAGTCACAGTATTGTCAGAAACTCTGAATCCAGAACCTCTTCTGAGATTTAGGGTCTAACAAAGAGCCATGAAAAATCAAAAGTCATTCCAAGCTTTCATTGTACATTGCTCGAGAGTAAACATTTTCCTTCCAAAAGAGGAAACTAGATCATAGAAAGGGAGAAAGTGGCCAAAACAAGAACAAAAGCAAATCAGGAGAGACAAGAAACTCCACAACTGCTCCTCTTGCTTTGGATGTGTGTGGTTGTAGTATATGTGCTCCAGAAAGCTTAGTCCCTCCCATTCCCATCTCTTTTGCTGTTTAGAGCCTGTGCAACTTATCTTTTAGATTGGATCCATTTGTTATCTGAGATTTTTATCACATATGTCATATTCCTATCCTCCAACATCCTGGGTTCTGAGTTCTATGGTGTGATTTTACAATTAACTCTTATAGGTTGATCTATCACCTTCTTGTGGGCCCCCTGCTGGGAATCCACCCTTGCTTCACGTGTTGTAGCTTCAGGGACTTTCCTGAAACCTCTTCCACAGTACTAAAGAGATGGCTCACCAGTAAAGAGCTGTTACTCTTTCAAAAGACCTGAGTTCAATTCCTAACACCCATATACTGGCACACTGTCTATAACTCCAGTTTCAGGGGATTCATCTACTTCTTCTGGCCTCCATAGGCACCAGACTTTGAACGTGGTACACATATATACATGTGAGTAAAGCACTCATATACATAAAATAAAAAATAAATTAAAAAATAAACAACCCTCCTCTGTGACCAATCATTCATGTCCCTGATTTTCAGGCATTCTGAATGCCTACAAAACCAGCCACGAGAAGATTATATCAAAGTCTTACAGCAAGATGTGTATCATTAGATCATGTTACAGGATTAGATTGTACACACTTTCAACCTAAATTTTTCCCCATATGCCTATATGCATAGAAACTATGCTGAATGTAGATTATCTTCTATGATCAAGTGTAAATCTTTCAAAAGTGTTTACAGTTTTTAAACCCTGGAGCCTGCAAAGTGCAGAGCTCACTAATTCCTGGAATGAATCTAAGATACCTTCCTATCAAGCTAGTATAAAGTCCTTTGCTTTTAGTTCTTTATAAATTATGGCTTTTATTGCTGTGCCTTAAACATGCTTCTTTTGGTGCCAAAGAGTACAATTTTTATATCCTAAAATATTTGAAGGATGTTTTCATTTGTGTTATAGCTATGAGTATTTTGCCTGCATGTATGTCTGTATACCATGTGTATGCAGTATCTGTGGAAGCCAGAGAAGGATTTGGAATCCTCTGGAACTAGAGTTACAAACAGTTGTAAAAGACCACATAAGTCCTTGGAACTAAATCCAAGCCCTCTGTAAAACTAGGAGATGCTCTTAACTGCTGAGCCATCTTTCCGCCCCTCCCCAGCACACACACCTTCTTTTTCATCTTCTAACTGTGCTTTTCATTTATTAGTCTCACTATGAATCTGGTTAAAAGCAGCCAGAAGTAACCACACCATAACCTGAGTTCTATGTTGTCCTCAATTTTTCTCTGCCAAAATATTGGTCCATTAAGACTCAAGTAAGTCTTTTAAATGGAGCCCCACTCACATTTTTAGGATCAACAAAACACAGGAAAATTCCTTGCCAAAATTTAATATGAATGAACTTCAGTCTAGCTATCTCATGAGTATAACCTCTTGTCTACATTCAGGTCCTAAACCTCAAGAAAAAGTACAATATATCCCCCAGACACCTGTGATCTTGAACTTCAAGCCAAGTACCACATTCAAAATACCTACAATTTCCCAAGATGCCTACAACCAGTGGAGGACATTTCAGATTCAAACAGTAATATTTACTATGATTAGAAAATGATGATTTAGTCTTGTTCAATACCTCTGTCGAGGAATAATTAGTCAATGTGTTATATTCTAAAGAACATAGGCAATGCCCAGTTAAGTGGGCTGTCTCTGAAATGAACATGGCCATTTCTGTCATGCTTCCCCATGACTTAGAGGATCATTAATAAAAATAAGATGGTGGATTAAATTTTGGAAACTAGGGGGACGTCAGTGTTGTATTAACCAGAACCAGTGATGAGCACCTGGAGCATGCCAAAATATTACAGGTTGAATATGAACTGATCTTCATAGCCTCATAAAATGTAGATTGGTGCCTAGATCATGGAACTATTTTAAGATGTTCTGGAAATGTTAGATGTGGTGCCTAACGAGGAAACGGGCATTAGGTTGTGCCTTTCATTGTTATCTCTGTCCTCTGGTCCCATTTTCTCTTCTTCCTATCTTCCATGCTATAAGGAATTTGCCATACTATGTACTGTGTCTTTCCTTTCCAAATATAGACACAGAAATCACAGAATAAACTGGCAGTCAAAATGCTGCTCTAAACCTAAGCCACAAATGGCCAAAACTAATAATTTCTTTTAAAAAAATAAGGTCATTGGAACAATGATGAGAAATATGTGTAAACAATGCTATTAAAACAAAGCATTATAGATAATTTGTCCTTATGAGTAGCTTCAATGGATGCAATTATTATTCTTATGATTGCTATTACCTCAAGGGTAAGATTTCATGGTATTTGTTTTCTTTGTGTTTGCTAAGTCTTACTTATTAGCTCATCTTCCAAGTGAGATTTCTCTGGCGGGCATACGCCTGGGTTGTAATCACTTCACAGCGGGACAGGTCAGCAGAAGCTTAAGCTACAAAGAAGAGGAGATGCAGCCATGTGCATTTCTTAGTCATGTCTTCCTGAACCAAGTCTCCAAATATGGCTGGATTGTCAGATTTTTGTTCTTCCCTGGCTCTTATATTAAGGCATAGTATGGCATATTCCAAAGCAGGGCAGTAGCTTTCTATAAAGGAAACCTGGGGAGCATGATATGTTTGATTTGGGCTCCACTTCTGTTCAGTATGACTAGAGATACTGGTAATTACATCTCAAAGTGAATAACTGAGTAGCATTAGCAGTTATGAGAATTTGATCATGGGGACATGAAAGACATTACCTAGAATATCCTAGAAAATTCATGAGAGATTTTTTTTCTGGTTCTATTTCTCTCTCTCTCTCTCTCTCTCTCTCTCTCTCTCTCTCTCTCTCTCTCTCTCTCTCTCTTTCTGTGTATGTGTGTGTGTGTGTATGTGTGTGTGTGTGTGTGTGTGTGTGTGTGTGTATGATAACCATGTATTCCTAGTTGTGTATATCGATGTGATATCTTCTAAACTCCACAAAGGTATGCAAGATATTAAACACTATATATATTTATGATGTAGTCTAGAAAACAAAGTATTCAAATATTCAAATAATCAAACATATTTTAATAAGACCATTTGCTAACTCCCACATCTATAAAGTGATATAGGTTTTGATATTTAGAAGGAAAGGGGTTTTTTTAGTTTATTTTTCTTATTTATTCATTTTACATCCTACTTACTGCCCCTTCCTGATCACCCCCTCCCACAACCCTTCCCCCACCCTCCCTTCCCCTCTTCTGGGAAGAGGCTGCCTGCCCCATGGGTATCCCCCCACTCTGCCACTTCAAGGCTCTACAACTCTAGGTGTTTCCTCTCCCATTGAAGCAGAGGAAGGCAGCCCTGGTAGAAGAATATATTCCATGTACAGGCAACAGCTTTTGGGATAGCCCATGTTCCAGTTGTTCAGGACCCACATGACAACCAAGCTACATATCTGCTACATATGTATGTATGTATGGGAAGACCTAAGTCCAGCCCATGTATCTTCTTTGATTGGTGGTTCAAACTCTGAGAGCCCCAAGGGTCCCGGTTAGTTAACACTGTTGGTCTTCCTTTGGAGTCCTCTCCCCTTTGGGGCCAGCAATGTGAAAGGGAAGATTTTAGTTACAGAGAACATTCTGATTTGAATGCTAAGCTCTTATCACATAACAGAAAGAACATAAGAGGGAATTTCCTTATCTCTCAGCCAGTTCTCCTTCATCTTCTCACATTACATTTTTTTTAGATGAAACAAAAGTTATTATGAACATTAGACCTAGTTCAATCAAGTAGAATAAAGTGTTTTTGGCATTTAAAAACTGTCAATTAAAGCATTACTTTATGTTCTTGTGGTCATGGCTCTAGGATACTTGCTCAGACTGTTGTTGTCATTATTATCTTACAATATCAAATTCGTCACATGCTTTTGCTATGAAAATTTTAGTACTCCTATATACTGATGGCCCTTTTAGTAAAACACCCCTCCTATTGCACATAGGACTTGTACATGCTACACAAGGAATCAACCACTGAGTCAAATCTCCAGACCTTGATTTTTTATTGAAGTTCAGTTTACATCCATGATAAAGGTTAGTAGAGTAATTCATTGAAAGTGTAAAACACATAGCTGATGTTTTAAGGATGTGTGAATATATATACTACATATACTACATATACTACAAATGTATCTAATACAGCTTTATATGACATTTTTATGGTTCCCATGCATTTGGTATGCATCAGGGATGGTAAGCATGGCTGAAAAACTTTTCATATTCGATTAATCTGCCTTCACTAGTTTAATCTCTTTACCAAGTCAACCATAATACTCTAGTGGAAATTGAATCCTTCCAGATATGTTCCTCCTTTCATTTTGTAGTCCTGCCTGGCCTAGAGCTTGCTAGTTGACCAGTCTTGAACTTGCACAGTTCTGTCTGCCTCTACCTCCAAAGATCTGGAATTAAAAGTCTGAGTCACCACCCTAGGCTTTCAACATTTAATCCTTTCTCTTAATCAATAGAAATGCCATATTATAATCTAGTTTTCACACTTCTTTCTGAACATTCATTATGTTTAAAAGACTAGAGCCTGTACTCAGTCATTCTAGCAAACTGCTTCTTTTGTCTTCATTTTTAGATATTAGAAAAATACTTGAGGAAATTAGCTTCCAACCATTACCCTTTCTGTAATACTACCTGTGTACTCATCATCTTGGCAGTCACTAGAAATATTACAACTGCTGCACATTTCATTTATACTGTTATTTCTCTAGTTAGATTCTTAGACTTCCATAAAGATATTTTTTCATTTTTTTAATTGAGTATCTTCTTCATTTACATTGCCAATGGTAAAACCTTTCCCAATTTCTCCCCTCCCAAAAGCACCCCTCCCCAACAATTCCCTACCCCTCCTCCCACCCCCTGCCTCCATGTATATGCCCCTCTACCCAACATAGTCCCACTTCCATGGTTAAGAGCATTGGCTGTTCTTCCGGGGATCCTGAGTTCAAATCCCAGCAAACACATGGTGGCTCACAACCATCTGTAATGAAATCTGATGCCCTCTTCTAGTGAGTCAGAAGACAGCTACATTGTACTTACATAAAGATTATTTTATGCATAAAAGTCCCTATTACTTAAAGTCAGCACATTGCACGTATCTACTTTTATTATCCAACAAAGAAATTGTTAGATGGATTTTTAGTAGGTGGATACAAAAATAATTCAATTTCTTCTTTTCCTGCTTGCTTTTTCATCAATTTTTAAATTAATTGTTTTATTTATTTACATTCCAAATGTTGCCTCCCGGAGTTCAATTTCTTTAAAAAGGGAAATGTAGGAAGGAGGAAGGGAGAAGAAAAGGAGGAGAAAAAGGAAAAATAAGAGAGAGAAGAAGAAAGGAAGAGGGGGAAGAAGAGGAAGTAGAAGAATAATGAGGAGGAAAATAAGTAGAGAAGATAGTAGGAAGCAGAAGAGGAAGATGAAGAAGAATAAGAATAAGAACAAGAAGAACTACAAAAACTCAGGGGACAGCAGATGCTCGAGAGGATGTGGGGAAAAAGGAACACTTTTCCATTGTTGGTGGGATTTAAAGCTTGTAAAACTACTCTGGCGATTCCTCAGAAAATTAGACATAGGACTACCTGAGTACCCAGCTATACCAGCTATACCACTCCTGGTCACATACCCAGAAGATGCTCCTAAATGTAATAAGGACACATGATCCACTATGTTCACAGCTGCCTTATTTATAATTCCCAGAAGCTGGAAAGAACCCAGGTGTCCTTCAACAGAGGAACGGATACAGAAACCTGTGGTATATATACACAATGGAGTACTCAGCTATTAAAAACAATGAATTCATGAATTTTTTAGGCAAATGGATGGATCTAGAAAGTGTCATCCTGAACGAGGTAACCCAATAACAAAAGAACACACATGGTATGCACTCACTAATAAGCAGATGTTAGCCCAAAAGCTCAAAATAAACAAGTTACAATTCACCCAGCACAGGAAGCTCAAGAAGAAGGAGAACTTAAGTGAGGGAGCTTTGGTTCCTCTGAGAAAGGGAACAAAATACTCACAGGAGCAATAAGGGAGACAATGTGTGGAGCAGAGACTGAAGTAAAGGCCACCCAGAGACTACCCTCCTTGGGAATTCATCATATAAACAGTCACCAAACCCCGACACTACTATGGACAACAAGAAATGTATACCAAAAGGAGCATTCCACAGTTGTCTCTGGAGGGACCCTGCGGGAGCCTTACAAATACAGAGGCAGATGCTAGCAGCCAACCATTGGGTTGGGCATGGGGTCCCCAAAGGAGGAGCTGGAGGGTGGTTCAGAGGAGCTCAAGCCTCATGGGAAGAATAATGATTTTGGCCCCCCAGACGCCCCAGCACTTCCAGGGACTAAACCTTCAACCAAAGGGCACACATGGTTCCAGCCAAAAATGTGGCAGAGGAATACCTTGTTGGGCATCAGTGGGAGGAGTGGTCCTTGCTCAGGTAAAGGCTCAATAGAGGTCCCAACAAAGGGAAATCGAAGGGGGAGGTGGGAGTGCGTCAAGTGGAGGGACATATATGTGGAGGCAGGGGTTGGTAGGAGGGGTTGGGGGTCTTTGGGGGGATCACGAAAGGTTTTATCATTGGCAAGGTAAATGAAGATGATATTCAATTAAAAAAAATGAAAAATTAAAAAAATGAAGATGCCGCAGCTCTCCATCTTACTGTAACTTACTCTACTCTATTAATCATGACCTTCAAGGGTAGGACTATCCTCTACACTGCATTAATAATGTCAAGCTCAGTACTTTTTTACTTGAGTTATGTATCTGTACTAGGTGAGCTACCAGAAGCCAATAAATTCAAAGATTGGAGAAAATAGTAAGTTGGAGTTACCAGAGATTATTTTAACGTTTTTGCACTATTAAAAGAAGAAAAGTTGGTCATACAAAATGCTGTGGATGCTTGTACTCCCAGACAGAGATCCATAGGCAATAACCTCTTGTTTGAGGTTACTATTACATACTTCAGTCAATATCGTTGGCAGAGGTTATCACAAAATGACTTATTTCAGAAATCATCATTACTTACAGTCTTCTTTTTATTTCTTCCTGAACTCCATCTAATGTTACAACATAGCAGGTCTGCCTAAGTCCCAACACACCTGCCTTCCTGTTCTCAAAGAAGGCATTCTGGTTATTTTAATTAGGTTTATTCCTATGTTGAGAATGCCCTGCATGCATTTGACATTCAAAAAATATTCTCATGGCTTTTACTTACACAGGAGTAATTTGGCAGTATTTAGCCCCATCCTTTCAAAAGGAAAGTCCTTAGAACATAAATGTTCACTGAAATCCTTTAATTTTGCCACAATCTATCGCAAGGAAGAGAGTCAGAAGGAAATGTATACTGATAACTCTTGTGCCCTATCAGAAAAATGTGGCCTTCCTTCTCTTCATCTGTTTTTTTAAAGCAAGTAAATTTCTGGAAGGAACCAAGACTGGTGTTTCTTGGAAAACTGTTTATAATACATCTTCCCACTCTGAAGTTAAAGGTCACAGCTTATACAAAATCAGTCACATACAACAATGAATTTGATTTCAGCCTCATATTTAAAGGTCAACCACTGATCTTCCCAATATAAGATATATGGAACTTCCACTGCTCACTGCCCCATTGTGAAAGATTTGTAATGTTTTAGTAAGGGGGGGGGGCAATAGAATCAGATGAAACTGTATTCAGTGTCTAGTTCTACCTCTCCCTTGCTTAACCCTGGAACACTTGCTCTCCAGATGCTTCCGTTTTTTCTCCTCTGAAGATGCCAGTAACAGAAACTTCTTCGTAAGATGTTCATCTTACACATCATTGTACATAAGCTACCCCAAAGTAAGAAGCATTCAGAATACGATAATCATTAACCATATAAAATGATATGTCTTCAAAGAATGGAGCAAAAATTATTTTAAAAAACTGAACTGCAAATCCTTGCTCCGGAGCACCGTGGCGCTGTGTCTCACAGAAGACAGGAGCAGATTGCCACTCACTTTGGAACATGGCCCTTCTGTTCAGATGTCTCAAGGGAGAGTGTCGTGCATGGCTATGCTAAACTTAACCAAGTGAAAACATAAAGAGATGTTCAAAAATGGCCAAGGCTGGCCTATAATATATATAGCTTTTCGCCTCAGAAGGTTCCCAAAGTATTTAACTGAATGTCTTCTCAAGTACTGTAACTACCCATAATATTACACTGACACTGAGCAAAAATGCCCAAAGGCCCAACAGACAGAAGTTTTATAATATTCTTTATTTTTGATAATTCATACATTCAAACCTGGTTTCCCACCATCAACTCTCACATATTTCCATACATAATGTATACCCCGTCTGACTTCTTCTCCTCTGCTATTTTTAAATTTTGTGAAAATTTCTTATATGATTTCTGTATTTACATCATTTGTACCATTCTATCTCCCCCTCCAACTCTTTCCATGTTACCTACTGCCTTGTTTCTTTGTGATCTCTTACTCTTTAATTATTATTGCTAAACAAGTACATACAGGTGCATATGCAATACATATATGTTCATATAAAACCTAAAGGTTTATTTAATTTTACTTCTATGTATGTTCAGGATTAATTACTTAGGAATTCCCAGAGAAAACTGATTCTCCCTTTCTCTGCAACTGTTGATCACCTACAGCATGAAATTTTTGTGCCATCCATGCTGGTAAATCCATTAGTGTGATCATCATCCAAGTCTTATTGATGCTGCTATAATGTGAGACTTCACAATTGCAGTATCCCTATCATATTTAGAAGACACTATAAATTCAGTTCATACTGTCCTATGTGGTAGGGGCCGTCCATTGACAAGAGTACCTACTAGTGCTCATATCCTCAAAAAACGAGTCTCTTCTTTAGTAACTAACATTTGCTAATACCTCCTCCCCATAGAGATGGAGCCTGGAGAGCAACTCTCTCAGCTGCGGTGCTGTTTTGACTGACATGATCATGTCAAGTTCTTGCTTTTAGCAACATATCCTGTGTATGTTTTCAGTTTTAGAAGCCACCAATCTTCGTGTTTTGGTTGGGGAAGATATTCCAAAGCAACCATCACAAAATCAAACCTGGAATCAATCCTGAGCTCTCCCTCATAATAGGTGTGCTTAAATGACTTTATTTTTAAATTTCAGGTCAGAAGATCAGCAAATACATACTGAAAATATTATAATGCATTATTAATATCTGGACATGTACAAATCACAGAAATGTCTTTAAAGGTTTGGGGATGAAACAATGCCTTGAAAGTATGAGCTGAAGTAAAGCCTCTTCCCTTCAAGTTGCTTTTCATCAGCGTATTTTATCACAGCAATAATAAACAAACTAGGATGCACAACTTTCCTAAAATAATGAATAGGATAGGAACTCAGAAGTTTCATATCTGAAAAACAGAAATCACTCATGATGAGCATCTTGCTGGAAGCAATGGTCTCTTCAAAGTAAGAAGCTGTCCGTATCTGGCTTATTTGTGGTAAGCTCACCTTACTAGAGAGACCTCATGGGCATTATCATTTGTCTTGGATGCAGCCTCCAAAATATGAAATTATAATAGATAGCTGCTGAATAAAATTCTAGACTTCACTGAGCATTCACTATGACACACAAGATGAAAAAAAAAAAAAAAGCTTGAGTGATGCTAATTCAGTTTCATAAAACCTCTGTAAGGTAAACTAACATTTCCATTTTAAATGGATAAATAGACATCAGGTGGTAATCAACTGACATTCAAGCCATTGCACAGCTATGAAGTATAGGTGTATTATAAAGATGTGGGAATGTTGATCCCAATACTTTTTGCTTTATGCACAACACGAAACTCTTTTATCTGAAAAACATACTTATATGTCAGTTGTTTCTGATTCTCATAATAATTGAGCATGTTAAGGAAGGAGAGACAATATCACATAAGCTAAATGAGGATGGAGAGAGCTATATTGGAAACAGAAAGATGGAAACAGTGAGAGGGATAGGAGAGGGAGAAGATGGAGGAGATGGAGAAGATGAAATAGGGTTTGAACTAACAGTGAATGGGATCTGAGAAAAAATATTCGGTAACATTGTCTTGTAATTATAGCCTATTATGTCAATTAAAAATATAAAAAGTTTGAAGGCATACACACTACAAGGCTAGACAATGTGGGCCTAGAAACAGAGAGGCATTAAACAAAAACCTCAGCATCAAATATGGAGCACTTATATAGGGGTCATTATTCAGAGAGACCCCAGAGACCAGAAAACATCACAGGTTTTTCACATGCCTCTTGATTACCTCCTTTACCTAGATAATAAGGACACATGCTCCACTATGTTCATAGCAGCCTTATTTATAATACCCAGAAGCTGGAAAGAACCCAGATGTCCCTCAACAGTGGAATGGATACAGAAAACGTGGTATATTTACACTATGCAATACTACTCAGCTATTAAAAACAATGACTTTATGAAATTCTTAGGCAAGTGGGTAGAACTGGAGGATGTCATCCTGAGTGAGGTAACCCAATCACAAAAGAACACACATGGTATGCACTCACTGATAAGTTGATATTAGCCCAGAACTCAGAATACTCAAGAACAACTCAATATCAAATGATGCCCAAGAAGAAGGAAGGAAAGGCCTCTGGTCCTGGAAAGGCTAGGTGCAGCCACATAGGGGGAATACCAGGATAGGGAAACAGAAAGGGGGTGATTAGGAACAGGGGAGGGAAGAGGGCTTATGGGACTTTCATGGAGGGGGGGGGATCCAGGAAAGGGGATATCATTTGGAACACAAATAAAGAATATATTGAATAAAAAATGTAAAAAAATAATTTGAAACAGCATGTAACACCTTTAAAAAAAGATAATACTGTCATAGACATTGTGCACTTTATATGCAAATTGTTGGTGAGACCGACTAGAGGGTTTCCTACACACAGCTTTGGTCTAAGTCTCATGGCTCCAGATGATGCTTTGCAGGCAGTTATGGGGGAAAGGTATTAGCAATCTAACAAAGTTATGAACTCCATTAACTACAATAACAACCTGACAGGCAAGATGTGCCCATTAGTGTAATGGTGGCATGACTGTTGTAAAGGTAACCAACTGCTCCCTAATTGGATTTGGGGCCTCCTCCATAAGAGGGAAGATGCCCAATATTTTACACCTAGTCCAGAACCCAAGACTGAAGAGGATTTTTACCTCTTCACAGATCAAAGGGGATTGGGGCACTGCTGAGCTAGAGTGACATAGCATCAAACTACTACGTAAATATCTACTTTTATACACAGAGTCAAAGGCTGCTCTCAGAATTAAACAGAGGGGCCTCTTTGTAATGAACAAAGTAAATGCAAAGACCCAAGGCTTTACAAGATGATGATAACAAAGGACAATCATTATTTATTATATCTAAGGCCTTAGCTTAGGCAATTTCCAAACTAGCTTGAATGACCAGTTTACCCATTTATGCTAGTCCATGTTTGCCACGTGACCTGTTTCCTCTCACTACATCCCTGTGCATCCTGACTTCCTCTGTGTCTTGCTGCTGAATCCTGTCTCTGATTCTTTTCCAGAACTGCTATCTCTGCCTTAAAGTCCCACCTATCAACTCCTGCTTACCATTCAGCTCTATATTAAACCAATCAGAAGGTGTCTTAGGCAGATTAGGAAGGACATAGACATGCCTTCACACAGTGTACATGATGATTTTCCCAACAAACAATTGAGTGGGGTTAACCTTAAGACTCAGGGAACTTTGCACAAGAGGAGGTGGGAAGAATTTGCCAGCCAGAGGATGGGGAGAGTAGTTGTGAAATGCCATCTTCTGAGTATGGCAAAGCTCTGGTACCCACAAACTCACAGAATTTGTGTAAACTGGTGCTGGATCCACATCCACAAAAGTCAGCAAAGAAAGTCATAGGGCCCTAGCACATCCTCCTTATGTACTGGCAACCAACATAGTACATGCTGGGAAAACACAGTACCTAGCTGTATACCCACTGGTCAGCTCAGCTCTTTCTAATACTCAGTGCCAAACTCAAGATCACACAGACAGCCATAATTGTGTTCTTTGTAACATTAGAAAGCCAAACTAGTAAATAGGGAAAAGAGGTTTATAGATAAAAAAGGGTCTAGTAAGAATAGGAAAGAAATAGGAAAAGGTTGTGAGGAAAGGGACCAGAACATGTAGTGTACTTGTATGAAATGGTAGTAGAACAAAATTTAATAATAAAAATAAAATTTTAAATGTAGCTCATTTCTAAACAACTTTATACTGAGAGATACTAAGAGCACAATGCTAATGACAAATATGAAAATCTAAAATTTTCATCAAGGCATTTGGTATTATAGGATATATCTGTTGGCTCAAGAGAGAGAACTCATCATTTAAGAGCATTTGCTGTTCTGTCAGAAGGCCTAGGTTCAGATCCCAGAAGCAACACTGTAACTCACCTATCCTTAATTCTGGAATCCAACACCATCTTCAGACTTCTGTGAATGGCAGACATGTGTGTCAATGCATAGACATGCATACAGGAATATGTATATGCCTCATACACATAAAATGAACTTTTGAAAAATATTTAAGGGAGGGTAACAGTGATGTGCCCGCAGTTAAGAGCAACGTCTTCTCTTGCAAAGGACCTGGTTTGGGTTCCCAGCACCCATATGGCAGCTCACAACCATCTATAACTCCATTTCCAAGGGATCTGAATACCTCTCTGACCTCTAAAAACACCACTATACCAGTATGGTATACATACATACATGCAGTTAAAGCACATAAAATAAAAATAAATAAAAATTGTAAAAGACTTTTAAAATTTTTCAGGGATTAAAAAAATTATTATGAGATAAGTATGTATGTGATTTGGGGCAATGATAGTTTTTATCCTAATTCACCCTGAGACCAACTTACATTTCAGCACCTCCATGTGTTTCCTTCCCTACCTACATCTACTTTCTTTTGCTTGGTCTTATGTGCCTTCATTCCTTGCGTGCCCACAACCTCCAAGATGTAGTAAGTTCTCTGTAGACCGCCAGCGGCCACATGCGAACTGGGTTACCTGGAAGAAAATTCTGAGGTTAACGGGAAGGGGACGAAAGAGAAGTGAGTCAAGGGGACAGTTGCCCATAGAGACCGACTTTACTATCAATAAGCCAATATTTATAATCTTAGGAAAAACCACCCTGTCCCCCAAATGGCCGAGAGTTCATGGATCTTCTTCTCAGTGGGTTGTCTGCTTAGTCACGCAGTTTTCTGTTGGTCTCCGGGTGGAGCTGCGCTGAGGTGAAATCGGCTGTATTGTTATCTTGAATAGGCCTGAGATAACGCCAGGGGAAGGGTGGAGGCTGTAGGCCAGGAATGCCACAGCTTGAATAGGCCGGAGATAACCCATTGGAAGAGTGGGGGTTGCCAGCCAGCTTAATGTTGTGGGGGAAGAGATCGTTCTCTATATTGAGCTACATATACATGGAGCAAGGTGGTGTTCAAAACAAGTCATGTAACTTTTCTAATGTAAACACTCAAATAACTTCTCTTCTTGTTTACCAAAGACTCCAAAACGAGACCTTATCTGACCTCTGTCCCTTCCCACAATCTCATTTCTTTGTAACTTCCATTTGGTCCCTTCAGTCTGCAGAACTCTTTATGTTCATATGCATACCATCTGATTCCATGTAAGGCTTTTGTTCATACTGTTTCCTCACACTCACACAAAGTGATTCCTCCAGATGTCTACAGAGGACACACTCTATCCAGAATAAGTTCACAATGTCACCTGATCACCCTTGACTCTTCCCTCAGCTTGTTTCTCATCACAGCAATTCAACTATTTTTCAAGTTGTGCATTAGTTTGTATTTTGATTAGTAGTAGCCCTAAAAACCAGATGAGCATAGGTATGTGGTTGTATGAATTATGTTTCATGGATGTATTTCCAGTGTCTGGATCATAGTCAGCATACACCATGTGTACATTAATCCTTGGGTGAGCTACATACAAGATTTAATACACAGGGCACAAAATGTAAAACCAAGTAAAGTTCTCACCTTGAAATTAGAACCTTGTTTAGAACCAGCCATTGCATTAGCCTATGTCTGCTTTGAGTTTTTCTTTTAGACTGAAAACACCTTTTATTCACCAAGTTATTTTTCAGTCGATATTTTTTTTCTCAAATCGAAGTGTTCTTCAGAAGAGAAGGTTATGTTTGGGGTGTCAAGGTAATGATGCTGTGCCGGTCCTACTACATCAATAGTCTTCTCTGTAAATTCATATATTTCAAAAAGTATCACTATTCTTGGAACTCAATGGTTTGACAGAAATCCAATGTGCTTTAGACAGGAAATAAAGAAGTCATTCCCCTGCTCCTCCTTTGATGGTGTGAGCAGAAATCTAGTCTAAAAGAGGGCATAACAGAAGTATGCTAGGAAGCTAAAGCACATTATTCTAAGAACATTTTTTCTTTAATTTTTCTCTTTGAAGATGGTGTATATGCTCAAATTGTTTAAGCTCCCTTTATGCTGAAGTTAGTGCATGACTTTATTGTTTCTTTAAATTCATGCTGCCTTGGGTTGGACATTATGCTAAATGTGAGTCAATATCAGGCAGCTACTGTATGCAGTTAACCCCTGCACACACACATTTAGCAAAAGTTTGTGAAACACCAGCTGCATAATGCAAAGGATAGAAGCCTAACTCTTCCAATGAAAACTGTGAACAGAATGGAATTTTTTGAAGAGGGTAACATTTGAGCTGACATTTGAATTCGAAAGTTACCTAAAAGAGATGAGATGAATATATGGAAACAGTTATCAGGGCAACATACACACTTGGAGTTAGCAGAGAGAACTTTGTGTGGTGTGAGCACAAGAGCCAAGTCAAGATATAAAGAGTCCTTGAGAACTGAAAAGATGGCTCAGTGGTTAAGAGCACTTGCTGATTTTCCAGAAAACCAGTTCAGTTCTCAGTTCCCAGTTCCCATAGAAGGTGAGTCACAACTGTCTGCCACTCTAGTTCCAAAGTATCTAACCCTTTCTTCTGACCTTCACGTTCACCTCTACAAACATGTACATACATATTTACATAGACTGATACAAACACAGACACATAAACATATACTTAAAATGGATGATAGATAGTGTCTTAGTCAGGGTTTTTATTCCTGCACAAACATCATGACCAAGAAGCAAGTTGTGGAGGAAAGGGTTTATTCAACTTAGACTTCTGCATTGCTGTTCATTACAAAAGGAAGTCAGGACTGGAACTCAAGCAGGGTTGGAAGCAGGAGCTGATGCAGAGGACATGGAGAGATGTTCCTTACTGGCTTGCTTCCCCTGGCTTGCTTCCCCTGGCTTGCTCAGCTTGCTTTGCTATAGAACCCAAGAATACCAGCCCAGAAGTGGTACCACCCACAAGGGGTCCTCCCTGCTTGATCACTAATTGAGAAAATGCCCCACAACTGGATCTCATGGAGGCACTTTCCCAACTGAAGCTCCTTTCTCTGTGATAACTCCAGCCTGTGTTAAGTTGACACACAAAACCAGCCAGTACAGATAGATAGATAGATGATAGATAGATGATAGATAGATAGATAGATAGATAGATAGATAGATAGATAGATAGATAGATAGATAGATAGATCTTGAACATTTTGCTATGACAATACGAACAGAACAAGTTTGAGAATCAGGAGAATAAAAATTTCAGAATTCATGAGTGTATGTATGTGTGTGTGCGTGTGCGTGTGCGTGTGTGTGTGTGTGCGTGTGTGTGTGTGTGTGTGTGTTTAAATCACTATGAAGTGTGTGCTTGAGGCTTTTCACACATTGCCACTTCTAATCTTTCCAACAAGCCTGTTGGTACCTGAACATATTCCCTCTGTGCCTCTACAAACTGCAAGATAATTTACGGAGATTTTTAAATCACCTGTATTCAAAGCTTAGTGAATACCCAATAAAAGAAAAAGGGAGGGGATTTGAGTTTAACTTTCTGAAAGGTTAAAATGAGAAAGACTACAAGAAGGGAGACAGGGCAGTCAGTATCTGCAAAATACCCTGAGATTGCAAAATCTAATATGCATTGTTACCTGAGAACCCTAGAAATAGATATTCCAACTCAGTAAATCTGCTTTAGAGACTAAAATTCTGGGGATCTCCTCTTAGGTATTGAGGTCCTCATCCACTATACCATACTGTGAACTGGGGAAATTGAGTCTGTTTCACTAACTGGTTGATGTTTGACTGTTAATATGGCATAACATAACACAACTTATTCTTTGGATTTTCTAAAGATTTTAAGAACTTATTTATAACTTTTAAAACATTGAGTTCATAGCAAAGCTTGAAGAACCCTTTTTCTTCTTCTTCTTCTTCTTCTTCTTCTTCTTCTTCTTCTTCTTCTTCTTCTTCTTCTTCTTCTTCTTCTTCCTCTTCTTCTTCCCTTTGCCAAACAAACAAAATACACATAGAGAACAGGATCAGAGAATCTCCAGAGATCAACATTACTAAGTCACTGTTAAGAAGTTTTAGCAAGTACAAGAAGAAAAATGCCCAAAGAGGTTTTGGATATTGTTTGGCTTGATTTGATTTGACTTGATTTGGTTTGGTTTTTCTTGCCATTTATTCTAACATATTTAGTTCTTTTGTGCTTAGAAACTTTTTTCAAAAGCTCCTATTTGGGGAATGTGTTTTCCCCAAATCATATGGCAGTTTCCCTCTAAATTTTGACCTCAAGTGTGATCTTCCTAAACACAGTTATCATTCTAAAATAGCTTCGGCATTATTTGCTTTTTGATTGCTGTAATAAAACTCCATGATCACAGCAACTTGTAGAAGAGTTTATTTGAACTTATGGTTCCAGAGGGATGAGTCTGTAAATGTCAAGTGGAGGCATGGGGGGTGGAACTGGGAGCTAAAGCTCACATCTTGAACCCAAGCAAGAAACAGGGAAAGCAAATTGGGAATGGCATGAATCTTTAGACTCCCAAACCCACCCACAGTGACATACTTCCTCCAACAAGGCCTTACCTCCTAAACCCTCCCCAAACCACATCAACTGAGGATGAAGTATCCCAACACCAGAGCTGATGGAGAACGTTCTCATCCAAAGACCAGAGCTTCCCACACCCATTTGTGTTACATGTAACCTAGCTTTAATCTCCACAAATGTAGAAATTGACTTTTATCTTGATCCTCTATTTTATTTATGCTCAACAATTAGCAAAATATCCAGCATGGAGTTTGTAATTATTCACTAAGCTCATACGTGAATGCATAGTAAAAGGAGGCTAGATTGATCAACAGATTAATAAGATTTTTGATAAGAGTGTTCTCAATCAGATGTTGAAAGTAAAGGGTGTTCTTTCAAGAGATCTGACCATGACAGAAACAAGATATATTAACAAAGATGTAAAAAGTATGGTAGGATTTTTATACCAAATAATTTTAATTGTGCTCCTAATCATAACACACTCAATAAGCACTCCTAATCATAACATTTCTCCATTAAGAAAATTGTAATAGACTGGGGAAATCAGCAGCTGTAACAGCTAGTGTTTTCATAGTCAAAAACTCACAGATAAGAAATGTACCTTTATGTAGAAATTGTATGCAGATGTAAGTTTCTAAATGAGTGTAAACCAATGGGATACATTTGTTAAACATCAATTATGATACCATTAATTGCAGTTTCCTAAGGCAATCTATTAATTTTGTTGACCTACAGTTGTTTGCATGATAGTAAAAATCACATACAAGAGTGGAGCTCTTGAATTGCTTAAAAGAGCATAAAGTATATTTCATAGGTAACAGTGAAAGGTACATCTTTTCTATTTAAAACTTTTAAGAGGCTATTTTACTGCCCATAAATTCCCATTTATGAGTAGGAAAAATCAGTATGTTAGCAACACAGACTATTTATTATTATTTAATTATAACATAGTTATATCATTTCTTCTTCCCTTTCCTCTCTTTAATGTCTGACAAGTCACAAATTCATGGCCTCCTTCTTTTAACCATTGCTGTTACAAATACATACACGTTAACAAACATGTAAATACCAACTGCTAAGTAATTTCCATTGCCTATATTAGTACAATCAATCAGAGGTCTAATCCCTGAGGAAGGTTAAGTCTCCACCTTTCAACAGTGATTATTTCTTGTAGTTCATCATCAGAGTCAGAACCCCATGATATTTCCCATCTATATTGGGTGGTCAATTGGTGCCTAAATTCTTTGGGCCTCATTTAGGCAAGTCTGGTGTTGAAATGACACGGATGTAGTTTCCCTGTTATATCCAGAAGACACAGTCTCACAGCTGACTTCCTAGTCCTCTGGATTTTGTAGTCTTCTACTCCCTTTCCTGCTATGTCCCTTGAGCCTCAAGAATAGTAATTGTGTTGTAGATATATCAACATATACAATGGTCAGTTGTTTGATGAATGTTGACTCATTGTGACTTTCCCTAATGATCTTCCAAAAGAAGCTCCTTCTATGATGGATGACATCTATACCTGTCACTGTGCCATAGCACAAGGTGTCAACCAATAGTGTATTTAATGGAAACTGTCAAAAATTGAATTATAGCATAAAGTATGTACAGACAAATAATAGGGTCTGGCTTGTGCTTGACATTTTTTACTTTTTAAAAACCATGTGATAATGGAAATTAAAAATATATCAAATTTTAATTTTTCTACTTTGAAAATAAAATCCACAACAATCTTTTGTTATTGTTCTCATTGTTACATGTGGTTTTGGTTCAATTTTAAAGTCCAAGATACTTGAACACTCTGCTACGACGGGGGGACGGGGGGGTAAGGGGGGAAGGCAGGAGGGACTAAGATAAAACATCACAAATAATTAAAACAGCACATTACTAACTAAACAAAGTGCCAATAATTTGAGCAAATGCCTGAGGAAGTGATGCAAAGTTAAAAAGTTTTCCCTCCATGCAGAGTTCTGATTTAAAACCACAAACTGGCGTAATCATTTCAAGACATTGAGCATCTAAACTAGTAGTTCAAGGACTTATATTGTTACCAAGTTATAATTCACATCTTTCTCTGCTGTTGCCCTTGCATTTCAATTTCATACCAGAGTAGAAGATATAATTGTATCTCTTTAGATTGTTGTTTTTGAACAACAGGCACCAGAGCCTTGTGCTCTCAATGCCTGTGGGAAATGGCATGAAAATCGAAGTGTCTGTACTAACCAAGGCCACCAATTGTATGTCGTCCTGTCCCTGAGTTTTGAATGCCACTGCAACAATTCCTACAGATTTTGAAACTGATTTTAAAAAACGTCAACTATATTATTTTGTGAGAGACAAAAAAAAGAATTTTAGTCCTGCTCAGATTTAAACAAAAACAAAAATAAATCTTAAAAATTGAAGAGGGCTTTTTGTTATTCCAACCATGGGACTGAGCCTGGGGACCCCAATGGAAGAGCTAGGGGAAGGACAGAGGAGCTGAAGGAGATTGCAACCCCATAGGAAGAACAATATCAACTGATTGGACGACCCATAGTTCCCAGAAACTAAACCACCAACCAAAGAGTATTCATGAAGGGATTTATGTCTCCAGCTATGTAGCAGAGGATGGATTTATGACTTATGATCCATCAGGATGGACTGATGTCAGTCAGTGGGAAGAGAGGGAGGTTTGATACCTCAGCATAGGGAAATGTTAGAGCAGTGAGTCAGGAAAGAGTGAGTGGGTAGAGGAGCACCCTCACAGAGGCAAAGGGAGGAGAAAAGAGGGGAGAAGATGGTTTGTGGAGGCGTAACCAGGAAGGAGGATATCATTTGAAATGGAAATGAATAAAATGAATAATAAACAAATAAATAAAAAGTAATAAAGAAATAAAAAGTTGTGATATTAAAATAAAATTCAAGAGGTTATTTACATTTGTAACTTAATTTTGGTTTTATTATATCATTATTTAAAGTTATCAAACTGTTTCTAAAAGACTAGATAGGTTTGAAGACTAAAATATAGTTTGAACCGTTTAAAAGTAAATCAAAACATATCTCCATCTAAAGAAAATATTTTTTAAATATATAGCTGTTTTAAATGTTTATGTTTGAATGTGATTAAATGTCTGACATTTCTCCCTCTACAAAAATGTAGACACCTTAGAATGTAAAGTTAATCTTCAGTTTTGCATTGTGTTATAGTCCTGAAGACATAAGTACATTCGTGGTAATTTTTAAACTCAATGTCAAAGAACATAAAATAAAAGTAGAGCTACCAGCTGAGATACTGCAGCAATGTTTATTATAACTAAAAATGATGTTTGATGTGACGCTTATAAATGGCTAACAAGACAAGTGGGGTTTACTTACTTAATCTTTGTAAAAGTTATGTCACATGAGTTTTACTTATATCTTCACTTTATAAATAGATAAATCGAGTCTAAGAAACATGAATAACTTCTGCTTCATTTAGTTAAGAAAAAGATAAGCTAAAATCCAAAGCAAGGAGCTCGGACTTGTAATTTTCAAGGCAAGTGTGGAGTTTTCCCATTCTAGAAACAAAGAGACTGGGTTTTAGAATAAGGCACCTTGAAGTTCACATTAACAATTTAGTTTTTCTGCTTCACTATTCTCACGCATAAAAATGAGATTGCATTTACCCCTAGAGCTTCAATAATGATAAAATTAAGTGAATCACATTTCAAGTATATGGTAAGTAATAGATTTTCGCTAAGAAGCTGCTCAATGAAGATTTTAACTTTTTGCGTGATGGAAACAGCAATTTGCATTGTAGACCATAGTCTAAACTGACTTTATCAATAGAATTTTGTGCAAGAAAGATGCCAAAGACTAGAGAATATATATATATATATATATATATATATATATATACATACATATGTATGTATGTATTGTGTGTGTATGTGTGTGTGTACACACATTTGTATAATGGATTGAAATTAACCTGATGCCCAAATACACTATTATTCATTGACATAATCCATAATTTCACATTGGTAGGGCAGGATTACACAAAATATGGTAGCTATCAGCCTGTAATCTTTAGGAACAAGAAAAGTTCAGCAGCTTCTTTTTATCTTTTGAATTCTGTGCAAAATATGATTTCAGATGCAATACTCAAAAATGAGACTCAGTGGATGATTATTTTGAGGACAGCATTAAACTGCACCCCACTTCTCTTCACATTTTCATCAGCTCTTAACTATAAAATGTTTTATGCTTTGACTTAAACAGTCATCTTAAACTCGTTAACATAGTGCTTTGATTTCTTGCAAAACTCGTGTCAAGGTAATTAAAGCAGGGTACAAGTTCAACACTGTAGAATACAATTGACAGCATCTGGTAAGATCATCTGATTTCCTGGAATCTGAAATGAGTCACACCGACTCAAAGAACAGTGAGCCCCAGGACCACATCATTCTGTACAGATTGCCTCCAACATGGCTAAACTCTATTTAAAGCAAGTTATCTGCTAGTCCTCTTGTTTTACCTTCCCTGTCTGTCAATTCTATTGTAAAAATAAGATAAATACACAGTTATCACTCGATTTTTATTGGATCTTTTCACAAAGGATCTATTAAACCTTTAACTTCCCTTTTAGTTGCTTTGTATAATTAAGACAATTATAGCTCTGATTATTTACAGCAAAAGCTATGTTCCTTCTGAATAAGCATTTCTCATGTGTTGTTTAAGCAAGCTTATCAGTATATGAAATGTAACATGCGAATACGTTCTTGGGGTGCAATAAGGCATTTAAATATGATGGTTTCTGTTTTATGTTATTTTATTTTGTTATTTTTGTTGTTATCGCTTAGAAGCCTGTTCTTTTCTAATGAGAGACAGAAAGAGTGGATCTGGGTGGGAAATGAAGTGTGGAGGAACTGGGAGGGATAGAGGGAAGGGAAACTATAGTCAGATTATAGTGAATGAGAAAAGAACCTATGGTTGATACAGGGGAGAAATTTTGTGGAATCCTTTGTCAACAATGATATTTCTAAGACTGTCCAACTCAATGAGTATAATTGAGGGACAGAAAATTCAAGTCATTGAAAACTTGAACCATGTTTCTTTATGAACTCAGTGCAGGTCCTATCTGAGGGGTATGACATTGCTTAAAGAACCAAAGACTTGGATTAAGAAAAAGGGCCATAGATCCAAAGCAGAAGCATGTCTAGGCTTTAGAATCTGAATAATTCTGGAGATAATTGTAAAAATTCCTCCTTTAAGAGTTGAAAGGATCCAATGCAAATAGAATTCCTTATAGTCATAGACCTTAATGGCTGATAACCAGTTTTTAAGCATTTTGACATCCTATGCTCCTATCTAAAGCCTATTTAAGCCAATAATTAAAATTTTACCTTAGTATCTCCATTATTAAACAATTAAGTCTTTAATTGTTATACAATTACCAACTAATATGTTATAAGGACACTCCCCAAAATGAGACTTCACTTTGTTTAAAAAAATAGAAAGGATGTAGATCTAAATGAGCACCATGCTGAACTCCCAAACACTCCCTGAGAGCTAACTCTCTGTAAAAATCAAAACAAAACAAAACAAATTGTTAAAGCTTATTTGTTAAAGTGGACAGCATATATCTGGAAACAAGTGAATTCTCACAAGTGACTTCCTGGTCAATCAACTAGTAGGAATTATCAGAAATGCCTTGAAGTTCATCTAGGAACCAAGTACACATGTCTGCAGGCTGACAGGGTCATATATTCCCAGAGTTATAATTTATCAGAGGTGAAGAGAAGTATGCTTCAAGAAAAAATTACATACATAAGAACTGGAAAGACTAGGACATAATTGAACAATAGTTAGAGTGAAAATATATACTGAAATAAATTAATATTTTGGCACTGACTTAACATTCATCAAAATTGAGCTTTTAAAATGGAGTATCAGCATTCCATCTTTTAGATTATGGTATGGCTAGATTAACCATGTTCTCTGCTCTAGCGGTATACGTATATGGTGTTTTATATCAAGTGTCCTGTAGAGTAGTTCCTTTTTCACCTGTCTCACCAGAATACAAGCCACTTGATGTCAGTACTTCTGACTCCTTCTTACTCATAGTTTCTCTGTGTGTGTATCACACAAAGATTGTCAATGATCACTTGTAGAATGTCAGGAAAGAAACTGAGGCACAGCAACTTATAAACCATATTTATGGGACAGCAGATGAGTAGCAGAGGCAGAATTTAGAATTTAGCCCGGACTCTTCTGAAAATCAAGTATCCTTAAGAAGTGCTAGACAGCACTGAAAATTACTAGAGTTCCCTGAAGCAACTCAACTCATCAATATGGAAATACTATGTGTAATCTACATAGCTTTATTTTGTTGCAAAGTTTAAGACTTCTTATATGCACACTTAATCTAATTTTATGGTAGTGGAATGAATTTATTTATGCCATTTTACTATTCTTAGATTATCGAGGCTCTGGTTCCCTACTCCCAGTGTGTTCCTTATTAATGATTGACATTGTGACACAATAAATAAGACTTATCTGAAGGTATGTTTTTGTTAACATAATGGAACAGCCAGCTAGAACTCTTAGTATATCCTTAGTATCTACAACTGAACCTGACTCAGCCAAATTTGTCCTTTTCTATGACTAAGTCATTAGTCACGGTACTATGCACAAACTCTGGAGTCATAGCTATCATAGTACTTTCTTAGCCAAATGTCAGCATATCAAATTTATGTTTTTCCTAATGGAATACAGGCTTCTTAGTATAAGAGACATTTTATATACATTTTATTAGTCTTGAGCTCCAGGCTAGTGCCTCTTCAATACTATATATTTGTTTTAAAAATACTATTATGCTTTTAAAATGCAATTCAACAATCAATTGATTATAATATCATTAAGTTTATCAGTTAACAATGTTACACTTTCTCATTCTAGGTGTTCTGCTTAACGTGTATGTCTTTACCCTAAAGCCTTCATTTTGCAAAATTATTTCCTCTCAGCATGAAATGCAATCATCAACACTTCTGTGGTACATAAATTTCCAACACTGTTTCTCTCTGCCTCAACCATTTATTAAAAATGATGCCATATATCATGCGGGAAAGTTGGAACATTTCTTCTGGGGGGTGAGGAAAGTGGCCAGGTAGAAGCATAAGAAAGTATTGCATAGCCAATGTTCTTCAATGGTCAATTAGCTGAGTCTTCAGTACTGAGAACTTAGGCAATCTTCGCTAAGCTATCAGCATTGTATAGAGGTAAGAAGTGACCTTATAAGCATCACAGTTTTTGGGAGATGTAAATAAGAAATTGATAGAATACATCTCAAACCCAAAGAAACTGGATTTGGGGACAGAAATCAAATTAGACACTGTGGTACATAAGGTACTTGAAAGTAGGGTACAATGCTAACACAGAGCAATGAGACAGCGACTTTTGGAAATTGGCAGTGATTAGAATATGAATAAATTTGAAGAATATGTAGAAAAAGTAATGGGTTTCCTTGAACAAAGAGATGGCAGGAATATAGATGCTAAATACTATTGTGATGGTTGAAGTTAGGAGCATGGTAGTATAAAAGTGATATCTGCTTAGAGAATAACAGGGCCATCATAAGCAAACAGTTGGCAAAGTTATGGTTGCTAAAAGCACTTCTGATGAGGAAAGGAAATGAGGATTGTGAAAGGAGATTATTATAATATAATTACAGAAAGCTTACCTAAATTGCATCCTACCATTTCTGAAGAAAGTGGAATTTGTAAGCAATAAATTTAGATACTTAAGAGATTCCTAAGCAGAATGTTAAAGATGAGTCTTGGTTTCTTGCTGCTTATAGCAATATGAATATGAGAGGGAATTTAAAAAAAAATGAGGAAAGCCATGTTCATCAGAAAGGAACCAGACTTGATGACTTGGAAAATTCTCAGCTTATCCAGATTTCAAACAATGCTAACTTAGGAACTTGTTAGGAAAGTAATAAGAGGCCAGGTGAGAGCACAGCAGGGGCTGTTCTGTTAGTGATTCTGATAACCTGAATTCAGATTATCAAGTCACAAATGAATAGTTTTAAAGTTATTATATGTGCTAGCTACTAGACGTATTAGAACAGGAATGAGATTATTGAAGAGAGCCTCTTATTCATCCAAATCTTAGGTGTGAATCTTGAGCACTCTATAGAACTTACAATTGTAGTTTGCATAATGTCTTCCCACAAAGATACCCATGTTTTAATTTTCAGACCTGAGAATGTGTCCCTTTCTATGGAAAAATTAATGTGCAGAAGGGTGTAGCTAAAGGTCCTGAAGTAGTAACATTCTTCTTGATTATTTATTGGTCCCAGTGTGGAACCTTTACAGAAAATGTGCATAGGGGTGACAGAGCATGAAATAATACCAATATAGGACTTATATATAGGTATAATATTTATCAATTATATGGTTATACCATAAACATCTTAATTGATAAGACCTGGAAGAGATTGGGTATCTGAGTCAATGTTGAAATGGGTTGAGACTTATCTTGCTATTGAGGCGGGGTGACTTTATGTAGACGCTTTCCCTCCTTTATATTCGCCTTTTCCTCAATCCAAGTGGCAATTTCAAAAGACAAGCAGGTAGGTTTCCCCTACAAGCAGGTAGGTTCCCCCTACAAGCTTGATAAGGAACTGGCCCTGACAATATTTCAGTTTTAGCCTTGTAACCCTCACTTCAACTTCATGGACTTTTTGAGTTTGATTTATGAAGGGTAAAGATGTTTCTTTTTATTATTTTATTATTATTTTATGTTTCTGGGTTTTAATGACTGTAATGAATGACTTACAGAAAATTGAAGAATTTATTTTGATACCTTCATTAACAGTTACTGAAGCGGATACTGTTAACACTGTCAGTGTCATCTTTGAATTCCTAGATGTCACAGAATTCTAAAATGCATACGGCTGTTAAATAAATATGTGCAAACTTAGAATAAGCACACCTGTGTGTGTGCAAGCATGTTGGGGGGGTGGTGGCAGTTAAAGTCACCACTGGAGCCAGTGTTGTCTTATGTTAACTAAATATTTAGAAAATCAGTTTAAGAACATTGAGCTAACATTGCTTATTTATATAAGATAACAACGTTCATATTTAGCTTCTCCTTTGCTCATTTCTCAAGTGAGAAGAATGGTTAATAAAACAGTATCCATCTACTGTAACCATGTATTGGTTTTGCAACTTAAAACATCACAAAAATTGATAGGAAACTGGGCAAACCCTTCCTACCTCAGACGAATGAACTTAATGTTCATCATTCAAATGCCTGGATGCTTCATCCCTAAGCCAGCAATGTATTATAACATATAACACATTAAATGTGTTATTGTTATGGAAATAAAATAGGGGGAGAACAGCCAAATACCCTATACACACATTTTCAATACAGTCATTAAGTTCATAGATATTTTCCCTTAAAATTGTTCTCTATAAAAAAGTATACTGCTATACTTTTTTTCTGCCAGATAAATCCAAGTCATCCCTACTTTTACTTATTCCAGTAAGTCATGGCTATTTCAGATACTGTCTGGATCCTCTATCTTCAGAATAAAAACCTGGCATAATTTATTCTAGAATTCATGAAATTGTTCATTCTTTTTTATTCATTCCTAAAGAATGATGTCATGAGGAACCTAGGACAGAGCAGACCTCTGTTAGAGGTCACCCCTTAAGAGATTGCAAAGGGAAGGCCAGTGTTTCTACCAAGCAATTCATCATCACTCTGAGAAAGTGTTCCTTAAGCCAGATAATGGAGAAACAAGTGTTTGCATAATATGAATCAAAGATATCACCCCAAAGCCTAGATGTCATAGACCGAGGAGGGATATCAAAGATATCACCCCAAAGCCTAGATACCATAGACCGAGGAGGAATAATTACAACCAGTGTCATAAATATATAATAAGGAATTCACATCTTGTTAAAGTATTTTAGACTAGAAGTATATGACAACTTACCTTGTTTCAGATTAAATGGTCTAAAGGACATTCATGTGGCCTTAAAGAATGGCCAATAGTTCTCCTTCTGGTCCAACATTTAACACTGTGGACTGTCCTCACTCCTTAAGATAGTGTATTTAATCTATCAATCTTTAACATCTTGGTCTTGAAATAAAGAGTAGAGATTTTGGGTTAGTTTTTATTGGCTTAAGTATTTTCTAACAGTCTCCATAAGTAAGGAACCATAGGCTTCAGATTCTGTCTAACTTCGGGTTTCACAGTACACAAGCTCTTCGGGTAGAGAGAAAAGAACATTTAGAATGTATCTGGAGAACAGGGCTAATAAAGAATCAGCATTACTGTTTCAGGAAGTCATTTCCTTTGTATGGAACAACAAGCAAACGTTGTTTTCTGAAACGGGTTCTAATGAGCCCCCATGTAGCCGACATGGCTATTAAGCTCCTGATCTTCCTGGCATACTCTCCCATGCGTTGAGATTATAGAGAACTACTATACCTACTTGACACTGCCGAAGAGTGACCTCACATCCTTCATGGCCAGTCTAAAGGACTCTTTGCCACCACCAGAGAAATCTTATCATAAAAAAATCTCTCAGAAAGCCTCCATCTGTACTCATTCCTTGAACAGACTACCTCATTGCAAAACGAAGAAGCAGGTTCCTGGTTATGTGGTTGTGCAGGTGCTATTCATCTGCTTATAACACAAGGACCCCAGAGGATAGCTATTGTGTTCATTCTTTCTCTAAGTGAACATAGTGTCTATGAAGTGGTTATTCAAGGATTGAAACAAAAACAAAATAAGTTCTCTGCTGCCTCCTCTGTCTAAGCACATCTTTGACAAGAACATGGGCATTTAAGTATTTTATAAGTCCTCACACACTCAATCTTCTACAAACTATGCAACTAAATCAAACAAACTGTCTCAAGCATTCATATATAGGGAGAAATTGGTTTTTTTTATCCCTTCCACTCCTGTGGCACTCTCTGTCTCTGCTGCCTTTTTACTTCAAGAAGTGATTTGTGGATGTCCACCTCATACAGAGTCATTTAACTTGGAAGGGTATTATAATGATTAATACTTAGGGATCAGATGCCACTAGCTGCCATTCTTTTAATATGATTTATCCAGTGGGAGTCTGTTTCTATAATTTCATTCACCAAATGATCTTGTCTATCCTACAATTCTACTTCTTCCCTGAATACACTGGCATATCATGCAACTGGTGAAAGGACAGGAGAAGTAATGAGTAGAAATCTTTTGAAGTGGATAGACCAGAGAGAGGGGCATGATGAAGCGTGGAAGAGGTGCCTCTTCTGTTAAGGTCAGTCATCAATTCTTTCTGCCTGTCAGTGTTGAGAGGACAGCGACACACAGCTTGATGCTGCTATCCTCATCATCCTGAGGAGTTTCCCTAAGCTCAGGCCAAATTGGGGTTCATGGATTCAATGATGAAAAGGATTTCAAGACTGGTCAGTTTCATGAAACAGAAATGGGGATTTTAAATACAGATTTTTTTAAACTTTTTTTTTATTTGATATATTTTTTATTTACATTTCAAATGATTTCCCCTTTTCTAGCCCCCCTCTCCCCGAAAGTCCCATAGACTTGTATGTTACAGTTTAAAGAAAGAGGGGTAAGAAAACAGCAATGCAAACATTCAGTTGGGTCTATGTGCTTTCCCATAAGACAGTAGAGCAAAGTGAAATATGCCAGGTGATGATGTGGGTTTCTCCAAGAGACAGTAAGCAATTAACTATCTTAATGTTGGCCATGTATTGCAGTTGGGTAGCTCTTGTGATGCCTCTCAATGGTTGCTCTGAACCACTTATACCTTCTGTCTTGACAGGAGTGATAGGAGGTGGTTTCAAAGATGCTTTAGATGGAATTATAATCCAATAAAAATAAAACCAGAAGCGACTAGGATTTCCCAATGGGGTTAGTACATGTGTGTGCTCTCTCTCTCTCTCTCTCTCTCTCTAGGGGTTTCTGGTGAGATTCCTAGAAAAGTGTAAGTTCATGGCCAAGAAGAGAGAATACCCTGAGGCAGTCATTCAATTGCACTGGAATCCATGTTACATCATTAGCAAGGGCTCCAACTGGATTACAGGATGAGGGGCTTCTTTCCCTTATTCAGGTTCCTAAGATTTTTTTTTCTCTGCGCTTCTATCCTGCCTCACTTTCTGCAACTATTTTGATGCAGAGGGTACCCTGGTTGCTAATGGTAACCTGCATTTGTGACACAACAACTGCACAAAGCTTATTTTCTCTAGGGAGAAAGATTGCACACAGTCTATTTTTCCTTCAATGGTGCCATGGGCACAGCACCAGATTGCCATGCATATTGAGTTTTTTCTCATCCCATCGAGACATCACAGCTGCCCCCTCAGAGCGTAGGTGGAGGGACAAATGGATGCTCACAGAACTGCTCTTGGCACAACTCCCATACCGCTCTGAGCCTTTTCTATTTGCTCATTCTAGGCTTGAGAAATGAAAAGGACCTCAGAGGACCTTCCAGAGGTCTGAGGGAAAAGGCTTAAAAACAGGTGGGTTAGAAACCAACTCAATAATCTCACTGCAGTTTGGAGTCTCCTCATCTGAAACCAGGGCTATGGAACAAAGGTTAGCAAAAGAACATTGGAATCGGCCTTCAGATTGAAGGCAGCGGATGCATCTGAATGTAATTAGTAAACCGCAGTGGTCTTAAGGAAGTGATTACATTATCTGGAACTGCTTCCATAGCGGCTGTGCTAACTCATCTGTCCTGAGATGGGGTGGATGAATTCTTGACTCACACAGCTATCTGTGCTGCATGAAGACTGCACACTGTGACTTCTCATTCACTACATTTGAAGGTCAAAATAAGAAGCGTAGAAAGGGGACATGGTGACAAGCAGGAAACAACTGAGATGATTAAAGATCAAATATTTAGAAGTTGTATGTGGCTACCTTTATTTCGATCAGAGAGCGACCTTTGATAGTCCATGGGATCCTTCCTTTCATTCTCCTCCTAGGAAAGTCTCCAAATGTCTTTGTTCAGAAAAGTATTCACTCAGTCAAGCACTGTTCACTTGGCTCATACTGGCCTTTACATCTAGATATATAAATTAAGTTTACTAGTTTCTGTTGGGATTTTGGGGTTGCTAAACACAAATGAATTAAATATCTGCATTTTGATGGAGATTTAGAAGTCTGATGCATCCTTCCTCACTATTTTGTGTTCAAGCAGACACACGTGTGTCGATCCATGGCGCAAACTAGAGTTCATATTGTTGGCTTGTATGTGAAATTCCTGGAGAGAATGTTCTTGAGACTGAGTCTCTAAACCTTCATGAGAGAACTAAAGCAAATATACACTGACTGATTCAGATTTTCTCCTAAAAAAATAATTTTTATGAAGAGAAAGAATAGTATTACTAAGGAATTTAGAAGTAAATGTAGCAGAAGAGATAAAAGTTGCCAATTTCTCAGTTTCCTACAACATAATCAATTCAAAAGAACTATGATTAAGTAATATTTATTCCATCTATTTTGTCACATGTCCATTACATCACATATCTGTTACATTGCATGACTACTGCATCACATGGCTGGACTTGGTATATCATTTTTATAAGATATATTGACTTGTGAGGATCTGGGGACAACTTTATGTCTAAATATTCATTTTTCCTAGATTTCCTATGCCTTAATTTTGTCAGAAACAAATGCATGCACATAACTTATTTCATCTTAATCTTAAAAGCAGTTGAGTTTAAGGTGTGCATGAACACACATACTGAGTTATCTTCTTAAGTCTATGAAGCATGTGGGTGCATCCAGGAGACCTTGCCTTGTCGTTCATCCTCTGTCTCCTTGTGGCAGCCTCTTGCCAAGCATGCTCATCTGGAAAGAGCCTCTCTTCCCGCTAACCACTTCTCATCCTTTTTTCTCTTCAAGCTTCTTCTATTCCAAATCAGGAAAGGCTAATGTGAAGGAAGAAGATACCTTCTCTGTAGTGTTCAACAAAACCTATCTTCAGGAAATTATGCCAAATATGAGGTAGTCTAGCTGATGCTTACTATTTGCTGAAAGCTACCTTTCCTTTTACCCATTTCCCCTCAATTTTCAGTACATACTTCAAAAGACCATCTAAGAGTATATCCCCAGAATTAGCTAAGGTCTACAAGCTTAGCTACAAAAGAGTTATGAGAATTTTCTTTTTTCTTTTCTTTTTAAT
Source organism: Apodemus sylvaticus (assembly GCF_947179515.1). Lineage (NCBI taxonomy): Eukaryota > Metazoa > Chordata > Mammalia > Rodentia > Muridae > Apodemus > Apodemus sylvaticus. The sequence goes on along the minus strand of NC_067482.1, from coordinate 38,325,475 downwards.
TTATTCAATTTGCATCTAAATCACTGCTCCCTTATTAGTCACCCCCTTCCATCCATCTCCTCTCCTCTTCTTCTCCAACCTGTTTTGGCCCCTCCTAGATGCCCCCCACCCTGGCACCCCCAACAAGTCTCTGTGGGGCTGGGTACATCCTCTCCCACTGAGGCCAGACAAGCCAGCTCAGTTAGAACATAGCCCACAGACAGGCAACAGCTTTTGGGATGGCCTCTGTTCCAACTCTTCGGGACCCACAGGAAAACCAAGCTACATTTATGTAGAAGGGGTGTCTAGGTCCAGCCTGTGGATGCTCTTTGGCTGGTGGGATTTTCTTAGTGAAAACCTTCACAATCAAGTGATAGAGTTACAAAATTAAACACTTGTGGATTTACATATATGAACTGACCTTAAGGATTTTGGTTTTCATTTTCCCAGGAAGAGACTTGTTCTATTTTATTCAGACTATGATAGAAAATCTGGGTAAAGAAGACAGAATGGTTAACCTGGTGTGAGTGAGAGAGCTTAGGTGAAATGCTTACTGTCAAGATTTTGTTCGTTCTTTAGACTACATGGAGGCTCCTAATCCTAGTATAAGCTACAAATAACCCCCACAAAATAATTCCAAAAGTAAGAATATACTTCTCTCCATAAGAGCTGGAAAGTCTCTTACTCCCCATAAAGCTCCAATGACCTAAAATAACTTTCCAACACACCCTTTCTCTTGTCCAGCATTGCCACTGTGTCTCAAGACCATGACCAGATAGATGGTCTAAAGGTCTTCATTTAATCATTATTTTCAAACATAGCAAGTCTTGCCTTTGAAAATTAAACCAAAGGGCTGATAATTATACTTTATAAAACTATGTGCTTTGCCCCTTCATCTAGTCCTCAAAGCACGGAGAGTATAGATTTTATTAGTTTTTCTGTTTAGTTTAGGATTTCAAATGATGGCAGTAGCTACATAAAGTCATACAGATAATTAGAATAGATTATGGTACACTCACACAATCTAACTCACAAAAAAAAAGACAATGAAAAATACACACAAGGGACCAGGAGTCCACATTTCCACACTTGAGATTATAGATCCTATTTTATTCATTTGATCACTATATGTGTGTTTTTCTAATGCACCATAAAATAGCCTTAATTTTATAATATTTTTGAAATTACAATGGAATTGCATCACATGCCGTTTCTCCTCCCTATCTCTAACTGCTCTCGGGTTATCTTGATCTCTCTCAAATTTATGTCCTTTTTAAAAATTATTTATCCTTATACCCACAAATAAGTGTACCTCCCACCTCTCATCAAAGAAACTTTTCATTGCTAGAAATGGACACAACAAACAAGCAAACAAAAAATAACAACAACAAACGTCTCACAACTAATCCAAATGCAGAGAGCAAGACATCATGTGGTACAATTTCCCATCCAGGGCCATCTACACTATCCCTGAACCTAAGGCTCAGGGATCACTGTGGAAGAGGCAAGACTGTAATAGCCAGAGGTACAGGAAGTTTTCTGTGAGACTGTGTCTTCTAGAAATGTCTAAAAGGCTCCACCCCATGAGTAAAATGGTTTCCTCACTTTAAAATGCAATTCAGGAACTTGGAAGGAATTTAGCCACCTGACACTGTCTGCAAATTGGCTAAACATCTAAATGTGGTCTAAAATGAGCTGATTTTCCATCTTTCCATCTATCTATGTTACTTTGAGATGAATTACTTAACAAGGATGGGAGGTATGCAATTTTAAAAAGCATTATTAGAATTCATTAGGCTCTGCACTAACACCCCATTACAGTGCACCCTGCACAAGCCCTGCAGAATCTCGCTTCATTTACTCACCAGCTAGTGCAGTAGCACCCTGGTAACAAGTTTTGCATTTCAATTTAACTTTTTTTCTATCTCTCTCTTCTAGAAACTGTCAACTTTGGGTTTAGCTTGCTTATTAGGGCATGAACTCTGTGATCAGGAAAATGTGTGCTTTCAGAGTCGGTACTGGTTTTTATTCCCTTCATAACATCAAGCACCGTATTCCAGACCAAACATCTGAGGACTCACACTGATGTCTCTTTGCAATTGATTTTCATGAATGTAGTCTCCCAAGATACCTCACAGGCTCTGTATCCAATTGACTAGAATATATTATATTGCCATCTTTTGTTTCATAAAATTCGGATATTATACAAACTTAAAGTAATATGCTTATATTTTGTACTAGTAATGGCAAATATGAAAAGGGACATTTGCAAACTATTAAAAAATTGGAAACAATATTCAATTATATACATTGATTCAGATGTGACTTCTTCACAATTATATGGCTAAATAACCCACATTTATGCTGGTTCCTGTAGCTAACCTGACATTTCTGAAAATTCCTATTCTATACTACTCTGTATTGTTACATGGCAAAGCAAACTGTCGACCGCCCAAGAATACCAAAGATGAAATTAAAGCCATAAATTTATCCCAGAGAATTCAATCTGAGAAAATACATACTGTTTATAGGGATACATATTCGAGATGTTTTTCTGCCTATGACTGTACAGTGTTCTTGAGGAAAATCCTTTGTATTCTGTTACAACTGAGGATTTACTCTTGTAGAAGATGGTAGTCAACACAGAGAGCCACAACTGGACAATTTTCAGAGAGTAAGTTATTGGAATACTCAGTGCTGAATGGGATTTCTTCAACAAACTCCTCCCATCAGAGCTAACAGTTCTATGCAGAAATACTGTATGAGCCAAAGGTAGAAAAAAATCCAAGTAGGGTGTTCTCCAAATACAAGAGGCTTGCACATATATACTCAGAGAGACTGGGGCAGCATGCACAGGGCCAGTACATGTCTAAGGAGATGGAATCCCTAGGGAGAAGACTTCCTTGTCCCCAGCCAATAGCTATCTGCAATTACTACCCCTTTGTAAAGGAAAAACTACTCTTCTCTAATGAGGTTTCACTGGGCATTTTAACCACAAACTTCAGCACAGGCCGCATGCCCATGAGTAATTGTCCAATACAAAGTTAGCGCCATGGTTTTTCTGTAAATTTTTAGTCTCCTATGCCTTTATTCAATATTTTTGTGTTATAGGTCTCTAGCTCATGTCTTTTGGTTTCCTATTTTATGATTTTGTATATTTGTGTCTTGTGAGGTTTTGTTTCCTTTGTGTTCTTTTTGTTTGTTAAAGAGAAAGAAAAAGAAGTGGTATAGAGTTAGGTGGGGAAGGTGGTATAGCACATCTGGAGGAGCTGGGAATGTGGATACACATGACCACATCATAGTGCATGAAAATGAATGTGTGTTTTTTCAATTCAAAGAGAAAAAACTGATCTAGCTTGTGTGCAAATGTTCATAGCAATACTATTGGTTATTAATAGAAAAGTAAAACTAAGTAAAAATATCAGCATGTGATTGGGAAAATCACATAGGTTTGTACAAATGAAAGATATTATAAACCCATAAAAACAGATGAAATTCTGACAAATATAAAAACAAAAATGTACCTTAAAACACAAAACTGCATAAAATAAACCAAAATCAACAAGACATGGAGAAAAGCGAATGAAATTCTAGCTGTGTAGAATATCCTGCTTAGACAAATTCGTAGAGGTAGAACATAGATAGGAGGCTACCACATACTGAAGAAAGACAGAGTGAGAAATGAATAATTCATACATACAGAGTGCCTTTGTGGGATGACTGAGGAATTTAAATTGCAGTAGTTACTGTATAATAGAGCCGATGTGATAAATATCATGGGCTTGTATACTTAGAATGCTTCACACGGGAAACTGTATCGGTATCTTACCACAAATGAATAATATAACATACAACGAAACTTTAATTTTACATTTTATGTGGATTGTTTGGATTTCAATAGAACTGTTTTAAATGGACAAAAAGGGTGACTAATCCTGAAACCCTGGTCATCATCATCAAGAAAGAAATGAGAGGTGTGGAAACCCCAAGGTCTCCGTGGAGAGGCTCGTGTCACAGACTTTGCTGGCTGACACAGTCACACCTTTGTATCATCCTTGGGGTTGCTCCTGATTCTTCCTGCCACCATGTTTCATATTTCTGTGGTGTTTTATTTTTATACTGCATATAGGTCCCTTCTGAGAAGGTGCTCATAGCTGTGGTAGACCTAACCCCACCATTTGTTGAGTTTTAAGCTCTATTTACATTATCTATTTTTAAGAACTGAGGAGCTGACTTATCATTGAACCTTATCTAATAATAAAAAGGATGAAAAAAATAAAAAAAATAAGTGGATGTGACTGCCTGGCTTGCCTTTCCCTTTGGTTACTTCAACAGCAGTTTAGATCACAGAGTTGAACACTGTATCTGAACCTTGACAATATTTTAAGGCTCTTTCCAGAACTTTCTATGCTACCTCCAATTTAAATGTCCCTGGATCCTTTAAAGCCTCCTAACTCCAGCTATTTTGTTCTCAAAGCAGAAAATAAGAAAAGACAGAGAAAAGATTACAAATGATGATGCCTGCCTATTATCCCATCTCCTCTGGAGACTAAATCTCAGACTAAATTGTATAATTTAATAATTTATATAAGTCTCCAAGAACCCCAAAAGATAAAGGGGAGAACAAAAAATGCAGAGTTATTTTATTAAATCTAACTTTGAAGATTTTTTTGTGTTTCAATTCAGACTTTACTCCACACTCTAAATTCTTCAACAATGTATTGCAATTTCTAAAGAAGCCTTATATCTTGAGAGTCTTTTCTGTCAACCTGTCTATGCTGGGTAATTGTGGGCACTTGTTCCACCTGCCTAAGGGCACAGTCACTTGGGAGTCAAAACTAAGAAGTCTCTCTCATGCCAGGACCCAGGGAGGGTCCTGGGCTTCAGGGAATTGCTGAGACACCACTCCACAGTGGGAAAGCCAGAGCTAGTTGGAGGTCCCCGGGCCTGTGACAGGACTGAACTAAGACTGAGGCTGAGGGATTCTCAGACTCTTGGACATCCAGATACCAATGGGAGTCATGGAAGAGCAGAGAGTGGAATGGGGTGGGGCTGGGGACAGCATATAGCCCAGGGCAGGGGAGGAAAAAGGAGCTCCAGTTTGTCTCAGTGGTGATTGTCCTTAGCTTGGCAGAGGCAGGTGAGATGTACAGAGAGGCCTTCTACAAGACATTTAACTGTGGTTCTGAAAAGCGAAGACCTTCTGCATATTCCCCATGGTGGTGGTAGATGAAAGAAACAGTCCATGTGTTTATCAATATTGTTTATTGGCTATTCATTGTGGAAAATAGATGCATACCATACCGTACCCACTTCTCAGGGTGGACTTGAGATTAAATACCTTTTGCAAGTTGGAATGTCTGGAAAGGGAAGCTTATTGGCTGAGCTCTCAGAACATTTAGATACCTCATTAGCATGGAGAACTCTCTTCTGGGCCTACATGACCACAGGTCACAGTTTCTTTATGTGGGGAGTGTGATACGTGTTCCAGGCCAGGAATCTGGCAGGGAGCAGTGAGTCACTGAGTCAGGTGTGTGCCCAGGGAGTCTCTGGGTCTCAACCAGCTCTGCCTTACCAAGCTTCCTGGCATGGTTTTACACCCTATAGCTAACTACAATTCTCTCATAATATTCCTTCATTATTCAACTCTGAGTGTAGTTTTCAAACTTCAGTAGAAGACCTAGAACGTCACACTTGTAGAAAATCTGTGATTTTTGCCCCTCTTACTTTAACAAACGTACCTGCACATAAAAACTTGCTAATCAACAAATAGGGAAGTGACTGTTGATGTATGTCTTGAGAGAGCTAGGGTTCTAGTGAACCTCCAGGGGGTCATTGACAGTCCCTTTGCAGAGTGAGACTGTACATTCTATAGCCTTTTCAGGGCTCCTTCCGTGCTGTGTTTCAAGTGTGTTAAGAATGAGCAAAGTATTGTCCTCTAATAAGCATGGTTTCCTGCTGGTGGCATGTCAGAGCTATCTTAACAGCTTAGATAACTACATTTTTTTCCAGTTCTGAAATTCCCTCTGTCTTCTTTACTCACATGAACTATTACCCAGTTGATGTGCTATTTAATGTATTTCCAGATGTATATCTGGAAAGGAGGGATGGGGAACTTAGCAAGAGGATTCCTGTTAAAGGCAAGATTTCATAACTTTAAAAGTCATGTCTGCTAATGTACCCTTCAATCTTTGACCTATATGATTCTAATAGAAAATCGATACAAGCTATTTAACCTTACAGGTTATTTGCTCACCAAAGCAAAGAGCTAAATTTGCACAGAGGCTGTGAAGTGTTAAATTACCCACATTAAATTTAGACAGCAGAAGGGAAGTCTCTCAGGGTCTACAGATTTTCAATTTTGTGTGGTTTATTTCTATTTGACTCTGACGTCTGGCTGTTCAATTTAAGGTAACTATTTTTACGTCTTTGCATTTCCCCTGTGTTATTTTATACCTGTAAACCTCAGACTATTGAGAACTATTAAAGACTCAGTGAAACAGTATTCAGCAAAACCAGAACAGGGAAGTGGGAAGGGGTGGGTGGGAGGACAGGGGAAGAGAAGGGGGCTTACGGGACTTTCGGGGAGTGGGGGGCTAGAAAAGGGGAAATCATTTGAAATGTAAATAAATTATATCGAATAAAAAAATTTAAAAAAAAAGGCTATTAGTTGCAACAAGTCCTAAATCCATAAAAGTTAATACTAGGCACATTGATTTCATACTTTAACTATAGAGATTTAACTTTAGATGTTTGGTATATTTATTTCCAGTTACTATGGAAAGGTTACAAACCCACCTTTAGGATAAGACTGCAAAGTACACTGAAATCATACTGCTTCCTGAGCTCTTCTAGATGCTGCAGTATGTTAAGAACATGGATATGGTATAGATGGTTTTGTCCTCAAAGAACTGACAGCTGAGTAGTCGGAGACAGACTCATATATAGATGTGACCAGCAAAGAGAAAGGCACAGGAGCTATGAGAACATTTATGGCCTGGCTTAACTGAGCTTGTGGCTTATGGGTGGCTGCTGGGTGGAACTGACAGAGTTTGGATGGCAGAAGCAAAGAGACCTTTCAGATCTTGACAGTGTGTGAAACTCCTACAGACAACTGCAAAGAGTCCCATCTCTTGTGGAAGGCAGAGCTTGCTGGCACATGAAGAGGACTGCTCAGCCCCCGACAATTACCCATGGCCAGGCATAACGCCAACTCCACATCCCCACCATCAACCTTTTCAGGTCTGCCTAGAGAGCATTCATCATAATCTAATCTTGTGACTTGAACGTCACACTAATGTATGCCAATGATGTCTTTTTTTTCTCTTCAGATTCATTATTCATTTACATAAAGTGATGAAACGCATAGAACCCAGGAACTTAGAGGAAGGAAAACATCTCAACTAATAGACTCATTACTTTAGAACCTAAGGAAATTGCACTCACTCCACCTACTCACCTACCCTCAGTTCCATAGTGGGGGGGAGGGAAGGAGGGATACTATTAACTGTAATCCCAATTCAAAAAAGATGAAAAAGAAGCAAAAACTCATATATATTCCAGAGACAGACATATGTCACACCCAAAGTAAGTGATGGCGAACAGTTAAATAATTGCTTATAGAGTATGAACGAAGTCCAAACTAGCTACCTGGTGTAATGCATTGGCCTGCACTGAAAAAAAAAAAGCAGTATTATTTACTTCCCTAAGCCACTAGAATAGTGGTTGATACAGAGGAGAAATTAAATACATTTGAATTTCTGAATTTGTACACCAACTTTTTATTTTGACACATTTCAAATACAAAGGAAAAGTTCTAAGTTTAATACAAGAAACCCATGAATATGTAATGTATTTTCAAATTTGTACTCTCTCTAACCCTTTTCTTCACTCGATCTTGTTCATGCTTCCTGCTTATTTGTGTTCTGAATTTTTAATGTCTAATTCAGACTGCATGGCCATCAGAAGAGTGTTTTTTGGCTGATGTCCTATGATTTCATTTCTACATCCTTGTTTTAGTTCCATTACTATCATCTGTTCTTCCTCAAGTGGTTTATTTTCTGGGCCATTGGTAGCTGATATGTGTAGTAATTCAGGTAGAATACAAAATTTCTTTTAAACTCATATCACTCAGTACCCAAGGCACAGTCTCTAAAATCAGTAATGTTTTCCTTTGCTCTGCACTATAGGTGTTGATATATCTTACTGTTTTGTGCTTTCTTACATAATATGGCGAGACTCTTAACTTTTGGGGATTTTTTTTTGTCTCCTCATCATCAAATAAGCAGGAATTCTCTAGCTGCATAAGTATGTTTCTAGATGGTATTTAAGTCTGTGGACTCTCAGAAACTTTCTGTATGATGTTCTGCTTTTATAGTTCTCAAACTGGGGGGGGGGGGGGTCACATGTCAGATATCCTGTATATCATATATTGTAACTGCCTGCAGCTACATCGAACTGGTTACCTGGAAGTGAAGCTGGGGATTTATGTGGAGGTGGGGGAGGGAAAGGGAGGAAGACAGAGACTAAGACAACACCAGCTGTTCAAAGTCTCGTGGTTTAATGGGAGACTCAGTATTTTAAGGTTTCAGGCAAAACCCTTCCCCCAAATTCCAGGGTGTGTTCTGGGGAACTGGTCTGGCTGTTCACTGGGTGTTGGCTCCACTGCTAGGCATCTGGGCCAGTCAGCTGCTTAATTCAGGAATTCATAGACCTGGAGGAACAATGAACTTCACCTTCACTCTGAAAGTTTCACCCTAGGTGAAGCAGGATCCTGGCTAGCACAGGAATTGCCACTCAAAGGCTGAGAAAAGAACTTCACCTTGGTCAATGTCAAGTTCCTGTCAGGTGGCATGACACCCCAATATGGCTCTCTACAGTATATTTACACTATAATTCATAACAGTAGCAAAATTGCAGTTAAGGAGATAGCAACAAAGCAGTTTTATGGTTGGGAGTCACCATACCATGAGGAACTGCATTAAAGTATTAGGAAGTTTGAGAACCACTGGCCTAGGGCACTATATAGTACTGGACTAGCCTTGGTCTCAGCTTTCTCTTGAACTAATGGATCCAGCCAGCTCCAGGGTGGATTTCATACTTGGCTGTACTGGTTTGAAGGATTTCCTACTCAAATGAAATTGTGTTCTTCTATCCTTGGCAATGCGATAGGCATGTATAAGGAATAATTTTATCCTGTATCCTTGGGAACCTGAAGTGCTTATTTAAAAATATGACAGAAACCTAGATCTAAAAGGGTACTTCACATTATAGAAATGTGTGTCTAAATCATATCCTGAAAAAAAGTATCAATAATTTGTCATGAAATTAAAGTAATAAAGGTATTTGAGAATGTTATTAAATAAACCAATGCTGTTATCTGTAAACTTGAAAAAAAAAACCATATCACTAGCAACATGCTCCTAACAAAAACACATCTCAAGTTTTCTCCTTTTCCTAAACCCAGCTGTGAGTGGGATATTGTCACCATGGCACAAGACGAATAATCACTGTGACAGAGGCTGACAGAAATCCTCAAATAGCCACTCTTTACTTCTTCAGGAAGACAGAAAAAAATGTGTTGTATGTAGACAACATGACTTTCCAAATGAAAATATGTTTTTGTGAATTCCCCTCATAATAAAATATGATATAAGATATGTGTTAAACCAAAGCGAACCAAAGATGTCATAATATGATACCCAGAATGAATATATAAACCTACATCCGTTTTGTGCTCTTAGCTGCTATGTGGAATATTAACATAATGGCTGGAGAGGAAGCAATTATCTTACACTATAATGTAGAAATCTCACAAGTTCAAGATGGAACATAGACAGGTCTGTGATAATTGTGTAAATGTCTTATCCATCAAGGAACGCTGAGAATTAGTTTGCATTTAAGCAAGATAAAACTAAGCACCTGTGGTTTCTAAGCCATTCTCGTTTTAGACTTAATGTCATTCTCAGCAAGACCTAATTCTAAAAGCATGCAGGATATTGGGAAACAATTACAGATATGAAAAACAGTTTCTGCATTCTCAGAAGCCATTAAATATAGTACTAGTATCATTTGACACAGTTCACTTGTAAATCTTCAGTGCACAGAACTACTTATATTTCTGGGGTGTGTGTGTGTGTGCATGCATGTGTGTGTGTGTGTGTGTGTGGTTTGTGTGTGTGGTATGTGTGTGTATACAAAGCACACTCGTCTTTTGATAGAAGTGATCTTATATTGCAAAATACATCACTTATTATCACTAATAGTTACTATCACATTCCAAATTTTTCATTAAGAAGTCATTTATGTGTTTCAATACTAGATATCTTATAGTTTGTGTTACTATAGAAAATAAAGTCCTTTGCCTTTTATAGTATGTAAAATTATAATCATAAATTATAATTGCACATAACATTGCACATAACAGGTTAATTTTATTATTACCAACCTTACTAAACTCACAATAATTCCAAAAGTTTGTTCTCAGATAAAAATTCTGTCTTTCAAGGACTCAAGAACAATCTCTAGAAAATCATTTTTTCCTTGAACAGAAACCCATCCACATGCTAAACTGAATAGAGGAGAATGAAAGTCAATAGTTACATAAATTAAAGAGTGTTCACTGGGGTGGCAGAAGTAGCTCAGCTATAACATAGTGTGTGTGTGTGTGTGTGTGTGTGTGTGTGTGTGTGTGTGTGTGAGAGAGAGAGAGAGAGAGAGAGAGAGAGAGAGAGAGAGAGAGAGATACCATTCCTAAAACTTGGCTTACCACTTCCACATATGCATGCTGGAAACACACACACACACACACAACACACACACAAAATAAATAAATAAATAAATAGATAGATATATAGATAGATAGATAGATAGATAAATAAATAAATGTGTGTGTGTGTATGTACAATAAGAAAAATTAAAGTTTGCTCTGAACCAGTCAAAAACTAGTAGTATACTTAGACATTGAGTTACTCTGTTGTTCAAAATAAAAAATATGTATCTGTGGTGATGATTATTAATTTTTCTTTCCATTTGCCAGCAATTTCAATAAATGGATCTGTTTCATTCATGAACTCTAAGCAGGTTAATACAGTAGGTCCCTTGTAGGGATAAGCCATACCGGATGAGAGATTCACACTGGATTTATACCCTCCAAAATGGTCATCGCTTAGCAATGAATGAGACCTCTTCTCAAGCCACCTCAGCCCAATTCAGAATGCATGCCATGGCTCCTCTCAAATTATTCACACAGGAGGTTTGAAATGGCATAAATTTTTTCAAGTGGTTAATGCCACATTCTGTGAAATCTGCTACTTTAAATGAATGGCTAGTGTGTTTGTCTGCTGTTGACAGATTGGAGTGGAATCCATTAGTCACGAAGAAAAATAGATCCTTCAATTTACAAAACAGGAAATAATACAAAGACTAGATCATGAATAAATATGACCTTTTCAGAGGAAAGGTCAAAAAAAAGAACGTGCTGTATTTCATGAGAATTTTTCTCCTTTTACAGATAATTTAGTACAAGTGGTTCAATCATTTTTTTTTGTCCTTCAACTCACCCAAAGTTCCTTATACTACCTCAAAGTAGTGTTAATTTAGTTTTCTCTCTTTGATGCTCAAAGCATGAGGAAGCCAGGGTGTCCTTTGGCCATATAACATGACACACTCTTATACTCTGTTTTTTAAAAAGTAATAATATAACCAGCTATACCACTCTTGGGCATATACCCAAAAAGTGATCCAACATATAATAAGGACACATGCTCCACTATGATCGTAGCAACCTTATTTATAATAGCCAGAAGCTGAAAACAACCCAGATGTCCCTCAGTAGAAGAATGGATACAAACAATGTGGTACAATTACACAATGGAGTACTACTCAGCTATTAAAAACAATGACTTCATGAAATCCTCAGGCAAATGGATATAACTAGAAAATATCCTGAGGTAACCCAATCACAAAAGAACACATATAGTAAGAACTCACTGATAAGTGGATTTTATGACAAAAGCTCGAAATACCCATGATAAAATTCATAGACCATATGAAGCTCAAGAAGAAGAGACCAAAGTGTGAATGCTTCAGACCTACTTAGAATGGAGAACAAAATAATTACAGGAGGTAGAGGGAGGGAGGGACCTGGAAGAGAGAGGGAGGAAAATGGGGCATAGGATGAGGTGTGGGAGGAGACAGGCAAGAAGTACAGAGAGTCGTGAAATTGAACAGAGGTGTGTAGCAGTGGGGGGATGGGGAAATGGGGGGTAGCCACTAGAAAGTTCCAGATGCCAGGAAAGCAAGAGGCTCCCAGCATCCAATGGGGATGACATTAGCTGAAATATTTAACAAAGGGGAGAGAAAACCTATAGAGACCATATCTAGAAGTTAGGAACAGCCCCTGTTTGAGAGATAGGGCCACCCACCCATATCAAAAATATTAACCCCAAATTGTTCCTGTCTAAAGGAAATGCAGGGACAAAGAGTGGAGCAGAGTCTGAAGGAAAGGCCATCCAGAGCCTACTCCACCTAGGGATCCATCCCACACACAGACACCAAACCCAGTCACTATTGCTCATGCCAAGAAGTGCTTGCTGACAAGAGCCTGGTATGGCTTTCCCCTGAGAGGCTCTGCCAGAGCCTGACCTATACAGATGCAGATGCTCTCAGCCAAACATCAGACTGAACACAGGCACCTCAATAGAGGAGTTAGTGGAAGGACTGAAGGAGCTAAAGGGGTCTGAAACTCCATAGGAAGAACAAAAATATCATTCAACCAGACCCCCCAGAACTCCCAGGGACAAAACTACCAGCCAAAGAGTACACACTGAGAGACCCATGGCTCCAGCTGCTTATGTAGCAGAAGATGACCTCATCTGGCATCAATGCAAGGTGAAGTCCTTGGTCCTGTGGAGACTCGATGTTCCAACGTAGGGCATGCTAGGGCGCTGAGGTGGGAGTAGGTGGGTGTGTGGAAGAGTTCCCTCATAGAAGTCAGGGGGAGGGAGGATGGGATATGGGGTTTGCAGAGGGGTAACCTGGAAGGGAGATAACATTTGGAATGTCAATAAATAAAATAACCAATAAAAAAGTAATAATATATAATGACAGTAGTAATCACAAACTTAAAGCAGATCACCTAGGATTAGAAGCGGTGACATTGCCACACTACAGGATGCCACTTTGAGTCTCATGAAGCATCAAGACACTATAATACTGTGTTACTATTTGCTATCATTTTGATACATATAAATAATTTACTCTAATACATACCATGGCCAGATTAACATTTGAGCCAAGAACAAAACAAAAAAAATGATAGATTTCTGATGAGAATTCAAGAAATCTAAAGGCAAACAGACATAAGATAGTCAACACTCCTTGAAATTGAATTGTGTGTACTTATACTGATCTGATTGAAAAAAATTTTTGTAATATACTCACTACTAGAGCTTCCACATATCACAGTAGGGAATATGCATAGAGTAAACATGCTTTGAAAAGCAACTAGGTCACAGCTAATAAATGAAATTTATGCCTTCTTCAATACAAAGGTTCTATTCTCATATGTGGGTTTAAAAGAAATTTGAATATATACTTACTATTGTATTGTTTTAATAGTGAAGAAAATGTGAAAATGACTTAAATATATATCACTAAGAGAACTGAAGAACATGTAGTCATGCCACAGAGCATTGCTATAGATACATAATCAATATTTACATGGATCTACATGCATGTAGTTTTTTACTTATTACTTTGTGCAATAAGATAGCTGCTAAGAATATATACCTCAGAAATAAAGGCATTTGTAATTTTTATTTTTTGAGATCATGATACAGTTACATCATATCCTTCTTTTCTTTCCAGTTTACAAATTCTTCCACTTAACCTTCTTGCTCTTAATCAAATTCATGCTCTCTTTTCCTTTCATTGTTGTTACAATGAACATATAAATGCATCATGATCAGCTTGTACTGTGTCACTTGTGTGTATGTTTTCAGGGCTGACCCTTTGGTATTGTGGAGAAAAACTACTTGCCTGTCACATTGTCTAGGACTCTGTATGGCTAATATAGATAAAAATGAGAATAACAATAAGTATTATTTTAGTTTAAAATATTATAATGTTGATAGCAGAACCGTTGTTCAGTTAAAGTCTGAATTTCCAGTGATAGACACCTAGAAAATTAAAAGATGTCAAGTGATGAAAAGGAGAAATCGTTCTTAAGCTTTTACTAGCTTATTCTACTCTCTACTTGATACACAATTTAGAAGTAATTCTTCATATGGGTGGAGGAAAAAGAGCGGTGAGGATGTTTTATGTCCTAGACAAGTGCTTTAGCACCAAGTCACATCACACCCATAAATAAATAATACTTCAACATCAGATCCCACAAGTCAACCTCAACTCTTGAATAAAATCATAGAAGTTATTTCTATGCCTTCTTCACATCCCCATTTCCTTTCTTGGTTCACAAACATTAATCCTGCTTCCCTTGCATTATCAAGAAGGGTTAATTATGTTTTAATGATGTAGAGTAAGTAAATTATTCTAGAATTTATGCCCAATAAAAGACAACACTCTGTTCTTGTATCTTGTGCTCTGCCCAAGTCTACAAGACTCGAGTATCCCAAACACAATGTGTGGCTTTTGCATCATGGTGGAAGACACAAACAAATATTCAGTACTTTGATTAATTTAATATTTACGTTGGAATTTCTCCAAGTCTTGAAGTGTAATCCAAGTAAACCCTCTCCTTCCCAGTTTTCTTCCCATCTCGTGATGTTTTACCACAGCAATAGTAACCTTAACTAAGACAGAATTTGGTACCAGGATGGTAGGTATTCCTGCACCTGACCTGATGATGTTGTTTTAGGAAGAACAGTGGAAGGACATTGAAATTTGTGGCTAAAAGAGCCATTAAGGGTTGAGAGATCAGTAGGCTTCTCTGAAGGAGCTTAAACAATAAGAATGTTGAATCAGTACAGATAATAGAATTCTGATTTACAGAATTTCAGAAGGAAACCAAGACTCTACTGGGCCATTTGGGTAAAGACTCTAGTGTTTGATCAGCAGAATCTAACACATCAGCTGTGACTATCAGGAGATCAGAACCACTAGAGTAAAAACCTTTGCTTTGCTGGGATAAATAAATAAGTAAATGCTAGTCAGTTAGG
This sequence comes from Apodemus sylvaticus, assembly GCF_947179515.1. NCBI lineage: Eukaryota > Metazoa > Chordata > Mammalia > Rodentia > Muridae > Apodemus > Apodemus sylvaticus. Next base: position 38,310,317 of record NC_067482.1, on the reverse strand, counting down.
CATGAAGAATTAGCTGAGACAAAGAGATCAGCATCATTGAGATAAAGACTTCTGGGAAGTGTTTCCTCAGAGTGAGCACTAGAAGTTGTGTTCCAAAATCAACCAAGGTTGTACCTTGTGCTGTCAGCAGAATATAGTAGTATAAAAGTCACCATGATGGTACCAACTGTGAAGGCTTGAAAGGGTTATGAAGGAGCTGAGGCTTGGTGCTTTGTGGTAGGGTTGGAGACCCTAAAGAGGGTCTAGGAGACACTAATGGGGAAAGTGCACTCGAGTTACAGCAAGAGACCCCAACATTTTGGAGATGCCAGTATTATGACATGACCAAGAAAAGAAGAAATAATGGTAGAGTAAAGCAAGCTAGAGTCTAGAAGACAAGCTCTGTATCATCGAGGGCAAAGACAGAGAAATGATCCAAACCCTCGGAGGCTCCCAGAAGATCTTGAATGATCCTAGACATGGGACACTGAGTTCTTTACACTGTTGGAGTTTTGCTTTGATCTGACCGAGGCTGTGCCCTGCTTCTTCCCTCGTGAAGTAAGAAAGTATTTAACCTATTTATTTTTATTTTATAGGAGCCCACAGTTAAGAGACTTTGGATTTTTAAAAAATACTTCTTAAAAAAAGAGACTGTTTCAAAAGAGAAGTTTCAAAGCATTTGAATTTGTGAGGCTAGGTGTACTGGCTGGCTTTGTGGGTCAACTTGATTCAAGCTGGAGTTATCTCAGAGAAAGGAGCCTCCCTTGAGGAAATGCCTCCATGAGATCCAGCTGGAAGGCATTTTCTCAATTAGTGATCAAGGGTGGGAGGGCTAATTGTGGGTGGAGGCACCCATGGGCTGGCTCTTGGGTGCTATAAGAAAGCAAGCTGAGAAAGCCAGGAGAAACAATCCAGTATGCAACACCGTTCCATGGCCTCTGCATCAGCTCCTGCCTCCAGCTTCCCGCCCTGTGTGAGTTCCTGTCCTGACTTCCTTTGGTGGGGAAAAGCAATGTGGAAGCTGAATAAACCCTCTCCTCCCCAACTTAGTTCTTGGTCATTATGTTTTGTACAGGAATATAAACTCTGACTAAGACACTGGGGGACTTTAAGGTTTCTAAACTTTTTATATTGTGACGTCATTGTTAATGTGTGACCTTGGGATTGACAAGAAAGGAAAAACTGTTGCTTAGCAGTGATGTGTTTGTGTGTCGATTTCACGAAGGGTCATGGCCTATTTTTATGTCAGCTTGACACAAGCTATAGTCATCAGAGAGGAGAAAGCAGGCCGGTAAGTAGCAGCCCTCCATGGCCTCTTCATCAGCTCCCGCCTCCAGGTTCCTGCCCTGCTTGAGTTCGTGCCCTGACTTTCAGTGATGAACAGTGATGTGGAAGGAGCCAAATAAACCATTTCCTCCCTCTTTTGCTTTTTGTACTGGTGTCTTATCACACCACTAGCTGCCCTGACTAAGACATTAATCATACCTGGAAATTACCTTATTTTCAAAATTAAAAAATAGAATAAGCTTTCTGACTTAACCCCTAGAATATATAGTTTTATTTCTTTGCTTCTTGTTCCTACTGAATCTGTTTCTTATCCCTGATGCCTTTTACAAGGAACCTTCAATTCGTTCAGACTACCACCTTGGTCCAAGAATTACTCTCCTTGCCCAAATTAGGTCTTAATGGATATTTAAACTGCTCATATATGAAGTTAAGAATGCCTTGTATTAGGCACAAATCACATAACAAATGACTCCCATGAAGAAGTATGGAGAGGGTCCTGATCCTGGAAAGGACTGATCTAGCATTGGAGGGGAATATAAGAACAGAGAAAAAAAGGAGGGAGGTGATTGTAGAATGGATGTAGAGAAGAAGGTTTATGGGACATATGGGGAGGGGGGATCCGGGAAAGAGGAAATCATTTGGAATGTAAACAAAGAATATAGAAAATAAAAATATAAAAAAAAGAAAAAGAAAAAAAGAAAAAGAATTCCTTGTATTTTTAAATTTCTACCTGACCATCTGTCCAGTCACTTACTCTGATCAAATACAAATACATTGCATTATTCAACTTGCTCTACCCTCAAATACAATCCATCTTCAAATGATGCCTCTTCCAGATGATTTTCTATCCCGAATACAAGTCTTCAGTTATTCGTCTTCTTCATCCACCATTTCCTGGTCTATTTTAGGTGCCTCTGAAAACCAGTCCTTTCATTCTTAAATTCCTGAAATGGCCTCTTTGAGGACTTTGTCATCATCCACAGAGGTCTCACTGTCTCCTCTACTCCATTCTTCCTGTTTCTCCAGTCTAGTCAAGGCACTCTTACTTGATCCTCTAATTGGTCCAGTTTTGTAATGCCATCATTAATCAAAATCTCATAACTCTATCTCTACAACTAGATCCAAAATACACACCCAAGATTAGGTTCTCCTGAATCGCCAAACCTCCACTGTGAGTCTCCAAAGGGTCTACCAGCAATAAAATGATTCTACCCAGGATCAGATCTGAAAACCCTCCTGAAACCTCTGTCTTAGAACTACAATTTATGCCCCTAACTTGGGCTTTTCAAATAAACTAAAAACTTCTTGTTTTTCTGTGATTCATGAGTGCTTCAAATTTCTCTACAATGCTACAGATTATAACTTCCTGGTGCCTATAAAACTCTGATCATCTTAGAAGTCTAGGTGCTCTTTTAACCTATAAGCTTGCTGTTAGGGTAGTGTTAGTCCTTCTTTTAGCACCCCCTTGTAGCTTAACTTCTCCCAGTTAAATCTAATCCAATTTCTTCCAAACAGAACTTTTGACCATAGCCTAGCTCTGAGTTCATTACTTTTCTGCTCATAAGCTATCAGTTGTCTATCCCAGCTTCAAGGAGGGCATGACTGATCAGTAGTTGTTATACATTTAATGCCAGGACTGTATGAAGTCCTCATAGTATAGGCATATGTGTGTATATGTGTGTGCGTGTATAATATATATATGTATATGCTTCTAAAATTACCCAAACTTCCTCTCCAACATAATATTTTCTCATTATTTTAATTAAATAAATCTTATTTTCCTCATTTTTTCTATCAGAATACTGTCTATAATTCTATATAATCACTTCTACAAATGTATGTTATAATTTCTCAATGTTTGCCTCTAGATAATTGTACTAAAATTCAAGCCTAAATAACGCTTATATAGCACATATATTTTCTTTTACAAAACAGATCACAGTTTTATGGTGGCTACAAACACTAACAGGACTTAAGTCTTGTGCTTTAGGTCTTATTAAAGAGATATGTTGCCCAAAAAATATGTAAGTCTAACCTCTTGGTGTTGAATAACCACTTATACGTGATATTGGATAACTACTATAGGACTCATCCAGAGGAAAACCAATTATTCTTCTGTTAATAATTATCATCTACTTCCAGTTCTTCATCTAGCAATAGTGTGTTACATAGTTAGTCTACAAAACATATGCATACAAGCAAAATTTAATAAATTCAGTAGGTTATATTTATATACTTATTTATATATGTTCAACTGTAATTATTAAGGGAAAAAGTAGCCATGAGTTTGAGGGGCAAGGGAAAATATAGAGAGAGGAGGAGTAGGAAAATTATGTAATTATATTTGAATTAAATAATTAAAACAATTCATGTTTTTTCTATATGAAATATTATGTAAGTGATATGACTAAATACATTGGGCAATATAATCTTCACAGTGTAAACTGAAATTATAAAGTATAACATCATCCTTCAACTTCACTGGTTACTTACATCACTCAACTTAAATTTTTCTTAGTTCTGCATTTATCTATAATTAATAGAGTTTTCTTGGAGATTTGCAAATGAATTTTAGCAAGTAGGTAACTTAGCAAAAATGGAATCTTTAAATAATGAAATTGACTGTATATCCCTCTTTGATATCTCATTCTAGAATGAGTTGCCAATAAATCTTGCTTGCCTGGATCTATACCCTTAGGAAATCTCTCACATTTTAGATTTGGCCATGTGGCATATTTTAACCAATAAAACATTAGCAAAAAAAAAAAAATACTGAAAAGACATTGTACATTAAAGAAGCAGGAGTTTCCAGGCCAGAGGATCATGAGCTGGAAGACAACTGGCTTCTATCATCGTTCTAGTTTCTTGTTTTGTTGCTGTGATAAAATTCTCCGAACAAAAGCACGTTGGGGAAAAAAAGGTTTGGTTCATCTTTCATGTGCAAGTCACAGTTCACCAATAAGGAAAGTCCAGACTGAAACTCAAGCACCAACTATAGAAAAGCAATGCTATCTGGCGTGTTCTAAGGCTCATTCCTAGAGAGAACTTTCTTCCTAGGCATGATGCCACCCACAGTGGGCTGGATTTCCAGCACCAATTAATAATCAAGACAGTCCCCACACATAAAGTCTCACAGACCAGCCTACTCTAATCAATTCTTCAAGCAACATTTTTCTCTCAAAGAACTAATAATCCCAAGTGTGTCATATTGACTATTAAAACTAACTAATGCAGTCATCAAATATGTGAATGAGGCCGTCATATACTCTCCAGCCATATGCAAGACACAAGATGATCTCAGTCATGTAAATGATGACTCCACTCAGTTAAAAAATTAAACAGCTCAGTCATGCTAAATGAAGGGATGCCTAATTGTGAGAAAATATAACCCTTTTATCTTTAAGTCCTTCCCTAAATATTGGGGTAATATGCTAATAATATATAAATAACTTATCTAGCCTTTATATTCCTTGGGTCAATAATTTTGAGCATTAAAAAATGTGTACTTTAAAGACTTTATTTGCAAGCAAATACCTTCCTAACAAAAAAAAAATCCCCTTCTAAGATCTGTCCCATAATAAGTAGTCTCCTCTAGATTCTTAGCAGCATGAGTGCTCAAGGAAGAAATTAAATGACATCTTGCCACCCAAACTCATTTGAAGCTGTGCAATTTCTCAGGTACCCCATAGTCCAGCAAAGAAGCAGCATCCCTAAAGCAATTGCTTCCCTTGATGTCACCTAGTGGAATTACCTCCCTGGAAACAACTCCACCTTTTTTAAAAAACTTTCTTCATTTTTAATTTCTATTTTTCACCATCAATAGTACCACAAAATTGTCTGACTTTTAAAACATTTTAAAGGTTTCTTGACTATTTCCCATTCCACTTACATGATAATATCATTATAGTATCCTATCATATGATAATGGGAACAATTTTATTTTATTGGTGAAGTTTTAGAAACACATACACTAGCATTTTGTTATGAATATATGTGTGTATATACATATATATCCATATATATAAACCACAACTGAAAAAAGCTCTAATATTTTTTCTTACAGTAGAATATAAAACATAGTAGGTTAGAGAAAAAGTAAAATGAAATATATAGCTAAGCATATATACAGATATATGTAGCTAAAGACTCTAAGTCACTAAAGATTGTTGGGCTATTATGTTTATTTGTATAAAATAGAAAGGCTCTCAAAACATAAATCTAAGGTTATGGTTTTTGAAAGACTCAAGCTCAGATCTGTAGCATTTAGAAGTCAGCCATCTCTATCAGAAAACTATCACAGCCTGAGATATAATAAGGTTTCTGTCACCTCAGGATTATGCTTTCTTTGTTTAAACTATTCTGTGTGATGAGACTGTAACATCACAAAAAGCATATAGGAAAAAGCAGAGAGGAAAATCCTAGACGATTATGAGTTTGAGTCTTCCTGATTCCCAAGAGCTGCATCTGCCAGCTTCTTATAACTGGAATAACTACCTCTAGCTTCAAGAAGATAGGGATGTTTTCTAATCTCCATAAAATTTCTTCAGAGACAGACCATAGTTTTAAATCTCTGAAACTTGGAACTACTAAAAGCTGAGCTCTTATTGCAGGAATTTGGAGAGTTTGTGACTTGGCAATAGGAAGCAGCATTTGTCATCATGGGCATTCCCCAACCCCTCTATTCTCCCCACCAATCTGTTCTCCAGAATCACTATCTGTAAGCAGCTGTGATTATGGACCAAACTGGTGTCTCCTGATAAGGTTGGTGGGAATGAATCAGACTGTGTTAGAGGGGTCTCAGCAACACTGAGACTTAGAGAAGATTACTTCAAAGAATCAGACTTTTTTATACAATTACCATAACAGGATATAATAGTGGTTTGCAAGCCTGACAGGGTATACGAGATAAATGTCTACCATTAAATGTTCAGCTAAGTTCTACATGCTTGACGAAGCTCTGTGGAACACATAGTCACACAGCAAGGCTGTGTGCTTCCCTGCCCTGAGAGAGTGCCTTGGGTTCTCAGGGACTGAAAGATACTCAAAGTGGGAGAGAGCTGCAGGCTAAACCTTAAAAGATGGCGTGATATGAGCCTCCCATGGCAGCTAGAGCAGGTCAACTCCATGATTCCCTGCAACTATCCTCAAAGAACCCTGCTGCTAGGAATATGTAGGGCTCCTTTCCATACTCCACAAAGACCCCTGCTGATTTCTGTGTTTACCTGCCTTTCCCTAAAAAAAAAGATAATTTTCTGATATTGTTTAAAACAACAAGGAAAATATTATTTCAAAGAATTGTAATAAAGGTCAATTCTATCCTCTGGGAAGAGTTTCATTTCTAAACTCACTAAGGAAAGTGTGGTTTATTACAAAAGAAAAGAAAAAATGGCTTAGAGGTTATAAACTTACAAAATAAGAGAGAGCATCAGGGGTAAGGGGATTCTTGCTCAAGTGCCCTAATGCAGATTTTCTGAAAAGGAAGCAAATGATTTAGTCAAGAGTCTGTAGAGTTGACTTGATGCTTAAGAGCACTTGCTTTATTTCCAGAGGAGCTTAATCATCTGTAACCCCAGCTCCAGATGATCTGATGCCTTTCTTACCTTCACAGTCATCTGCATGCACCATGCACCGGTGCCTACCCACGCAGACAGACACACACACACACCCTCTGAGATAGGCACACACACAAACCCCGCATGCACATTTACAAATAAAAAGATAGGTCTGCAAATAAAACGGAAGGCAAGGCTGAGGAACCCAGTCCGAGATCAAAGCTGATCAGTTTTCAGAAGCACAGGATGTTCTGGCTGTGACAAGTTACTTAATATGCGGAAGTAGACTGTGCAAGGAGTGTCACAGGAAGACAAGGACAGGGCTTAGACAAGTGGAGGCTCTCAATCGTCGCACTAAGGTTGGTTAAGGAGACCCTTGCCAGCAGCATGAGCAGACTCTGCTTCCCGTTGTCGTTAGTGTGTGGAATGGCTGTGATGCTGTGACTATAGCCATTCTGCTGTCTCCATGAATTTTATCTTTGACAGCAAGAATATAACATTAATGTCTTCAGTGGCCCTAGAGCAGGTTCACTTGCTCTCATAAACAGGTTCCAGGGGATCTTGTTTCTGAAACTGCTGTCAGAATTCTGTAGGGATGAAAATTGAGATATCAAATTTTTATTTGAAGATTTAGTCATCAAATTTCCAGGAGAATTTGAAAAGCCACTGGCTGTTCATATTTGTGGTTTGCTTTGAGGGTAATATGGGATTAATATGACATTTTTAACACTCAGAATGGAAGAGATATGCTCTATTTTTCTTGACAAATTTCAAATTCAGAACTATGTCTTTTCTCTTGTTCTGAGGCAAGGTTGAAGAATGGGTGGTAAAATAAATAAATTACAGGAATTTAAACTTCTAACATGCTAATTATGCAAGGTTATTAGATATATTCTTTATTTACATTTCAAGTGATTTTTCCCTTTCCTGGATCCCCCCTCCCTGAAAGTCCCATAAGCCCTCTTCCCTCCCCCTGTTGCCCAATGCACCCCTTCCCACGTCCCTGTCCTGGGAATCCCCTACAGTGCTTCCAGGACCATGGGCCTCTCCTTAAATAATTAAATAAAGCAAGGTTAAATAATCTCAATAAAGCTGTTTCAGAGGAGTGACGATGAAAGGATCTCTTTCCGACGACAGATAATAGAATGTTATTCCTTTTGCACGGTTATCATTGCCATCTTAGATTTGATTAGCTCCATGAATGACTCTAAACACGATTAACCTGAATTGGTAGTTAATTCAAATCGTATTTGCATAACCCTTTCACAAAAGTTAATTCAAAAAACATAACTATTAATCACTGAAAGCATGAAGTACTTTGTTTTTAAGTTTGGACAAGTCTCCTCTTCAACCACTGCTCCGTTGCACTCTGCAAGTCAGTTCATACATTTCCTAGGAACACTCACTATCCAGAGATGAACCTATTACAGGGGCTATTTATTATTAAACACTGGCCATTAAACCCAGTGCCAGATACCATGGGTACACTGAAGCCCAAAGCAAAGGAAAGCGATGCTTATATTTTACTGGGGGAAATAGGAAATAAAAATGAATGAAATATGTAATTTTACCATAGCCAAATAAATGTTATAAAGAAAAAATAGCTAATGAATCTATTATGATGGGTAGTGAGGTTTGTAACTTAAAGTATACATGAGGGAATTGGTGCTTATTTCTTATAGTATGTAGATATAATTAGATTTGGTTTACAAATTGTACCTGTAAGCAATTGTTTATATTTGTCAAATATCTCTAGCATGTTTTTGGTACTTCTGGTTAATCCTAGTCATTATACCACACGAGAACTGACTAGGCCTGAAACAGGAAAACAGGAGAATGGGGACAGAGTGTAAGATTTATTATTGACCATAAAATACTTAAATCATTTGCATTGTAAACTGCTTTACAATTTGGATAACTATTTCAAGTTAAAATAGAATAAAGGGGATCTATGTGAGTGATAGGGCATGATGCTTTTATTTTCTCCTTGTCAAGAGTTTCATGGGGATGCCATAGGTGCTTCTCTACATTTTTTTTTATCAAGCTAAATGTGATTCTGAAATCTCATTGAAATGTCATTTTAGAAAGCTAGGATGCAGGCAAAGTGAATTCACACAAACAGTATTATATTAATGAATCAATTAATAAATCAATTATAAAGATTTATTTATAAATCTTTCATGTGTACAAAACCCTGGAGTAATGGCGCTATATCTGGAATTGAGAAAAATTGCTCAATTGATGCTCTCTGTGTCCCGTGCACTCCTTATCTAGTTAACTTGTCTTTCTTAATGTGTGTCTTCTGGAAATGAACACTGTGATGGATGTGTGTGTGTGTGTGTGTGTGTGTGTGTGTGTGTGTGTGTGTAGGAAATTTGCTAATGTGCTGTCAAAATATCGAAGACAGAGCAGAAGAGCTAGAGAGAAGGGGGATGAAAACTCAGTTGTAGCAGGAATTTGACTGTCTTTACATGGAATCTTGCAGCTGAGATGGACTGAGTTCAGCTTGGTCCTCAATTGCATCAATAGCTTTTCACTATGCATAGTGCACTATACCCTCACACAGTATAGGGTATGCATTAACTTGCTGAGGACTCAAACAGCTCAATTTTCTTTTTCTTACATTTCTTTTCAGGGTATCCGCAGTATTACTTTTTACTGCCTAATCTCTCCTTGCCTTGCCCATAATTACTCTCTTGCTGCCTCTTCATGAGGTTTGGTCAATGCCTATGCATGCCTAGGAACTCTCTCCGGGTATCATAATCACCTCTTCAAATACAGCTTTTGTTAGATTAGAAGAAGGCTCACTTAATAGCTTCATTTTTATTTAATGGATTCTATAAAGTTCTTGTCTTCAAATACAAAGGAGGTACTGGAATTCGGAGTGAATTTTGTGATTTATGAAGGAACACAATTTAATTTATAATGCTCAATCGCATGGCCTTCTAACTTGAAAGAAATATTAACATTTTCAAGAGTCCGAAACTCTTGATGCCTTTAAGTATGAATTCTAATTCCAGTACCTAAATATTTAAATCAAGTAAGTGTTAATTTTGTGCATGATGCAAAAATCTTCTGTGAAGTTGTGAATTCAAAGAACCTATATCAATATCATTCTATAGATGATTCTAAAGCACAGTAGTTATAGGAATGTAAGATTTGTATTCATTCCTAAGTTAGAAAGAATAAAAAGAAGTCATGATCATGAGTCTAAAGAGCATCGAATGTGCTTCCTCCAGAATGAAAAAATAATAATAAACAGCCTACCAGGCATTTTCTCTCTTTGTGTCTTGATTGCAAGATACAATCATCTAACTCTGAAAAGGGTGTCCTTGCATTGCAAGCTAATTTATCGTTAGCATCTCACAGATAGCGAGGTTCCCTGTATCTTCTAATATCCATTATTTGCCCTTTGGAGTATGTATGTATATTTTGCTAAACTTTCCTAAGTGCTTGGCACTTGCTGCCATTTAACATGATATGATTTAAAAAAAAAAATAGTACCAGGAAAAGGAAGAAATTGAATCATGGGTCCAAGGCACCGCATCCTCAGCTGATTCCACAGGAGGATCTGGAATTCAATGTTGATATTTTGGTCTTTTATAAAGCTAAGCAGTAACTAGGTGCTCAAGTGAGGTGGGGTGACCATAGGCATTAAAGGGACTTTGTAGATGGATCATTTAGAACTAAAATAAATGTGCCACAAGTCATAACATCCATCAGCATTGATTAACCCCTCTATTTCTATAGCAAATGGATAGCTAATGTTTTTAACATTGAGGCGAAATAATGGCTCAGACTACAAAACTAACAAATCACAGAGTTGCATCCAACCATGGACATTCATACAGACATCTGTCCTTAATAACTGTATAAAAAGAACTAGAAAACTGAGACATAATTCTCCAAAAGGACACTAGGATTAGGGACTTCATGAAAACAAAGATAATAGACTGAATAATGTCTATGCAGCTCTCCCAATGTTTCAATGATAATACAATTTTGTACATAGTTCCACCAGTTCAAACCCTAAGATAATTTTCAGATTTAGGGCTAGGGCTAAGCTGACATGTTTCTCTATGGGATATGAAGAAACACCAAAGTCTAATTGGTCTTGTTTTCCAAATCGAGAAGTAATTTGCAAATTCAAAGTCCTTCCTTTATACTCTGGACATACACGCTTCTTACATGAGCAAGGACAAAGGTTTGGATATCATATCCAAGGTAGATTAATTGCAGAAATTTTAGTTTAGAGACTCACTGAAGTCAAAAAATATTTAGAGAAAGCAATGTGCACATGATACCATATGGGACTAGAAATATTGGTGGGGAATTTAACATAAAAGGATGTAGTCACATGAACCCAACTGACATCATTAATGAAAAGCCATAAAGAGGTATAATAATAGATACCCAACTTACTTATCTCCTCCCAACCAATCTCCTACAGCATGTTATTTTCCATTGGTCAGATTTCAAAGAAAGTTAGTGGGTATGGGGGCCCTCAGACTATCCTAAACAGAAGCACACATGAGTGTGGGGGAAATATGGAGAATGTTCCCATGAAAAGAGTGGAATATGTAAACTCCTTGGTAACTTCTGTGCTTTAGATAGGATCTGTTTGCATTCATTGGGTCTATAAAGTCTGAGACAAGTTGAGAGTTCTGTAGACCTTCGTTCTTGTCAATAATTATGCCTATAATGCTGAACAGATAAAAAGATGAGGGAGTTTTAAGACAGGCAAAACTAGAGAAAAGTTTTTATTGTCTGCCTTCTTCCATGTATGGAAAGAATTGTGGTCAATAAAAGACGAGCTCAGAAATAAGTACCTGATGGTTTGTGGGCTTCTATGGAAGTTGTTTTTAGACAGAGATACGTATGTTCATTCTAATCCTGGAATGTAGCTCAAAGAAACATCTTTTTCAATAAGTTAGAACCTTAATGATTTTCTTCTAGAATGATAAAGTGGGCAGGAGAGGCTGTAGAACAGTCACTATATGAAGCTTACTAAAATACCCCTTCAAGAAAGTCTAATCTCTTTACTTTTCTTTTCTTTTTAAGGTCCAGAGAAGTCTTTTTTAGGATTTATTTATTTATTTATGTATTTGAGTACACTGTCACTGTCTTCAGATACACCAAAAGAGGGAATTGAATTCTATCACAGATGGTTATGAGCCACCATGTGGCTGCTGGGAATTGAACTCAGGATCTCTAGCAGTCAGTGCTCTTAACTACTGAGCCATCTCTCCAGCCCTGAACCTCTTTTCTAATGTACATAATAGCAAGATGCACGGTTATAGACTGCCTATCATATGCCAAGCATAGATGCTCACTTCTTCACTTCAGGTGAGGAAAATGATACTGTGAAAGAACAATGAATCTTCCATTGCTTCTAAGTGACACAACTTGGATGTGTCTGCCTTAGTTCAAAGCCCTGGATCCTTTGTTTGTTTAAACTTTTTGAGAATTACACATGTGAGTAATGTATTACACCATTTCTACCCCTTCCTCACCCCACTTCAGCTCTTCACGTGCTTTCCACATACACCCTCTCAAATGCTAAACATCAATATTATCTATATCATCTATATCTATACATATCTATATCTACATGCATAGACATGCAATCTTCTGTTCAGTGTTGCTTATGTTTAGGGCTGACCAATTGGAACCAGGTAAACTATCATGAAAATTCATCCCAGAGAAAAACGAATCCCCTCCTCTCAGAAGTCACCGGTTGCTTGTAGTTCTTCATCTAGGTGTGGGTCCTTGTGAAATCCTCCCCACCCATGTTCTCTCAGCAGCTAGTGTTATCCTTTTGCAAGTCTTGTTTAGGCAGCCATATTGTTGAGATGGCATGTATGCAGCAATTATTGTTAGAGTACAATAGCAAGCAGAAAATCTTTTCACCCATCTTCCATGGTTTTCCCTGAGCATTAGAAGTAGGGGCTGCTTTGTAGGTCTATCAGTTGGGGTCAGTCACCTCACAGTCCCTTATTTTATGCTTTTTAACTAGTTCTGGATTCCTGTAATAGTCTCCATCTGCCGCAAGAAGGAGCTTTGTTGAAGACTGAAAGCTACATTTAGCTGTAAGTGTAAAGATTAAATATTCAGAATATGATTAGAAATTATACTGCTAAGGAAAATGGCTTTAGTGGCTTCTCTAGACTCCATGACCCCTGGCCATCAGTAGTTGACTATACTTATAGTACCTTGCATGAATCACCACAAACACACCATTTAACATTCCTTAAGCCCAATTAGACAGCTGACAGTTATCCCTATGTGTCGCTATTGCACCTTTGGAGATATCTTGCAAGACGGTCATTGTAGTGGTATATAGGCTTCATACCTCCATTGGACGATTGTTTAGTTTCTTCCCATGGCAGATTTCAAAGCAGCATCAGGTATGATGAGATAGCCCCTCAGGCAGGAAGTTTCCTGGACAATTCTAGCTTCTTTCCTCCAAGCCCTGTGTGTGTGAAGTAGAAGGTGTCTTCAGCAATAAAGATTTGCCTTCAGTTTTTAGGAGGTAACAAAGGACAATGGCAATATCCTAAAGTGTTTCAAGGAGCCTCCTGGGCTCCATTGAACAATACCTCAGAGGGATGATTCCCAGGCTTAGCACTTGGCTTGTTAGTCTATGGCTCTTGTGGGGAACATTATCACCCCATGTGCCACACTTTGGGCTAAACTAATACAAATATATTAACGTATTTAAGATTACATGCATTTTGAAGTAAGCTTATAAAATAATGATTCCCTGTGGCTTTTTCTGAAATCCTTATAATAAACGTTCACATATGTCATAAAAGAATTCAAAAATTGTATTTTCTCAGCACTAAATATACCATGCATATTAGATGGGTGTGGTTGGTTGAGTAAGTTTAGATGTTCCATCAGTCTGCCAGGATAGTTTTTAATATGTAATCTATTATACATATTTCAATATAGAATCTATATTGAACCCTGGCTTAAGATTAAAAAGTGTATATCCAAGTGAAAATGCACATTTTGGGGAACCGTGATGTCTGTGGTAAGTTGAAAATAAAGTTTCTTAACGATGTGGTTACTACTTAATTCCCAGAACCCTTGACTGTTACTTTTTAAGGCTGCATTTCCATTTCATTGGTTAGAAATCCCATTGTTTAAAACCTGCTCCCAGAATGCTGTGGATTTTCAGCAATCACTGACTGAAAGAATGATCCCCGACAGCGGAGCCCATGGGGCATGCATGGTGTAAAGATCTGAGAAGACTTTCACCTGAGTGTCCATACGACTGCTCGACTGCTCGTTGTCAGCCTGGAAGGAAATGGCAGAAATACCTTTAATGTCTTCTCCCCCTTCAAGTTAACACTTGTAAGAGAAACAAAATAAACGCAAACTCAGGCTTCAGTAATAAAAATCAGTATGAATAAAGAATTGAAACTGTTCTATCCTCCAGTGCTAAAGCCACACTGTCACTGGGGAGGTATCTGAAGTCATCTAAAGATCCTTATCAACTTACTAATGATTAAGTCATTTTGTCAAAACAACAGTGCATGGTACTTAGGAAAATTGAGCTTTCTATGACTGTCATTTAAAATAAATTAGCTATTCCAACAGAATCATGATAGCTGCAAATGGTAATGTCATATGTTAACTTAAATCACAGGAAGATTCGAATCACTCATTTTGGGACTTAGTTCCTTCGTCTGTGAAAAGATAATTATTATCAGACACAATATAATCCCCAATGCTCCAGCAGTCTGGACTCAATCACTATGAGCTCGAAGTATTCTGCTTCCAAGATAAACAAGTGCCTTGTTGCTGTAAGTGTCCTTAAAAGGACATAAACATTCACAAAATTTAGGTGAAAATCTGCCTATTACCTGGTTCATGTTATTACTGGTCAATAGACGAAGTACACAGCTACTTTCTGTGTAACATAAACCATGGTGCCAAACAAAGTGATTTGTGAAACTAGACTGGCTTTTCATGTTGACTAAAGAACAGTTGTAAATTCTTTGAGCTCATGGACTATGTTCATACCATACCCAAGTCATAACAGTAGTAACCAATGACACTGTGAGAGCCTATTAGACCATTATTCTAGATAATAGAATGACGAGGAAATTAGTTACTTACATAGTTTTAGCCTTGTATCCATGTTCAACTTCCCTGGGGTTTCAGAATGGATGGATGGATGGATGGATGGATGGATGGATGGATAAATAAATAAATAAATAAATAAATAAATAAATAAATAAATCCCCATGGCAATAAGTTGATGATGGTCATAACTAGAGAGGTCTCATCATTGTATTTTTTTTTTAATATTAGAGCCAAGAAAACCTTTAGAAGCTTTTTAGAGACTAATTCTCCTAAATTTCTTAGGATGTAGATATTATTCTTAAATATATAAAGGAAACAGAGAAGGAAGAATGAAAGGGAAGAAAGGAAAGAAGAGAAAGGGAAAGGGAGGAAAGGAAGAAGGGAGGGAAGGTGGGGGAGAAGGAAGGAGGAAAGGGGAGTGAGGGAGGGAGAGAGGGAGGAAGCTGTGAATAAGATTTAAAATCCAGGTTGAATCCAAAGGTCTTCATCTCTCATCTCTCACATAGCCCTGGGGTCAGGGACCCACAGCATCCTTTGAGCATTTACCACTGCAGAGCACCTAAACCAGAACTGCCCTTCTTCCAATCAACCATCAGCTGGGTCTTCAAGTACCATATAAGAGGTTTATGAGATTTTATTTCCTTGTGATCATGAGGGACTTCTAATTGTGAAACATTATTAGTTATCATTCTGTTAGACATCTTTTAGATATTTAAATCTTCATACATTTCCAGCATTCCTCTCAGGTCCACGCCCTCTTCTCTACACATCTGAATTTCTGTAATACTTGATTTGTAACCGTTAAGTCCAATGTCTGCTGTCCACCTATTCTTGGATATTGGCTTCTACTGGAACATTGTCAACTTACCAGGGCTAAGTTCTTACGAACAGCTGACACTCCTCCTCCCAGAAGCTCTTGCCTGCGTGTAACTCTTTGGCTACCAGTAGAATTTCGTGTCTACCTCTCCTTTCTACGCTGGGATTTGGTCTGGCTTGAGCTGGCACAGGTCTTGTGCCTGCTGCCATTATGTCTGTGAGTTCATATGAGCAGCTGTCCCTCACTGTTTCCTTGTGGTCCTCACCACCACTGGCAGTGTCTCTGGCTCTTGCCTTGCCTCTGTTCCCTATTCCTTAAAGATCTCTAAGTCTCACATGGAGGGCTGTGATGCAGATGCCACATTCCAAACTCCCCTTTATATCCACGTGCCGCGAATGTTACTTCAGAACAAACTTTTGCTCATGATAAATGCACATTTTCAACAAGAGGGCTTTTTTTGATATTTGAATAGTAATTTCTAGTTTCTAAGTCTTTGAGATTTCAGTTCCTGGGAATGTATCATTTGTACTATAATTCTAATTCTTTCAGTTCAAACTGCTGGGCCAATTTCCACATACAAGATTTTGATATTAGGAGTTGTGTTCAGCGGTAGAATGTTTGCCTAGAATGTTCATTCAGTCTTTATACTGTAAAGAAAAAGTAAAAAATACACCAAGCAGTGGTGGCACACGCCTCTTTAATCAAGTACTTGGGAGGCAGAGGCAGGCAGATTTCTGAGTTCGAGGCCAGCCTGGTCTACAGAGTGAGTTCCGGGACAGCCAGGGCTACACAGAGAAACCCTGTCTCAAAAAGTCAAAAATGAAAAGTAAAAACACTTTAAAAACAGAAAAGTGGAATTGCATTTTGCAGTGCTTTTTAAAAATTATATGCTAATTACATTTCAGATTATCTTAAAGCTAAAAATGTTTGCTTCAGATATATAACATATAATAGACCTCAAAGAAGAGCATACTGTCTCCAAGAAATCTCCACCTAACATCATTAAACTACTCCTAAAGGAAAAAATAATAATTCCACTGTCTTGTTTTTTTCCTCTGAAGTATTCATTTTGTAACTCCTAATGACTACTTTGAAATATGACTTGAAGCATGACAGAATAATACGAATATAAGCGTAGAACTTTCTCTTCACTGGATTTAACAGATTCCCTTGCGGGCTGATGAACTATTTTAATGAAAACTATTAAATTGTTTATCAAAACTTGATGGAGCTTAGACTTGAAAGCACTCAGAACCATGGCAAACACCGCCCTGTCCCATCACTGCGCCTTCCAAACTTCACAAGCTAATCCCTTGGCATCACTTGTTTAAAAAGAAGACAATCTCCTACTTCTTCCACAGATTATAAACTTCATTGCTTCCAAAGACTCTGTGGATGGTAAAATTGTTTTTTTCAAATCAAAGGTACTGTAATTTTAAAAAAAAAGTTGAAAAGGAAGAAATATCCCTTTCACTCTATCAACACCTGTGGTGCGAGCTTGCCTTCTGCACTTGTGCATGGGGTCTCCCTTCTGTCATGTGCAAGCCTATGTCTGCCCATCACACTCCTCCAACTCCAGTCTTCAGTGACAAACAGCTGTCAGTTACCTACAAATGCTATTACCTGCAGTGCTTTCTTTTGACAGTGCAATGACAAAAAGAGTCCTCTTGTAGACTCCTAATGAGGTTTGAAGCTGTCGCACCACTGTTCACTCGCATCCCTTATGATAAAACAGATCAGGACTCAATACCTTACCCTTATTACAGATCTTGCCTACAGTCGTCCACGTTTCCCCTTCTGCTTGCAAGATCTCTGCTACCCTTTCCCGTTTTTATACTGATGAGCTCTGTGCATCCCGCTACCAACACATCAACTTCACCCAACTCTATGGGGAAGAAACTTAGGAAGTTAGGAAATATATTTCAAAAGATCTCTATATAGTACCCCATTGCCTATAGAAATCTAGACTCAGTATTTGAAAATTACAAAAGCTTTTTCCAAATACTGGCCCTGCATTTGCATGCTAGGAAATGGAAGACCAGAAAAATTACTCCTTTTATAGCATTTGGAGCATCAACTACATTAAAAAAAAAAAAAAAAACTTCTCAGTATACTATATGCCTTCTTTTAATATTATTTTAATACTATCACTTAAAGACATCATATGGCACAGACACAGGTTGTGAGAATCAACTCTTTTTGACTAGCTCCATTACAAGGAGATGCATTTTAAGAAAATCACAAGGGTTTAGTTACTTTTTGATGCAAAAATCGACATCATAAATGAAAATAATGAAATAGTTAGTGGAAGAGATTATTACTAAATTCCTAAATATTGTATCTTTTTATTACTTCTAGATGTCTACTTGTATGATAATGAGAGAAGTGAAGAATATGAATTTTTTGGGTTGGAAAAGTAGAGACGTTCTAGGAGGCATTGAGGAAAGGAAAAGTGTAATCAGAAAATAATGTATAAAAAACTCAACATTTAATTTTAAAATTATGTACTTGTACTCTAAAATAATCTGATAATTTTGATAAGTTTTTACCTATAAATTTTTGCATTCACATGAATATTAATTAATTAATAAAATATAAAATGGTAACTGCCTTCATTGGGCTTGATTTATGAACCCCCCACTAACCCACCCATGCTGCACTACTTTGAAATTTAACACTACTTCAGGAACCAGAACAACCTCTGATTGGTAGGAGGCCCTTTTGTCATTGAGAAATGCTCTTTGAACTCTGGAATTGAGAGAAGTGTGTGTGTGTGTGTGTGTGTGTGTGTGTGTGTGTGTGTGTGTTTGTGTGTGTGTGTATGTGTGTGTGTGTGTGTGTTCTCTCTTTCAATATCTCTTCTCCTCTCTTTGGCTTCTTGTTTTGCAATGAAATCTTTCAAATTTATGTTTTCCCACCAGGATGGGCCACAATTTCATCAGAGGCTAAAACAATGAAGCTATCTGATCTGGGACATTGAACCTGAGGAGTCATGAGGCAAATAGATCTTTTCTCTTTGCAATGTTCACTACCTCAGGTGTCCCACTATAGTGACCCAAAACTTACTGATACAATCATATAAACTCTGACAATCCTGAGAAAGATTTGTTTAACATTGCTTTATGTGAAAAAGGTTGAATATCTAAACTTTTGCTATTCCAATTCCTTCCCCAAAAGGAGAAATATGATGTAGCTTCACCTATGGATCTTTAGATACATGCTAAGGATACATATATACATAGATAGATAGATAGATAGATAGATAGATAGATAGATAGATAGATAGATAGACATTACCAGTAATCTAATTTGTAGTTTGTATGTATTTTAATTATTTAATACAGATACTGTTACATTTTATATTGTTTATTTCATTCTCAGAAACTTTAGCTTTTAATAAGTTATAGCACACACACAGTTAACTGAATATACACAATACGCTCTACAGTAGATTTCCCAGCTACTCAAACGTGTATATGCATGTAACCACATCTCACATGGAGAAGGTATTTTCATCATCCCAAAGCACTCATTAGAACCTTCTCAAATAGTATCTCACCTCAAGATGTAACCAGTATTCTGACTTCCATACTACATAGTTTCTTTGTCCTTGAACTTAGCATAAATGACATCTTACAATCTAACTTTTGTATGCTTTCTTCTGAGTCCGTTTATTATTGGGAAGGGCATTGATATTGTTAGCAGATATATATTTGGTTTTTTTTAATATTGATGTGAGACATGCTGCTACATGCCTATTTATACATTTTAACAATCCATTTTCCTATTAGTAAATGTTTGGGTTGCCTCCAAATTTGAATTATTATGAATACATTTGACTGTGAATATATTTTGGTCATTTCTTTACTCATATCTCGTGAACTTTTATTTTAGAGATGCACTGTAGAAAAATGGCTCAGATGAAGTCTGCACTTAAGTAGACTTACTAAGTTGCTTTAAAGTGGAAATTTATATGCATAAACAAGAGGCCTGACCATTTACGACCAGGTCCCATCTGTCCTGTGGATTTTTTTTTTCTCCAGACAGTTGAGTTTCTACCTCCTAACACTCCAGAGAAAGTGCACTGATTTATATAAAATTGTAAATTTCACAATTTTAGTGTTTGTGGGTTTTGACTAAAGGGCACTAAAGTTTTCCAAATACCATCCACACATCTACTCAGTGGCAAGGTTACCTCAAGTTCAAGATAAGTGGTTGTTTTCCACTTTCCCAGTGATGCAGAGTGGACTCAGTCTTACGCTCACAAGTCTTCCCCAGGCAGATTGGCACAGCCCCTGCCTCTGTGCTCCAAAGCTGCCTGCAGAACAAACTAATCAGCCTGACTCATAGCATATAGCCACGGGGCACAACGTTCAGGCCAAGGCAATCATCTGTGTACACTTCTACTGCAAAGATCCCTCTCTTTCTTGTATTTCACTTAATAAAATTAGTCACCACACATGGCGGATTAGCAGCAGCAGCTCAGCGTCCTTGGATTTGCATGAAATTATCCTCAGTGGAGAAATCAAGAGGCGATGTGCTCAGCCCTTGGCCTTGTTGGGAGTTCCTGTCATTGACCCTGTCACTCAGCCTGAAAAGCATGTTGTGATTATTTATTATTCATAATGATTGGTCCCACATCGCAGGCAGCTAGCGACTTGGATGCCATTTCGAGACTCTACTTGGTTGTTGATATTTTTGTTTGTCCTTTTTTCGGAGCTACTCTCAAATGTTCAGGAAGGAGCAGAGGAGGGATAGATGGGAACGTGGGAAAATGGGCTAACGTATCAAAACCTTGCCACATTTCAAGCACTCAGCCAAGGCCCTACTTCTGCCAAGATGAGGAGGAAGACGGAACCTATGAGAGATAAGAGCTGTGTCTCCAAGCAGACAACTGCTTGCACATCCTTAGTAAATGGAAAATGGAGCTTTCCATGACTAGGTGTTCTCCAGATGCCTGTGAGACAGGGAGAACAGCAGGTGATGACCTGGAACCTTCTTCGCTACATGTCCTGGGGCTCGCTAGCACCCTTCAGTGTTCCAGTGTGAGGAGCTGAACCAAAAGACACAAAGTGAAGGTATTTTCTTTTCAGAGCCTCAGAGTATGTGGGAGTTAGAAACAATGAGAATGTTCTGTGTCTAATTCTGTGTGTAACAATGCTAACAGACTAATACAACAGATAGGATTAATGCAGGCACACATGAAGATAGCAAGGTACCTAGTTGTCCTTAGCCCCAGCTAAGAATCTTAGCTGTTTTTACTGGTGTCTCTGATATTGTCTGGTCTCCTCTTCACTCCTTATCCTCCTGCCTGTTTCTCCCTCCACAGCTTCCAACACCTATACAACAGACCTGCAACTTCCACATATTTTTTTAAATGAACTGTAAGACTAGGAAAAGCCACAGAAGACCCACCTCTAAAGGAGCAAGCCTTTATTTCAGTAATGAATCAGTATTCTTTCCCCTTCCAGGTCAGCTTCAGAATTTTACAGTTCAGAAAATGTTTTTTTGTCTGTTTGCTTGTTTTTCCTTCCTGTGGTTTAGCTCTGCAGTATCATGCAAACTATTATTCCAAGTTATTTTTCAAGTAGGAATGGAAAAATATCTATGTATGTGAGTTCAGCTTCAGGCTGAAAATAAAAGTTTTAAATGCTCTTCCTTCAGGCCATCTTATTTGAGCCTGTTGGCTGACGGAAGTCACCATTGTGTGTTAGTTAATGGAAAGATTTTCTGGCTTCTATGGTCTTTCCTGTGCTGCACAGTTGTGGGTACCTTCTTTCCTGCAAGGCTAGCAGTCAAGAATACCTGCCGTCAACCCACTTCAACTCTCAATGGGCGCTAGTCTTCCTTCCTTCCTAAGAAATAATGCACTTAGAGCCTGAGCTCTGTGTTCTTACTAGAATACAAATATCTGCTGGCTCATCGTCTTTTCTACTTTGGAATCATATTCTTCTTCTTCTTTATGGAACTCAGATCTTTTGCCAAAAGCTCTGCAACGCTTAGGGATTCCTGAACTGTATCTAACTTATAAAGACACATTCATGTTTGCAGAAGTTTCTCATCTGACTTCTTAAGAACTATAAATCTAATATTCTCTGTGAGAAATATCCCAGATAGATATATTCAGAAAAGTTTCCTTTACCCAGTAAGTTAGAATGTAGAAATATATAATGTCCAGATATAGATATAAATATGTATCAAGTGGCAATGAGTTTTTTTTCCAGAAAGCCCATCAGTTTTGTTTTGTGAATTCTAAATTTAGAGTCACTCAGGAATATGAAAGGAGATACTGATATACATTATGTAAAATAGTCATGACTGAAACTGGTGGTTTTCCTTGTACCTTGGTAAATATTTTAAAGACTCTAGACATCAGTAAAAGACGGGAAAAGAGAATCTTAAGAACACTCTGTGGAGTAGAATGTGCCTGCTTACCAAAATAGCCCACAATGGTAACAATCAGGAGCACATACTTAGAAACTTAACAAGAATCTCCAGTATACCATAGGAAAGCAATTTATCCATGCAAATCAAGATCAGATAATTCTCCAAATCTTAGACCATCTTCTGCTCAATATTTGCTACCACGCATCTGTACTAGACAATGAGGATGGGCTCCTCTACTGTGATCACTTCTGCTTAGAAAAGATAAATGCTGATACAAACATTCTGGAAGAACATCTGAGTCAATTTTTGACGTGGCTGTGAGTGTACACAGTGCTTTCTCTTTAAAACCCCTCACCATAGCTACATATTACTTTATTTAATAAAAAAAATGTTTTGAAATTCACTTGTAGCATCACAATGCTTATCATATCAAACTTAGCATGTTCTAGACACCATACTTTGTGCTTTATATACAAATGTTACAACCAGATAATCCTCACATCTTCCATAAGAAGTAGAAACATTCCTTATCTCCATTTGACACATTAGCAGAGTCCTTCACAAAGTGGTAATTCCCTTGTCCAGTGTCTCACCTTTGGGAATTTGGTGGCAATTGAAAAATAAGACTGTTGTTCTCATTAATGAGCTCTTGAATGAAAACAATTTTAATATAAGGCAGTAGGAAAGCAAAAACGGTGGTAAACACATTTAATCCCAGCACTTGGGAGGCCAAATAAGGTGGATCTCTACATTTGAGAGCAGTCTGGTCTACAGAGTGTATTTCAAGATAGCCAGAGCTATACAGAAAAGCCCTGCCTCAAAGGGAAAAAAGATACTGGAGAGAGGCTGGTAATTTTTACTCAAGTAGACATGGGGAATTGAATGAGGAAAGAAAGATTAATAGCTGTCTACCTCTACAGAGACAATGTGTTCTAGGTAAAACAGAAAGAAATTGAGTTATTGGTTAAAAAACAAAACAAAAAAGAAAAAACAAAAACCATTGATTACCAATAGAAAATCCTTAGAACATGGAGTCCAGAATGTTAGGAGACTAGAGTGATGGCTTCATGGTTAAGAGTACTGGCTACTCTTCTAGAGGAGCTAGTTTGGATTCCAAGTACACACATGGTAGCTCATAACAACTTATAAGACTGATTATAGGGATCCATTGCCCTCTTCTGACATTCACAAGCACCGGGTATGCATGTCCTGAACATACATGCAAACAAAATATTCCTTCACATAAAAATAAAGTAAAATGTGAATGTAAAGGGATATTTCAAAAATAACTGAAACATGACCTTCTCAAGTATGATGACCTAACTGTCTATCCTTTCCCTTGCTGCTGAGCCTTCATGGTGATGGAGTCCCTCATCCTCTAAGTCTCTTCCTTTAGACTTACTTACAAATTTCACTTCTCCGGTGAGCTATCACATACAAATGCTTTAAGGAATAATGTTATATAATATCTCAACCATTATTCCCCTTCATAACAATAAAATTCTCACTTGATTGGCCCCAGTATGATGGGATCTTTGTCCCTGAATTAAATTAAGACAATTTAATCAAAATATAAAAATGAATCATTAAGGTAGTCTCTGTAAATTGCATGCAAAAGGAAGCCAATAAGAACAACTGTGGTGCTTAATTTTTAGGACACAATCTTCCAGTACATAAGTAAAAGGCCGTAATGGTCATGTTTTTCAAAGAAAAGCCATAATGAAATTTCTTTAGTAAAATGGCTAATGGACTGGTAATTGTATACTTTCTTGAATATGCTGGTACTTATCGTTAATGTGATTGCACAAAATGAATAACATGTTTTACTTTATTGAGACTGGAATAGCAAATGAGCTAACATTGCTTAAAAACAAAAATAAGGGATATTGTACTGACAGCCTAGGCACCTTGCTTTAAAAAGAACAGAGTTATTGAAAGTTTAAAGTGGTTACTTTGTAGAGAGGATAGACCACATTATCTTCTAATTGTGTCTTGATTGTCACCAATCAAGAACACTGAGTCTCACCACACTACAAAGTCTTACTTTGTAGAGAGGATAGACCACATTCTCTTCTAATTGTGTCTTGATGGTCACCAATCAAGAACACTGAGTCTCACCAGTCAGAAAATCTCCTGGACTTTTATCAAGAAATAAGGTACAGGTTTTCCATGGATTCCTCACCCCTGTCCTCCTCAACACACCACACATTGATCATATGTGTTGTATGACTGTTGAAGCCTTATAGCATGATGTTTTTTTCTTGCTGCAGTGTATAGATGATCTTCCCATTCCATCAAACCTAACTATAAGCTTTGCACCATTTCTTGTCCATCGGCAACATCAGCATCTTCTTTCTCTTCACAAAGACTCATTAAAATACAAGCATCTCAGAGAGGCATTATGTATATGGATAACTTTGAAACTGTATCAATGTATATTAAAATACATTATGCATAATATATATTATTTGTAGCAAACTTTACAACTAGTCGTTTTGAATTGACTAGTTTATCATGATTCTGGCAGAGAAAGGAGGCTGAGCCATAACACAGTTTTCAACCACTTCTCCAGGGATAAATTCAAGACAGACTTTGTCACCTACAAGAAAACAATATTTTCCTTTTAATCTCCTTTTCTTGAAGTAAAAATGGAGCCACGTGGGAACATGGAAACCATGGCTTCTCTATATCTTAGAGATAATATAATGCATCAGAACCTGATCTGTGAAGTCAGGTGAACCTGGGTTCTGGTTCAGTCTGCTCCACACCACTCTGATGAGCCTGACAAACCACATGACTCTCAGAGCTTCTGCTTCTTTGTCAATAAAGTGAAACCGATTAAATGGAGTTTGAAGCATTGGCTGATATCGGAATGCTTTCCTGAGTTATCTGATTATACAGAGTTTTATTTTCCTAATAAATGCATAAACATCTGAATGAACATTTCTGCAATATAACATCTCAAATGCTATCAAAAAGACGAGCTCAGGAAGAGGAAAGTTACATTGTCATAACACTTAGAAATCGACAATTATTTTATTACCCTCTTCCTGAAAGAATAATGAATAAGGAAACCAATCCTGAAGGTTGTGATGATTGAGTTGGATCTTGAAAATGAAATAGAATGGACATCTGAGAAAGAAGGGCCACTATGCCCCGACACTACTATGGACGACAAGAAGTGTATACCAAAAGGAGCATGCCATGGTTGTCTCTGGAGGGGCCATGCCAGAGCCTTACAAATACAGAGGCAGATGCTAGCAGCCAACCATTGGTCTGTCCATGGGGTCCCCAATGAAGGAGCTGGAGGGTTGGTCCAGAGGAGCTGAAGGGCTTTACATCCCCATGGAAAGAACAATGATTTCGGCTACCCAGATGCCCCAGGACTCCCAGGGACTAAACCATCAACTAAGGGGTACACATGGTTCCAGCCAAAAATGATGCCCTGTTGGGCATCAGTGGGAGGAGTGATCCTTGGTCAGGTGAAGGCTCAATAGATGCCCAAACAAAGGGAAATTGAGCTGGGGGAGGTGAGGGTGGGTTGGGTAGAGAGGCATATACGTGGAGGCAGTGGTTGGAAGGAGGGGTTGGGTGTCTTTGGAAAGGGGGGAGATGGGGAAAGGGTTTACCATTCGCAATATAAATGAAGATGATATTAAATAAAGAAAAAAAGAAAGAAAAGAAGAGCCACTATGCCTTTTTAAGACATGATGCTGGGCCCAAAACTTTGGTATACGCAAGAGTGATCAGAATGGCCTTTTAAAATGGAATGCTAGGTCTCAAAGTTACCAATTAGATAAATTCAAGTGAAATCTGAAGATTTTTGTTTCTAATAGCTATAGTTAACTTTGTTGCAGTTGGCCTGAGATGACATTCGGAGAACCCTTTAGAAATGGGTGATTTGTTAGGGTACCAGAGTGACTTGGTCTTTGTGGTTGAAGTAATGCAATGACCATATAAAAAACACCAACCAGCAAAGAAAAAAGATACATGATCCTGGGAAACCTAGACTTCTATTTAATACATGTCTCCACATTAGGCCAAAATTTATTCTCAGACTCAATTTGAAGAGAAGTACATATCAGCGATGGGCTGAGAAATGAGAAATGTGACACTCACTTATCTTGTGGAGAAGTTTGTCCTTCTAATTCAGGGAAGAGACGATGCAGTTCTGAGCTAAATAAATGTAAAAATAAAAGGAAAATAGAAATGCCGCATCCTTCATGAAAGAGCAGAAGAGACTTTGTTTGAACATGTTGTTCAAGAGCCCACAGTCTGTTGTGAACAAACTAAACTTTAGTAGTTCTAAATATCTGCTAAAGTGGTCTTGACTCATCCCGTCTGTTTGCCTATCTGTATGTAAATAAGTCCTCTATGGGCATGTGTATAAAAAAGAGAGGAAGAGAGAAGAGAGAACCAGTCTGTGCTCAGTGCACTCAGTACTTGTTTTACCACAGGGATTATTTTACATATCCTTCATCTACTACTTAGCTGATTCTCATCAATCACCACAAAGCAAATATTGTATGCACCCTGTTTCATACTGGAGAAAACTGTGATTTACAGAGTCAACATTATATTTGTTTCAGAGAACTGCTATTTCTCCTCCAAATCCATTCCACCCTTCCTTCCAACTGCTTTCTGCCCTAGGCAAAAGACTTATGTGGATCTGCTCCATTTGATTTGATCATGGAGAGGAACTGTTGGAAGACAAAAAAACAGGGAGAAGAGTGAGAACTATTTTTATTTTCCAAATGCCTCCCTGTTCATTGTTAAGTACCAGCACGTCATTCAAGAAAATGAAGCAGATTCTCTGAAAATGAATCTGTCTATCCAACTTTCTCCTTGTTTGGGGGACCAATTTTCCTATCTTTCCATCTGAATAGGAGCAGCAATGGGACTTGAGATTCTGGGAAAGGGGAGCTGCACATTGTTGGGAGCTTCCTGAAAAAAAAAACTGTAAACCTTTCATCCCAGTGTTTTGTGGCAGTCAGACTCTCCCACTCTGAACTCAGAGCGTCACATCCCTCTTCCACTGGAGCCCCAGTGGATATAACTGCTCAAAAAACAAACTTAAAATACTATTGAAAAAATGAAATTTTGAAATTTTCAGATAAGAGGATGGATCTAGAAAAAAAAATCATTCTGCGTGTGGTAACACAAACCCCAAAAGATAGTATTGCATATTTCTCTTAGTTGTGGATGTCAGTTTTTAAGCTTTCAATATGTATGCTACAGTCTGAATAACCACAGAAGTTAGGTGTCTAGTAAGGGACTAGGGTGGAGGAGAGGATCACCCAAAGAAGGTAAAATAGAATATAGTATTGTACGGAGATAAAAAAGAAACTGGAATAAGGTTATATGGGGAAGGTATGAAAGTGCAGTGTAAAAGGGAAGGAAGGACAGCAAACACTAAAAACCTTTTAGCAAGCAACACAAATCTACTACTGTAGAAGCTTTCTAAAAATACATGCATATATGAAAGAAACTTAAATATGTAGTCATCATATAAGGGGTTATGCAATGCTCCAAATAGACATCTTATGCCACCAACCAAAACCTCTAGGGTCAGGAACATCTTGTTGAGTCATTGGCCAAAAGGGCCCCATGTACTTCCTAAAACCATCACATGCTATTGCCAAAGCTATTTGTTGTTCTCCAAAACCTGATGTTAAGACTCTGTTGATTAAGACAATACTTATTTATGTTATCAACCACAGAGATTCCAGGCTGTTGCCAAACTAGAAGCTTCACACCTACCTACTAGTGGTACTAGAAGATACTCTGCAAGCTACTGAAGGGTAAAGGTAATCTTGTTAATATCACCCAGATATAGATCTGCAATCTATAACAGAGACAGGCCTGCCTCCAACATAAACTGGGGCAATAGTGACGCAAATGTTAAGGGAGTGGCCAAACATTTCTCCATTAGATTTAAGGCCCACAGCATGAGATGACTCTGACACTGATAAAATGATCACCAGCCTAAGACTAGGTAGGATATAGTCCTAAGATAGAGAGCATATCTTGTTTAAACATGTTGTTCAATGACCCACAGTCTATTATGAACAAGCTAAACTTTAGTAGTTCTAAATATCTGCTAAAGTGGCCATGACTCATTCCATATGTTTGCCTATCTATGTAAATAAGTCCTCTATGTACTTGTGTATGAAAAAGACAGGGAAAAGGAGAAAGCCATTCTGTGCACAGTGCACTCAGTACTTGTTTTACCACAGGGATTATTTTGCATATCCTTCATCTAGTGTTTAGTTGAAGAATCAATCTCTACAAAGCAAATATTATATAAACCCTATTTCATACTCGAGAAAACTATGATTTACAGAATCATCATATATGTTTCAGAGAACTGCTATTTCGCCCCCAATTCTATTCTGCTCTTTCTTCAATTGCTAAAGGAATCAAACAAACAAAAAAAAATGACACCTAATGGCATTCTGTGATATCCACAGTCAGTGCCTCATGCAACACTTGTGAGAGAAGTTTCTTCTTGAAGTGCACAATAACACAGAGACTCACATCTGGATAATGTAGAGAGTGAGAGACTATGGAGAACTCCTTTCTAAATAGAATGTCTTAATCAGGGCTCAGGTATCTATGCAGAAGAGAAACGACAATGATTATAAGAGCAAGAAGTGGTGAATGACCCCAAGGCAGCCATAGCTTCTAGACACAACAGTCCTGATGCACATATGAACTCAAAGAACTTAGGGCAACATGTCCAGAGCATGCACAGGTTCTGGATAGATGGGGTTCCAGCAGTGCAAAGGGGAAACTGGACACAAGATTCAACCCCAACCAAGAAGTTATTTGAAAATTAATAGCTGCTTGAAAAGGAAAAATCATTTTTCCTACCCAGTGGAGTGTCACTGGGTAGGTCTCATGCTTAAGAGTAGCTGGGCCAACACAATACAAACTCTATGTGGGTTTTTTGGTGGATTTTTTTTGGTTTCTTTTTATTTTGCTGTGATATTTTGTTTTGTTTGGTTTGTAGGTATTATTTTGTTGCTGGTTTTAGTTTTGTTTTAAGAAAGAGAAAACATGAAGTTAGGGAGGTAGGGAGATAGGAGGATCTGGGAAATGGAGAACATGATCAAAATATATTGTATAAAATTGTAATAATTAAGAGGAGACAGAAATATTGCTTTAAAAAAGTAGGTGAGACAGAAACTTGAAAGTCCTACAATCTGACACATACTGCCAGGCTCCCAAAGCTAGCAGAATAGATACTACAAGGGGAAGAAGGACAGGTTGCTGAGAGTGTCTTCATTTTGAAATAGTTTAAACAAGAGCAAAGATTAACTAGTTAAATAGATTTCTACAAATAAAGTATAACCAAGAGTCAAAAAATATCATCAAGCAAAACTCTTTTCTTTGGCCTCTTGATTTGCGCATCTTAATTAAAGGAAAAGAGAAAAGTCTAGACAAAGTCCTTATCACCTTTTTATGACACCAGCAGTTTGTGCAAAAACTGTTAGGTTCTATGACTCTGTCATTATAGAGATTATAAGAGGAAACCTTTGGTTTTCTCAGTCTCACATTTCACTCTTCCTCCCCTTCCATCAAGAAGATGACTAATTAAAATGCTGGGTCAAAAAATCAGAGAGAGTGAAGTGATGGTTTTATGGCATTTGTGAAGAGGCTGTTGACACTAACACCCTGGACCATGATGTGAATTCATATCTGAATGGGTGAAATGAGTGAGATGTAGGAACTCTCTGAAGTGTTGCCTTTCTAGTCTCTTGTAGTTATTCCCTCTTCAAGTAGGACTCATTTTCCTAGAGTATGTGGTATCATATCCCTAACTATAGAGTTACATGTGTCTAAAGTTAACATACATGAAGTCATAAGAAAACAGATGGATGTTCATCTTTCCAGAACTAATTATAATTTTTGTTAAATTTAACTTTATTTTTGAGGTTATAATATAATTTCAACATTTTTTTCTTTCCTTTTCCTCCTCCAGGCCCTTCTGTATACCTCTCCCTATACTCCTTTATGTGTATGGCCTCTTTTCCCTCTAATTGTAATTGCATGAATATATATGTATGTATATACGTATATACATAAATACACATATATCTGGAAATATGATTGTGTCAATTCACACGATGTCACTTGTTTGTGTGCATGTTATAATAATTTTTCATTTGAGTTCAAAGAAGGGTGTCATCTCTCAGGTGAGAGGCCACGTTCATGCAATGCTGGAAGCTTTCTACATGACATGAAAAGTGATAGATCTCTGCATTGGCAAAAATCAGCTTAGGATTGACGAGTTGGATCAGTAGTTGAAAGCATTTAATATTATTACAAAGACCATGTGTTCAATTCACAGAACTCACATGGCAGCTTATGCCTGCCTCTAACTCCAGTTCCAGGAGGTCCGGTTCCCTTTTCCTGCCACCTTGGACATTAGGCACACACATGTGCAGATAAAACACTCATACACAGAAAACAAATTATATATATAGACATCAAAAAGAAATGAGTTTAGTTTATATCTTTACTATTGCACATTGTTAAAAAATTTATCTCATAGATTTAGAGTACATGAGACAATATTGTTGGTGTATATATAAAAGTGGTTATTATGCTGATAAAGCCAAATGTGTTTATTGATTTGATAAGAAAGAATCTCAATTGAGAAAAACGCCTCCATAATACCTGCCTATAGGTAAATCTTTGAGGTATTTTCTCCACTGATCATTGATGTGAGGGGGCCATCTCACTGAGGGCAGTGCCATTCCTGGGCTGATGGTCCTGGGTGCTATGAGAAAGCAAGCAGAGCAAGCCATGGAGAATCCTTTAAACGACATTCTTCTATGACTCTGATTTAATTAGTGCCTCCATGTTCCTTTGATTGTGGACAGTGATATCAGAGTATACACAAAATAAATCCCTTCATCCCCACTTTGGTTTTGGTCATGGCATTTTATCATATTATTAGAAGTCCTAAATAATTTGCCAAATAACATATTCATCATCTCACAAGATTTCCCAGTTAATTTTGCTTTTCATTTCAAGAGGAAAAAAAGTTAATACTTTTGTGCTGTCTGCTTTATTGTATGAGAACTGAGACGTGCTGCGCGTTGGATTTCTAGATCTAGTCCTCCTTCGTATTCTGCTACTGTATGTTCTACTGCAATTTAAATGTAATTGCCATGCAATGAGAACAAAAAAAGGATACATGGCTACCATGGATAAAATAGAGACTTTCAAAAAATAACAATAATAATAAGTTAGTAGTTGCTGCAAATCTAGCCTTTGTAGACAATTGTATATGCTACAAATGAAGTTTTAATGTTCAGGATTCAGTTACTAGTCAATACCCCATTGTATTTGGTCATCATATTTAACATGCTAAACCTATATGTACAAAATAATATAAAGTTCCCACATAAGTACTGTAATAATTTCATCCAATACACGTGTGACCAAAAGCAATTCAATTTATTTTCCAGGAAAGTGTCTTGTTGCATTGGAAATGAATGAGGCTCTAGTGCATTATAAAAGTCTCCATCTGATCCCTTGCCTCTAAGCCCAGGGTTATTTTCACTCTAGTAAATTTCTATTCTAACAAGTTACACAAAAAGCTATTAATAAAGTCTCTCAATTCCCATACCCCTTATTCAATGTTCTGCCTGCTGCGTCGAGCTTAAACAAGTGAGTCTATTCCAGTCACACCCGCGTGGTTGTTTTAGGTAGACTGCAGCCTTGAAGGAGAATTTTATTGCTGCCATGAATGTGATCAATTCTAGTCTCTACAACTGAAGTGATCATGTAGAAATAGACATCTATCTTCTAGAAAGCCACATTTAACAATCCCAGAAAGTCTCTATTATTTTTACTTACAGACAAGTCAGCCTGCCCATCACATGAACCAATTTCACTAGCCCAGAGATAATGGTGTATTTCTACCATTACTGTTGTGGATGTCCTCCCAATTTACATCCATTGACTTGGAAAATGAGGAGTCAACCCTCGCTCAGAAGCAAGAACCAATTTTCCCCATTGTAATATCGACAAGTCAGGTTCATAGATTGAATGTAACTGATGTTTATTGTATATTTTAAAAACTGCATATTCTAAATGTCCATCACTTGTAATTTAGTCATCTCAACCCTGTAAGGTTTTTTGTTTTTGTTTTTGTTTTTGTTTGTTTTGCTTGCTTTGCTTTGGTGTTTTACTATTAGCCAGCCTGTTCAACATCTCACATTATTTTAGAACCAATTTATGAGGAGTGAAGGTTGACAAGAAGACTAAATAATTTGCTCAATATCATGTACCAAGACACTGATGAAGAAAAATCTAGACTTGAGAGCTTCAGTAGCAATATTGGACTTCCCAGACAACCAAGGCCACAGTGCGTCCTCTTCTGGTGCTAGACATTGTGCATTTTTGTTACTGTATTTTAACCAACCACGATGAGTGGTCTTGTTATGACATTTCTATTCACAGAAGATGTACTCTGATCATCCCCTTTATTGCTCTTTCTCATCCTCCTCCTGGTTTACCTTCTATGGTCCCAGTACTTCTCCTTTTTAATTGCATGTGGTTTCCCTAACTTCCACATAAGAGATGCATTATTAGTTGAGAGATACATTCTTAGTTTCTGCAAATCTAGGGTGTTTTACTATGACTATTTCCAGTTTTATTTTTTTCCTATAAACGGAAGTTTTATCCTTTTGTAACAATGAGTTACAACTATTACACACACATGACATGCTTTTTATTTCCTTTAATCTTCTGATAATGAGTTCATTCTATACTTTGCCTATTGTGAACAGTACTTGAGTGAAAATTTGTTTTCATCATCATCACACGGAAGGAGGAAAGAACTTTTCTATTTCTTTTTATTAGATATATTCTTTATTTACATTTCAAATGATTTCCCCTTTCCTGGTTCCCCCCCCTTCCCAAAAATTCCATAAGTCCTCTCCCCTGCCCCTGTTCCCAATCAACTCCCTCCTGCTTCCCTGTCCTGGTATTCCCCTACACTGCTGCATTGAGCCTTTCCAGGACCAGGGACCAGAGAGAATTTTCCTACCAGGCAAATTTCATAACACACAATTGGTTTGTTAATTTTTGAATAGATACCATTTATATTATGAAAATGGCTGCTTACCATTGGCCAATCATCTTTGAGACAGTTACAAGGATCCAAGCTGTTTCAGTTTTATGCCTGCCTTATTGTTTACCCAGCACTTTTAGAGTTTTAGACGTGTGCCACCTTTTATTTTGATGGCTCCCTAAGTCATTGAAATCATTCAAGGCCTATTCAATGACACTCAAGTTGGTCTATTTCTCATCCGTTTGTGGAATCAAGTCGTTACTATCTGCTGGCAGAAAGAGTACACAGAATTTAGTGAATTTCAATACACTAATTCCCAGTGGGATATAACTGCTACAGAAAGGTTGAAACCCCTGAATCACCAACACTTTATGCCCCATTAAGAAAGTGGTTTCCATGATGCACTTCTCTATTAAGTCGATGTTTCTTAGGCAAGCTTGATTACATTGGGGCAGAGCAGACAATGGAGCATTTAACAGAAAGCAAAACTGAACTGGACCATAATTGAATAACTGAAATGACTTTTAGTTAAATGAATTCTGTAAAAATCATTTCAATTAGTTGTGTGCAGACAGAGATCGGTCTGGTGGAGTGTGGGACGGAGATGGTCATGCTGCCAATGCCCAGTGATGGATACAACTGAGAATGACAGAGCCAGTGTCCAGTCACACCTCTCTCCCCATGCTCTTTTGTGCCTCCTTATTGTTTTCTGTATCATCCCATCTCCCCTCAGGCTTTGTCCTGTTAAATATGCCTATGGTACATATGCCATGCAAGGGAGCTGATGTTCAAGGAATTAACTCTACCCCTTCTGCACAAGAAAATGGGGCCAGTATTTCTGTTCATTTTATAATGGAACCTCAGAACAGGAGCAGTTTCCCAAGTCATGCCCACAGAAGAGCTCACATTCTTTGCTGTTTTACTACATGGTCATTTCACAACACACTGCCCATCAGCCTTGTCTCCTCGTTTCCCAGACTTTTACAACCAGACTCCCCAAGGTGGAGGACCCAACAGAGACCAGCCTCAGTTCATCTGCCCAAAATGCTCACCCCTATGTCCACAGTGCAGTTACAGCCTTTCTGTCTTGCCCTTAACCTTAAACCACTGCTCTCCTGTGCAAAAAAAATGTGGAAGGCAGTTCAGTCCCTGTGAGCTCCCATGGCCCATTTAAATTGACTCTGTAGGTCTTCTCGTGTCCTTGACCCCTCTGGCTCCCTCAATTCTATTCTTCCACTCTTCCAGAAGACTCCTGGAGCTCTACCTGATGTTTCCCTGTGGGTTTCCACATCTGCTTCCATCTACTGCTGGATGAGGCCTTTCACAAGCAGTTATATTAGACTCCTATCTGCAAGTACAGAAGAGTATCATTAATTCTCTTGCCGGGGCTGGACCTAGGTCGCACACACATTGGTAGCAGATATGTAGCTTGGCCTTCATGCCGGTCCTATAACAACTGGGGCAGAAGCTGTCTCTGGTTCTGTTGCTTGTCATAACTGGACTGCCCTGTGGGGCCTCAGTGGAAGAGGATGCACTTAGTCCTGCTGCAACTGGATATCCCAGAGCTGGGTGGTGCCCATGGGAGTCTTCCGTTCTTCTGAGGAGAGGAGGAAAGGGTAAGGGGGATTTGTAAGGGTGGGGCTGGGAGGAGAGGAAGATGGGCCGTGATGGGGATATAAAGTGAATAAATAACTTGATGAAAAAATGTTGAAGGTGATTAGATTCGAATAAGAAGGGAAAGTCATTAAGTGTTGGGTCTGAATTTATGCGCGTGCCATGTTTTGGTTTCAACCTTGAGTGCCTTTTTCCTGACTCTCACCTGTGCTTTAGAAGCCCGCGCTGGCTGGCTGTTGTTGCTAAAATGAGGAATAATTCCTGCCTATTAGCAAGTGAGTTTACCTCCAGGAAACCACTGAAAATCAGTAGAAATCAGAAGAGCTTCAGCAGGAGCCTAAATTAATCTACAGGAGCCTTTCAGAGCTGTGAGCAGTATGAGTCCCCATACAACAAGGTCAGCCCAGTCACGATTTTGGCTCTGCTTTTAAAGTGGAAATGATTTCTGAAAGACAACTTGCCTGTTGATTTATGTTGGGAGTGGGGGTGGCAAAAAAAACCAAAACATTAAGAAAATGTGACTAATCAAGAGCGAGAAGCTGGGGACCAGAAGCGTCTGATTAGTAATGCAAAGCTGGGATCATGTCTTCTTGTATTTGTCAAAATGGGGAAC
This sequence comes from Apodemus sylvaticus, assembly GCF_947179515.1. Lineage (NCBI taxonomy): Eukaryota > Metazoa > Chordata > Mammalia > Rodentia > Muridae > Apodemus > Apodemus sylvaticus. The sequence goes on along the minus strand of NC_067482.1, from coordinate 38,274,885 downwards.
ATAAAATCCTGCTAACCTATTCAGCTAGCTGAAAGGTTTCCATGACAACGGTGGGAACAGGGAACATTCAGTCCCCTTGTCTTCAAAAATAACCTTTCAGTATAGGCAAGAGATTGTTAAAGGCACTAACCCGCTTCACCTGGGTAGTCCAAGGTAACTATCTGACCATCATCTCGGTCTCTTTCTGCTCTGGAAGAACATTGACTGGTCTGTTGATCCTATAGCACAGAACAAAATTTAAGATGACTCAGCCCACAATAAACTATGTTTGATTTTAGAAAGTTACAGTCCTTTCTAAAGTCATTAGCTCCCCTGCCCCCATGCCCTGACACAGGAATAAGAAGTCACTCCTGTGCAGGGTATTGTATATATAAAACTTGGGGGGTTCTTTTTACTTCCTTTTTAAAGGTAGTTAAGTTGAAAATAGAAAATTCAATTATCTCATAATTTGTTCCTGCCTCAGCACCTTTTCTGATAAATAATATAAAGAAAACTACAAAATACACATATATGAGCACATATACATATATCTATATTCGTACATAATGTACATACTATTTCTCATTTTAATTTTTTTATTCGATATATTTTTTATTTACATTTCAAATGATTTCCCCATTTCTAGCACCCCACTCCCCGAAAGTCCCGCAAGCCCCCTTCTCTCCCCTTGTCCTCCCACCCACTCCTTCCCACTTCCCCTTTCTGGTTTTGCCGAATACTGTTTAGTCTTTCCAGAACAGGGGGCCACAGGACCAGATGGTTTCAGTGCAGAATTCTATCAGACCTTCAAAGAAGAGTTAACACCAATACTCTTCAAACTATTCCACAAAATAGAAACAGAAGGAACACTACCCAATTCCTTCTACAAAGCCACAATTACAGTGATAACAAAACCACACAAAGATCCAACAAAGAAAGAGAACTTCAGACCAATTTCCCTTATGAACATCGATGCAAAAATACTCAATAAAATTCTTGCCAACCAAATCCAAGAACATATCAAAGCGATCATCCACCATGATCAAGTAGGCTTTAACCCCGGGATGCAGGGTTGGTTCAATATACAGAAATCCATCAATGCAATCCACTACATAAACAAACTCAAAGAAAAAAACCACATGGTCATTTCATTGGATGCTGAAAAGACATTTGACAAAATTCAGCATCCTTTCATGCTTAAAGTCTTGGAAAGAACAGGAATTCAAGGCCCATACCTAAACATAGTAAAAGCAATATACAGCAAACCGGTAGCCAGCATCAAACTAAATGGAGAGAAACTTGAAGCAATCCCACTAAAATCAGAGACTAGACAGGGCTGCCCACTTTCTCCTTATCTTTTCAATATTGTACTTGAGGTACTAGCTTGGGCCATTTGACAACATAAGGAGGTCAAAGGGATACAAATTGGAAAGGAAGAAATCTATTTTAATTTTTAACTAACACATTACTTAAGTTAGACCTACATGGATAAGCATAGATTATGGATGAATGGCATCAAATATAGGAGATCATCCTATGGTGGCCATGTTTTCAAGGGTGGGTCTATAAAGAACCGAACCATATTTTAATGAGCAAGCTGATGCAGTCAACCTCCCTCACTTGGCATTCCTTTTTCTCCAAAGACGAGGTTCTGATTGGCCTGTTGGCCACCATCCAACATGGAGCATGTCTTCCCCTGGCATCTCTGTCGGCCTCTGCCCAGGAGGCCCATTTAGTTTCAAGTGTTACAAATGGCAGAATCCCAAGAATCCAGTGGACCACATCAGCCTTGATGGTGAAAGACATCTTTGAGAACTCCATTTGAGGATACACAAGTTCATATCTTCTTTCTAAGACATAACTCTCAGTGGAGCTGCAAGAAGGGACAGAGGCAGTAAGGAGAAGGGCGTGAGAGAGAAATTGAGAAGAATGAAGTATACCAAGCGAACTTGCAACTGCTCCATGATCTCCTACTGTGCCAGTGGGTGGATAGAACTTGAGTGCCCCCACAAATATTTTTCTTTATATGAATTCTGAATAGTAAAGACATTTTTTTTCAAAATGTAATATCAGAAGCTGCAGAGGAGTACTTTTTCACTTTGGAAACATTCATCAGTTCTGTAGCCCAGATGAGAGCTAGTTACAAGGACTCCCTCTTTATTCAGTGAACTAGATGTGCTGTTGCTGTCCCCAGGATAGGGAGGTCTAAGGACTCAGAATCACTCAGGATGCTCTCTTTGGATGCAACTCATCCACAAGGCACCTGCACTGCACATTCCTGCATTTTATGTTGGATTCTAAATCAGCAAGAGGAGCCTTGGGGTGGCAAAAGGAAGAGTTGGGCTGGAGTGACCATAACTCTAGAGCTATGAAACATTGAGTATCCAGGACTTTCCCTTAAAGTATGCCATGTAAAACTATTAATTTGTTATTCCCGATTTTTGTGTTGTAATTTTTACCATTACAACTTATTTTGCCTGGTATGTAAAATTTCCAAGACTGGAAGGACTTTGAAATTCAGGTTTCCTTTTGGCTGTTATTATTGGTTGTTATAATTCACTTTAAACAGTTGCATATTACAGAGAAAGGGGAATCACAAAGTTGGTCCACTACAAACATCCAGTGCTTGCGTATTCAACTATGTGTTCTATTTTAACTACTTGGAAACATAGCAGTCACAGTGAACACTGTCCTACCATATTCTATCACATCCTTTCTTCCAAATAGTCCAAGTTTTAACTATTTATATGTTTTGGAATAATAAGCTTGTTTCTAAGGTTTGTGAATTTAAATAGTCCTCTGTCAAATATTTCACTCTACAAATTTTATTCCTACCTTCTGACTACATCTCAATGTAATTTTATGATACTGCTCATAGGCAATACACAGAGACCGAAAGGAAGGCTATAGCTACAATGACTACACATAACAAGATTATATGAATTATTAGTGTAATGCTCTCTCGCTCATTCAGTAATTATCCAAAATGGAATATGTATCATCTAGATGACCTATCTACAGAATCCTAGGGAGGAGAAAAAGATCAAGAGAACTCATGATGTGTTGGCTTTAAAAGCCTTAAGAACTTCCCTTTTTATAAACACATCTATTATTTATGTGCAGTATTCTTGAACATTTCTATCCATCATGCTATGCAGAAGCTTTGCAGAGTGAAATCCTCCCAGGCAGCTCCTAGTCATCTGGGGCATCCTAAGCTGCTATATTTATTCATGTTTCAATGAACATGCTAAATAAGAAGTTGGCAGGATGATGCAAGAGTCATGGATACTCAGCTTCGTTCTTAAGCTTAGAGTCAGGCACTATTTCTCTGACTAGGTTATTTCCTACCCGTCTTCTGTGCAGAATATAAGGTGAGTAGGATTCACTCCCACACCGGGTAGTCAGCCAGGCCCTAAAACCACAATGCAATATACTTGGGAGAAAATTTATCCTGTGAGGGGGAAGGCAAAGTGGCGCTTAAAATTCTGATTCCAATCCTGGTTTTTCTGAGTCGCTGGTTGCATGAACCGGTGCTAGTCAGAACTTCACTGCACTGTGGAATAAAGACATAAACAACTATAGTCCTTGCTCTGCTGGAGACATATAGCCTAGAAAAAGAGGCAGTGCTCAGAAAATAAACAATTGGAAAAAAATCTATTATATAAGAAAATAGATTATGGCTTCTTACTGATTGTGAAACATCCTGATCACCAGCGTATTATTGCTGAAAGGATATCTTCTCCCATGAAGACTTAGACACTTTTAAGATATGCTAACACACACAAAATCAATGAAGGCTAGCCAATTTTTTCTCTAAATGTAACTATATATTATATATACACAAGATACATTGAAGATTTTGTATACACACAGATGCATACACTTATATACATTCAAATATTTGTATATATACATAAATATAGTATTCTTTTTTATTTCATGTATTTATTTGTGAGTGGGTATATAGGGATGTTCATGACAACAGTATTCATGTGCAGGTCATCAGGAAACTTGTGGAAGTTGGTTCTCTCTTCTATTCCATGGATACTGGGATTCAACTAAAGTCACCAAGCTTTGCAACAAATGCTTTAACTTGCCATGCTATTTCCCCAAACCCCATAAATATGTGTTCCAGCCACCTAACCTGGATGGAAAGGAGCCCATCGCTCCTTGCCATTTAGTTCTCGTCTTCGTTGGGTTTTTATTGACCAGCTAAGAGCAAGAAATGTAAATTCTTGCCTCAGATCTATACTCTGCTTTTTGTCAGTTTTCTGGACTCTGGTAAATTTACTTAACAATACCAACTGAAGGCCCAGGTTTTATTTTTCAATCTGTGATATAAAGATTAGGACTAATATGTAAGTATCAAATTAGTATTCTTTGGCTTTGAATGTTTCATTTTAAAGATTGGTGTTTGGATTGCTGAAAATTAAGTGATTTTTGGCTTGGGGTTGGATGGAACTCCAATTTTGAATGGCCCTGAACAAGCTTCAGCCATTTTCTGATTATTTATATGACATCATAATCTCACCATTATATCACAGCTTTAAAAAATACAGGTAAACTCTGAATGATAGAAAAGGTGTCCTGTATCCTACAATAGTCTCTAGCCAATTAATACTTTCTGCAAAACAGAGTGAACCCATCACATTAAGAAATAGTAAAATCTTATAAAAAGCAAAAAGAACAATACCATCTTACAGGGATCTGTATATAGGCAGTATTTAAAAAATAGTTAAAGTTGCTGGCATGTTGTTAAGAAATCAATTAATGTTAGTATCACAATTACTAATTAAATTACCTTAGTAAAATAGCCATCTACAGACATTGAGCCCATTATCCTCACCATCCCTCTGGGACCATGTAATTATTAGAGACAATTGGCTGAATTCTGTTAAGGAGCACAAAGTCATCTGTGTAGAGATGGAGATTATTTTCTGCAGCTGCCCATGCACTGTTAAATATGGTAGGTGCCCCAACCAACTGCCTCCTGCTGCCTATATGGTATTTCTTCTCTGTGTGCACTCTCCTCCCCATTGTAAATATCACATCACCCCCCAGTTCAACTTCAACATATGGAGAAGGTTATTGCCTACACAACTGTTTTAAAATTGAGGACCAAGAGGCATCTTAAGTGCACAGGCAGACACCATCTCTGCGGGACACTTCAAGGGCAATAAATAGCTGCTCTGAACAACAGAATACTCTCACTTCTTGGAGAAATTAGAGAAATTCTGGGCCCTATCCACACATACTCACTTTCAGAGCTATGGTATCTCAAGCACCATGTCATTGACAACTCTACCCGTGGCAGGGAATTTGAGGACCTTTTTCTTTGGTCTCAGATGACATCGAAATGGTCTTTTTTTTTACAACTATAGGAAACTTCTATTAGCCATGGAAGAATGTTAGTCCCTAGATTGTTTATTTTCAACTAGCTTCTGTCCAAAAAAAAAGGACATGTGAGCCCTAGAACTGCCAATATGGATACTACAAGATAAGAGAAATATCTCTGTACATTTGGATCAACTATTGTGAGACAGTCACCAGGAAGTAAATATCTCAAAATGGTCTGTGTCTTTGTAACTTACCCCACCTCAGGCCACCTGCAAATGCAGGGCTTGGGTAACCACTGCATTTCAGGGGCACATAAGAAGGTCAAAGGTTAAATTGAGATAGGTAATTTCTAGCAGTGTCTAAAACCATAAGTTCTGGAATAAAAAAAACATCTTGGCTCCTATGTTGTGAGTTCTCAACTCACTATAACATATGCTTGAGACACTCCTCTTATACAAGGAAAAGGTTACAGACTGGGTAGGTGGCTTCTTGGGAAAGTGCTCTTGAGCTGCCAACATGAGAACCTGAGTTTAAACCCAAAATACCTACATCAAAAGCCAGACCTAGCTGCTCATGCCCTAACTCAAACTTTGCACACATGCAGCAGTGTGGAGACATGTATATTCCAAGGGTACATTAATGAACTACCCTAGCTCAGAGAGTAAGTTCCCAGTCTAGTCTAGTCTGTCTTGGGGACAATAGAATGGAGAGCTATAGAATAGAACACCCAGGGACTGCTCTAGCTTACCCATGCTCCCAGTGTGCACATACTCATATACTTAGATCCATGTATCAGAGGAGTATAGGGAGGAAGAAGAGGAGAGGAGGAGAGGAGGAGGAGAAATGAGAGAAAAATAGGAAGAGAAGAGAGAACAGGAGAGGAGAGGAGAGGAGAGGAGAGGAGAGGAGAGGAGAGGAGAGATTTGTTTTCACTTACAATCAAGTGTTCCAGTACATGCCTGGATGACCCAGTACCTTGTACCTGTAGCCATGTAGTACATCACTAAAAGAACACATGAATGAGAATTGCTCATATCATGACCAGTGAGCAAAGAGAAATAAGAAAGTCCCCAAGTCCCACAATATCTTTCATATTCACATTTGTAATGACCCAAAGACATTGCACTAGATCCCATCTCTTAATGAAGCCATGCACCCCATCCCAACAATATTACCCTGAGGAACAAGCCTTAAACACCTGGGCCTCTGGGGGGAAATTCTGAAGTCAAATCATGGTAGTTCCTATTCTCATTTGGATTACTTTAAAGCTAGTTGGTCTTGGGAAAACTTTTCCACTTATTTAAGGAAGAGCTTTCTAGATTAACAAAGCAGATGATGATGACAGTTATAACTGCACATAGGTTCTTCTGGGAAATAAATAATAATAAAGTCTTGGCATGTGAAAGCCAAGAGTAGACTTTAGCTTCTGCTACTCTTAAGGGAGAGGAGTGCCAGGAAATTTCCCTCAGGAGATGAACCTGATCTGCTGTGCCAAGCCTGTGTTACTAGGTTACAAAGAAGGAGGAAGCAGCCAGAAGCTAGTCTGATGGCAGCAGCCTCTTTTTGTTGTACAAAATTCCCATTTGCAGGCCTCCCAGAAGCTGTTCTAGAATGAGGCTCATAAAAGATTCATGCATATTCGGCAGTTAGCTTGCTGATAACACTTCTCAGGGGATTGATTAAGGAATTTAATTTAAACCAACAGAACCAGTAGTATGTCTGCTGATCCCACGTGTAACTGTTGGAGAGAACATAAATATACATGCACAGGCTTTAGATAGTCTGTGATTCTTACAATTATCTAGTTCAAAGGAAAGCAAGCTGATTACCATATGCATGAAGCTGAGAAAGTGAGACTTCTGCTCTCCGTCAGCACTAGGAGGGGCAAAGGTGGTTTTGAAATATGAATGTCTCGGTATTTTCATTTGATGCATTCCGGTGCTTGTGTCGAGAAAACAATCACCAAAATATGAGAAATGTAAGTAAACTGAGTATTTTTTTCCTTATCAAGTTGCTGTGCTCAGTCAAACTTCAACGAAAAGTAAATACTAGCTAGCCTAGTCCCTGTGACAGCAGGCACAAAGAAATGATTTAATGCCAATAAAAGCTTTCTTATTATAAACTGCCATTACACACTTGAAATAAGAATTATATGTTCTGTTAATTGAGTGTCAAACAGCTTTTTCAGTAATACCTATCATAGAAATTCGGTATACAAAACAAACAAAAGGAGAAATTCTCTCAAAAAGTGTGGGTTAGATGCCTATAATTCCAATTTTTTAGATCTCACTACATCTCCAGAAATAGCTTCTGCAATGACCCTCCATTGTCCTAGGACCAAGAAGCTATTGATTGCAAACAATGTACATGATGGATTCCTTTTGATTGTATATTTTTACATTATTTTATTTGACCCTCAAAAAATGATGCCAGTCCTCCCTTCATCTTGTAGATCAAGAAACTAAGTTCAGAAGATAAATATTTTCCAAGGTTACTCATATTATTATTAGTATTAAATTCAAAATTAAAATCCATAAATCAGGATTTTGAACTTTGGCACTATTGCTGTGTTCAGCAGAATAATTCTTTGCCATGTGAGGATATGCTTAATTGTTACCTTGCAGTTAAACATGTACCTAACTCATGACCACCAACAGAGCCACCAGATACTACCTTGTGTCCTCTATGAGACAGTGCACCTCGGGAGAAATAATGTGGTCCTGGTCTGAAACCATAATTCTTTTATTATAATTGAAAATAAATTATTTTTTCATATCCTGACCACAATTTCCCCTCCCTTGACGGTCTACTCTCCCTAAAGAAAACAAACAAACAAAAAAAAAAAAGACCTCCAAGAGACAACAGTCAAAAAAGCCCTCACATTGAAGCTGGACAAGGCAGCCCAACAGTAGGAAAAGAATCACAAGAGTGGGAGAAAGAGTCAAAGACACACCTGTTTCTACAGTTATAAAAACAGCAAGCTAACAACCATAACATAAACACAGAGGACCTAATGTAGATCCCCCACCCGAAGGCACCATGATTGCTGCTTCACTCTCTGTGAGCCCATATGTACCCTGCTTAGTTGATTCAGTGGGCCATGTTCTCCTGGTGTCCTCCATCCCCTCTGATGCCTACAATCTTCCCTTTTCCTCTTTTGTAGAGTTCCCACATCTCTGAGGGGACAGGACCAATGGAGACCTTCCATTTACTTATAATGTCTCTGTATCTGCTCCCACCTGCTGCTGGGGGAAGCCTCTCTGGTGACTACCAGGAAAAGCACTTATCTATGAGGATAGAAGAATATCATTAGGAATTATTTCATTCATTTTTTAAAATTTTTTAGACCATCTGTATTTGTTTCTACCCTAGGTCTATTGGCCATCCAGTCTTTGGTTCCTGGTCATCCAAGCAGTATTGGGCATGGGTTCCCTCTCATAGAGTAGGCCTTTTGTTGATTTAGACATAGAATGGCCACTCCCACATGTGGGAGCATTACCCAGCACACTTTGCAGGCAGGACAGAATGGTCAAAGGTTTCTGTGACTGCTTTGGTATCAGAACTCTCCATTTTACCACAACGTCACTTGCTCAGCTATGTTCATTACAACTATATTCATAATGGCCAGAAACTGGAAATAACCTAGATGCCCCCCTACTGAGGAATGGATAAAGAAAATGGGGTACAATTATACACTGGAGTTTTGTCCTATAGATTTTTCTTTAATGGCATCATTAACTTTGCAGGCAAAAAATGAGGAAAAAAAATCATCCTGAGTAAGGTTATCCAAACTCAGAAAGACAAATATGGTATGTACTTACTTATAAATGGATACTAGCCATTAAGTAAATGATAACCAAGCTATAATCCATAGAACCAGAGAGGTTAGATAAAGAGGAAAGCTCTTGTGGGGATGCATTGATCTCCCTGGGAAGGGGAAATAGAATAGATTTTGAGGGTGGACGAAGGGATGGGTGGAGATGGAAGTGGGAGATATCAGGTGATGGGGGACGATGGATCAAGAAAGAGAGTATGAGAAGAGATGACTGGAATTTGAAGACATTCATGGAGCCGTGTGGAAACCTTCCTGGAATCTATGGTAATCTTAGTGAAGACTCCTAGAAATGAGGGATACAAGGTTCCCAGCTGTGGAACTGGGGTGCAAGGGGTTGAGTTGTTGGCTGAGGAGATCCCATAACAATCATCACAGAGTCCAGGCTGAAGCTAGGACAGAGGGTGGCTCTCTGCAAACTGACAGCAGGACCCTATATCCAAAGACAACATCCACACAGTTCACTGGACAAGGAGGGGCTGAAAGCCAGTTGCCTGCACAGGGATTTCATCCTCATGTTCTAGTCTCTTCGGCTTGGGAAGTTACTCTGCAGGCTACTGAAACAAAAATGGGGAAATCATCATTCTTAACCCAGCATGATTACCTTGATATTTATGGATTTCAAAAGGCTTCATGGTTTTCATTGAACTTCAGTGTGGAAGCGTAACATTGTCAAAATTTTATTAGAAATATCTCATTTATTTCTGTGATTAGTATAGAAAGCAGACCTCAGTGGTGTTATCAATACCTGTGACTTATGCCAAACAGAAAGTATAGGAATATCAAATTTTAGACATTATTACAATTATTATACATGATTCAATATACTACTAACCCTATAACTACTCGAAAATTATGGTCGATATCTGACCCCTTCTGTGATCTTATTTAATGAATTACAAAAGCATATGTAACTACATTATATTATTAAGCTTTTGTTAACCACATTTCAATAAATTATTTTCCATTGTAATCTCTTTCTTGGTGTTTTACATCTATAGATTTTTCTGAATAGATACCCATAGGTTTCGTTGAGTATAAAAGGAATCTATGATGGAAAAAATTAAGAAGCTCAACTTAAATCCCCTTCAGCTTAATGACTATATTTGGAGAAGCAGCTGGTAACGGTGTTGAACTGCTAAGTCACAGGCTCTGAATTCTACCCACAATCAGATATTTAGCTGTGACTTTTAACTCAACTAAAGAACTCTCTACACCAATTCCTTTACTCGCAAAATGAGGTCCTGAGCACAGACGTCATGGGGTTCTCAGTATGCTAAGTACTTAGCACATAGGAAGCATTTAATAACTGTACATTGTACTACTGCTTTAATGTCATAGAATATGGCCTTTGTTCAGTTGGAATTGGTCAGTGGATATGTGGCCAGTAGCAATGGCTTTAATAAAGTACAGAAATTGGTGATACACATGCTGGAGAATTTTAAAAAATGCATGCAAGTCTCTCTCTCTCTCTCTCTCTCTCTCTCTCTCTCTCTCTCTCTCTCAGGAGCAAAAATTTTCCATTTGCAGACTAAATATGTGAAATTCATTATTTTGAGGAGGAATTTGAAACGATTTTTGCCACTACATTTGTTCTTAGACACTGTGGGGCTGTGGGGTTTATTGCACAGTGCTGTGCTCAGAGGGTGAGAAAGCAATGAAAACAGCAACAAAAGCAAGCTGAGAATTGTTGTACTGGGTGGAGCACCCAGCCTGGGTTTCAGCCTTCCGCCTGCCTCTTGGTACCAATTACTAACAGACACCTGCTGATTTCACATCTCCATCCCTGCTCCTTTCTCACTGGAAGGAATCTCTTTTCTCCTGTGATGCCAATTCATGATAAATGCTCACAAAGGCATGACAATTTCAGTTGCCAGACCATCTGGCTACTAGATATTTCATCATAGATTCTATAGCCAAGAGCTTCATCAGTTGCCCTGTTTCTATGGAAACAGGAGCTGTGGTGATAATTCGTGACTTAGATGAACTGTCTTGCAGCTTATAGAGGATAGCCTGTGGGGGTCAGCAAGCACAGGCTGTCCTTGGGTGCCTGCAGTCAGGGTGATGGAGCTATTTTCTTATTTGTATCCTACCTATTGAAGTGCTTGGGAAATCAACCAGTGTGATCTGAACATAAACCACATATGATTCGTCCCTATCTCTGAGAAATGTATATATGGCTAGGCTTTGATCTTTCAGTCTACCAACAATAATTTATTGACTATCTAATTATCAGGTCACTTTGTTCTTAGCTTTTCCAAATAGAGTCCAAATTCCTTAGTTCAGTGGGCAAACAAAATATGGATTAATGCTACAGCAGTTTATGAGTGAATTGTTCAGTTTAGTCAGCTTTCTGTCATAGTAAAAAGAAAATACCTCAGAAAATCAGTTATATAAGAGAGAACGTTTATTTTGTTTTGTTTCAGAAATTTCAGTGCATGGTTACTTGGTATTGTTGCTTTGAGCCTCTCGTAGCAGTAGTAAATCACCAAGTGGTATAGAACAAGAAGCCATTTTACCCCATGCCACCCAAGAAGCAAGAGTGAGAAGGAGCTGAGCTCTCACCAGCCTCCTCAAGGGCATGCCCCCAATCTCTTCACTTCCTTTCCCTAAGTGCCCCCTTTTAATCTCCCCACACCTACATCACTATAGACTGCAGACAAACCTTCTACTTATGGGCCCTTTAGAGATAATCAAGATCTAAACAAGATCAATGCATAAAACCAATTTATTAGGCAGTAGCAGCATTTAAAAAATTAGAACACAGGACATAGCCAAGTGCATTGTAGGTATTAAAGGTAAATATTGTTTGACAAAGCATCTGCTTAGCTTTTTTGTTATGAATAGTTGCAAATTCAGACATCTTTCTTTTGAGATCAGGAAAAGCCATTAACAGGAAAGATCCCTTGACCTTCTCCCCACTCCATGTCTAAATTCTACTCACTATTCATATTTTGCCTATACTTCACTGCTGCAGCTCTTAGCAGCTTATCTCTTGTGACTTTAGGACTTCTGTGATGCACTAGTTCCTTCTTTCACAATACAAGCATGAGGATCTGAGTCAGTAATCTAGCCCATTTACCTACCTTAGAATGTTCCAATGTTTCCCATCCCTACCAACAAGGACTGCTTCTTTTCTGGAAGTAAATGAACCCCCATATATCCTACCTAGCAACACTCAAATATTTATGTATATATGTTTGAATGTGTGTGTGTGTGTATAACATATATTCTAACTGCTATTTATATATCTCCCATCTTTTAAGTCTATTATTTGAACAATTAAAAATATACTTAGTGAGTTATTATAATTTCAGATAAGAATAAAAATAATGCTCAGTTAGGTAACTGTGAAAAATGAGTAAGCCTAGCTCTGGACAGTATTGTCAAACTTTGACATGCCAATGGATCCCTAGGTGATTTTTTACTGGAGTGTGGATTCATGATGACATAAACGTAAGCATTTATGCTACTATTTAACCTGCATTGAGCCACATAATAAAGAAACCATACTCTTTGCAACTCTTAGGCATTCACCTCATTAAAAGTTGTATACATCCTTGGTATACATATAACATTTCTTAATTTATTCATGTATAAGGAAGCAAGTAGATGTTATGACCAGATCAAAAGTAATTTCAGAAGCATGTTTAATAATTAAGTACCAAAAAGGGAGCTCTGGTTTGGTAACCTGAAAGTCTGTGGCTTCTGAATGCAGAGGCTGATGGGAGAAACAGGTGGACACTTCAGAGAGAACACTCCAGGCTAGAAACAACAGAATACTCTGTGGCAAAGAGTTTTCACTACTATTGGAATGATTTTTTGATTGATTGGTTGGTTGGTTGGTTGGTTGGTTGGTTGATTTTTTGCTTGCTTGCTTTGTATCTCTATCTGCATGGTAAAGCCTTGGCACAATAGGAGGATAAAATAAAGAGAAAGAACAAGAACGTTCAGAGAAGGATAGGTAGAAGATATTAGAGATGAGAGAGGAAATAGACTTTTGTTCTGAAATTGGTGAAATGCAAGTTAATAAAGCATTTGAAAATTTGAATCAAACTCATCTCTAAGGATGAATACCAAGCTTCTATAGGTAAGGGTGAGATTCACTCTTGGGGAAGTTTCTAAGGCAATATTGTACATGTGGTAGTTACTATGTAGGGTACTAGAATAATAATGATTTGGAACAGTGGTGTTCAGTGGGAGGCACAGGCCATCAAAGAGTATGTTAAATTGTGTACATTTCTATTCAGGATCCCAGCCAGACCAAGAACTATCCATGAAGCTGTTCCAGACTACTATGTCCTGCTGCCCATCATGTCCAGCATGAAATGCAGAGAAGGTTATCAAATTGCTGAACTCAAGGTTAACAGGATAATTGGCCTGCAGGATACATTTGACCTGCAACACATTGTAACTTGAATTGGGTTTAAATGAAAGTGTTGGGGTAGGAAGTAATGGTTAGATTTCTCTTCTCATGCTATGATGTCTGGAGATGGATTCAGGAATTTTGACAGAGTGTCCATCTCACTGCATTCTTTTATGCTTTGGGCTTTTTTTGTTTTGTTTTGTTTTGGGGTTTGGGTTTTTTTTCTTTTTTGGACCTCATTTGCATTCAATTGTGTAGAAAGTGAAAGAAAAAGAAATGGCACCAATGTCAACAATGCTTTTCATTAGCCTTCCCAGAAAGATGGCAGTCTCAAAGGAATCACAATCACCTACTCAGGGAAAGAGCTTGGACCCAGTTGGAGTGTGTGCTTGTAAGCAACATCCATCACAGAAAAACTCCGAGAACAGGACACACACACACACACACACACACAATGCAATAGCTGTCATATGATCAATATAAAGAAGAAAGTCGACTTTGCCTTAACCAAGTAATCTCACTTCATCAGAGGTAATAATGCAATCATTTCTGAGTGTCTCTTTATATGAAGCCACAGGAGAAAGTATGTAACACTTTTAAGTAGTGTTATCAAAAGTTTGAAAACTGAGTCTGGTCTAATCTCAAAATGTACAGACTATGAGACCTTGTATAATAGAACTGGCACGAAGTCTTCAATTCTATCACCATCATGAAAAGTGTGATAAAACAGCAAAGCCCAGGATAAAGAGGAATTACCCATCCTGGCAATGAAATATGATGTCTGGTCTTTATCTTTATTTTCCTAAAAATAACAACAAAGAATTATCAAAGATACTTCTGATTATAACTAGATAAAACTTTTCCTGAATGAAAGATCTCAACAATTAAAGTTTTCACCATTTACCTAGTCACTACCCACAGAATTTCATATTCTCCACTCTGTTTATCATCTATCTAGTCATCTATCTATCATCTATCTATCTATCTATCTATCTATTATCTATCTATCATCTATCTACCCATCCATCATTCTGTATGAAAAACAAAAATCAAAACACAGTTAATACATTAAAAGTTAAATTTCTTTACTATTATAATAATATGATCATTTCTTGTAGTATAAGATATTCTTGATCTAGAATCCATGCCAAAATATTTAGGAGTTAAGTACCATGATGGATTCAATTATTCTGAATATCTCATGAAAATACTCTGTGAAAAGAGTTGGAGGCACAAGAATCATGGTGAATATATAACTATATAGAGTTCTTGCTTATAGTGTACAAGGCCCTGGGTTTATTCCCAGCACCTTAACACCACACAAAAACAAAAAAAAAAAAAATGATGAATCCTAAGAAAGAAAAATAGTGTTCTGTTGTAAACCCAGATAACTGAAAAGTCATTTAACTTCCCCAAAACCTGTCTAATCCAAAAAATGTGTGACTAGGCAGTCTTACCTGGAAAAGGCTTCTCTGTATATTACCAGAATAAAGCAAGCATATTGAGATAGACATCTTATCCTGATGGCTAAAAAGTATCATGTGATCCTGATGTGAGAAACAGGGATCTAGACACAATTTCATAATGACTTTTAAATTGATTTTGTGTTCATGTTAGATGTCATAAAGTATTTGTATTTTTCTAAATCAACTGTTGCTTCTACAGAGGATAAAACCATAATATTTTATTTTTATTACATTTATTCACTTCTTTTTATTTTCGAAATGATTTACCTGCATAGATATATGTGCACCATGTGCTATCTAGGTGCATGTGGAGATAAGAAGAGGGTGTGTGATCTCCTGGAAGCAGAATTACAGATGGTTGGGAACCACCATAGGGGACTGTGAAACAAAACTGGATCCTCTGCAAGAGCAACAAGTACTTTTAACCTCTGAGCCATCTCTCCAGCCATGAAAAAAGTAGGCAAAGTCTCAATACTCCAGATATAGAGTGCATAAATGTTAAAATCCGGTAAAATCCCCCAAAATATGTAAGAAAACAAATTGTCGCAATGAAAGTAATCTTTGCCCTCTAATTTGTTACATACAAACTATGCATAGTATGCTGTCCTAATTTTAACTTTAAATATTCAAAGATTTATGATGATAGAAATTGAAAGCTGCAGGTCTTACTATTGAACAAGATTGAAATGGCTGATTAAAAGATAATAATAACTGAGTCTTTGCTTTTGTTAGCTTTCCCAGAGAAGAATGAAAGAGAAGCTTAAATGGTACATGCCGCCTTGATACATGCATTCTCTTTTCTCGGCATTATGCCAGTTGTCCCTGCATTCATTGTCGAGTTACATTCTCTAGAGCCCACTTCATCACAGTCTTCCTCCATAGCTCGTATTCTGCTCTTGACACCATCATCTTCCACATCCCTGTATGTGTGAGATTTTTAGTGCTGTAGTCACAAATTCCCAGAAGCATACTGATGGAAAACAGCATGCATTTATATAATCTAGACAGCAACCATCTAACACCATTTTTGCCCAGTCTTGATTGCTTCTGGAGACATGTAGGGAGAGTCAGTTTTCCTGAACTTTCAAATAGTCATTGGTGCATTTTTACTCTTCTTCCAGTCTCAGATCTCTTGCCTTCTGTTTGCTTATGTTTGGAGACACTTTCTCAAATATCTCAAATATAATTTTTGATGACTTAAGAAAGCAATGTTTTTGGAAATTTTGGATGGCCCAGTTACAGATTCATTACTGGGGAAGGCTTCCCTTGCACTGCTGAAGATATCAGTCAAAGACTCTGCCCACTATTCCTTCACTACAGGCTTGATCAGTGAAATAGGTTCTGTTTTGCTTCTGTCCTATGAAATGACATGGCTGCTTTGTTGAGATCTGAATATTAGACCTGGTACTTATGGACATTTACCAACATGACCTGTAGTTGTCAACCATAGGCATTCTTCGGGCAGGAGAAGTATGTCCGTGTGACTCCCTGCTATTTAGAAAAGAAACAGAAAGCTTCTGCTCCAGATGTATGACCTTAGATACAGTTTCGGATATTCATTCCTGGATACTTATTTAATCATTTTCAACAAAATCCGTACTGGTCCCTTACGCACTGCTACACAAGCAAAAATATTTGCAAATTTTATTTCCTTTCTTCTACTTGAGAACTTATTCCTACCTTTCTCTGCAGGGTTTTTATGCCACATATTTCTGAGTTATTGATATTAATTTTATCCAGCATTAATATTCATTTCCTTAAGTAATCCTAAAGTAATTTGCTTACTATATTCCCTTGTAAGGACTTATTAACCATAGCTAAAGAGCAAAGGCTTTGGTACGTCTTGGCTCTCATTAGTTCTTTGACGTAAAATACTCCTCAGATTTGATTGTTTAGCACAAAAGAGTTTCCTATTTTAAAAAGATGCTCTCAAATGGGAATGTTCCCAATGGCAAAACCAAACTGTAATCCAATAATAATGAAGAGGGATCATGAACTGTAAACATGTACGATCAGAAAACAATATCACTTTGTTAGGAGTATCAGATGGAAACACTGGTCAGTGGGCTCTAGACATTGAAGGCTCACCCTCTTCATGAGATAAGATCACCAAGTACACACATGTGTGAGTAGTCACTCATCTTGAAATATCTTCTTGTGGTTTCTAACTCAATGGGACTAACTAAAGAGCAAACCTTGGGTCCTGAAGTCAGAGGCTTCATTTGAATGAATAAATTAATAAATAAATAAATAAATAAATAAATAAATAAATAAATAATTCAAACAGAAGAAATAACATAGAGAAAAAATTGAGAATGTTTGTAACACAACCTTTTATGGCCTACTACAGTTCTCTACTGCCATTGCATGAGACTCTTGGCTTGCATAAGAGCCACTGGTCCCTACTTTCTACATGCAGTGACGCTTATCCCCGCACCCCCCCCCCCGGGCAATTTCATTCTCATGATGGTCTCATGACTGCATAACTTCCCAAAATAAATGTAGCTGGAATTTTGTTTCCTGATTAGCCTTTTTGGTGACTGACTGGGCACTCACCCACATGATTTTATTAATCAATTGCTATGTATTTATACAAAGTCACAATGGGTTGCTTAACAACTTAGTCATAGCATCTACTAGCTTATTCTTTAAAATGTATTTATTTTATTTTATGGGTATGGGCATTTTGTCTGCATGCCTATGTATGTGCACCACGTGAATGCCCATTGCCATAGACACCTTGAGACTGGAGTTACAGACAGTTGTGAGCTGCTGTGTGGGTGCTGGTAATTGAATCTGGGTCCTCTGTAGTCTGGAGGAACAGCCAGCGCTCCCGAGTGCTGAGCCATTTTTCCAGTTCCCTACTATCTTATTCTTTTCTTTCAGATTTTATCAAAGTAACTACTGTTTACCCATACACCAATGCTTGCTTAGGCTGTACCATTGTTTGTTTTACTCCTGTCACCAGACCTAAGAACAGGAGATGGGTTTACTCACTCTGTGGCTAAAAACCAAGTTTCTGTGATAAAATACCTAACTTCAAATCCTTACTCTAACATTTCCTAACTTGGTCACCTTGACCAATTCATGAGCTTCCTTCATCCTTGGTTTCTACATCTTATGACTATTCATCTTACATAGTTGAGGATCTCATAAAGACATCTCAGAGAATCAGTACATACTTTATTTTGATAAAATTTATGTCACATATTTCTTTTCAACCCCACCATCCTTCCTATTCTTCTTCATTCCCCCGGAAATCTTGCTTCTTAATTTCATGTCATAAAATAACCATGTGATATGTATGTGTGTACCATATATGTATAATTAATTTTATGTTTTATATGAAATCTGTTATCCATCAATGAAAATCTAAAATATCTGTCTTTTATGTCTGGCTTATTTCACTTACCACTTTCCTACAAATGACATAATTTAGTTCTTTTTTTATGGATAAATGAAACTTTACTGTGCATGTATAAAAATTCTTTATCTGTCTGTCTGTCAAGGGGCACTTAGGATGATTAACTAAGTTTGTTGCTAAAAAATAATACCACAAAAAAAGATAGCATGCTAGTTTCCCTGTGCTGTGTCGAAATAGAACCCAGGAACAGTTCACAACCGAGACAAATCTGGGTGTATTTAACTTCTTAAAAAAGAGCTGCCCAGGACTGCACATAATGGTGGGACTAACTTATGTCCCTATTCCTGGTATTCAAGGGTTCCCTTTCTTCATGTCTTCACCAAGACTAACTGGAATTTTAATGCCACTTTACTGTGCAATCCCCTGTTAGCTAAGCATATTCTTTTTTGATAACTGTTTATTTTGTTAGGCCATTTATCGATTTGCTTATTTGGCTTTGTGGTATGTGGGTTTCATTTTTCTTTTCTTTTTCTTTTTCAGTTCTTTAAATATTCTGGATTAATCCTAAACCAGTGATTGTATAGCAATTGTATAGCAATAATTTTATCATTTTGTAAACTGTCTCATCATCCTTCTTATGTCACTATGCATAGGCCTCATAAGCAATCTTACTTGTCAGTCTTTTTATTTTCTTTCCTGAGCTATCTAAATCATTTACAGAACGTCCTTGCCTGTACCTCTATCTCAAATATTTTCCTCTAACAGTTTCGGAGTATCTCAGCCTTATGTTAATGTCTTAATTCATTTTGAATGATTTTTGTATGGAGTGAGTGAGAGGTAACAAATTCCATTCTTTTGCATGAGCTATCCCACTGTCCAAACACCACTGTTGAAGAGACAGTGATTTACCCAATGTATATTTTGTCAAAAGTCAGGCGGCTGTAGCTACAGAGGTTCCACTCAGGGTCCTCTGCCCTCCTCCATCCATGCACGTCTTTGCTCTTACATATGCACATCCTGGTCTTATTACCATGCTCTGAGAGATAACCTAAAATCAGTTGTAATCATGTATCCAGCGTTGGTCTTTTCACTTAGGGTTGGTTAGGACATTCAGGGTCTTTTGTGTTTCATCACAAAATTCAATATGAATTTCTTTTTTTTTATTTTATTTCTGTAAAGAATATCCTTGAGATTTTTGTGAGACTTGTGTTGGCTCTTTGAAATAGTGGGGTATTTTTGTTATCTTTAAAATAGCATGTACATAGTTGACATGTTATTGTAAGACCATTTCACTCTCTCAGAGCCTTATGTTTTTCTTTACCTCAGCCACTTTATGTTGATATTCAATGCAAGATTAAAAGTATATCACCCAAAGGATTCCCCGGCATGCAATAAAGACACATGCTCCATTATGTTCATAGCAGCCTTATTTATAATAGCCAGAAGCTGGAAAGAACCCAGATGCCCCTCAAAGGAGGAATGGATACAGAAAATGTGGTATATTTACACAATGGAATACTACTCAGCAATTAGAAACAATGAATTCACAAAATTTTTAGGCAAATGGTTTGATCTGGAAAATATCATCCTAAGTGAGATAACCCAATCACAAAAGAACACACATGGAATGCAATCTCTGATAAGTGGATATTAATTAGCCCAGAAGCCCTGAATACCCAAGGCACAAATTGCATAACAAATGACTCCCATGAAGAAGTATGGAGAGAGTCCTGATCCTGGAAAGGATTGATCTAGCATTGGAAGAGAATATAAGGACAGAGAAAAAGGAGGGAGGTGATTGGAGAAGGGATGGAGTGAAGAAGGTTTATGGGACATATGGGGAGGGGGGATCCGGGAAAGGGGAAATCATTTGGAATGTAAACAAAGAATATAGAAAATAAAAATATTTTTTTAAAAAAGAAAAGTATATCAAAAAATTTAATCATGAATTAATTTGAATATGATGATTCAACTTTGTGCTTGAGCTAAGCCAAAGATTAACTATGAGCAAAAGCCTTTATTATTACTGAAGAAAATAAAACTTGCAAATTTTTATACATATGCCTATCATTTGTCTGGTACAGAGAGAACTGAATCTTTCTTTTCTTCTGTACCTTAAATAAATCAATAGATGTCACAAAAGAGGCCCTTTTATTCTCTCCTTCTCTTCATCTACATGTTTCTACCTCTAGCCTTTCTCTTCCCTCCCAGACTAGTCAAAATGATAATTGCTGAATCCTGCACAGATGATACCATAAGGGCACATTGACTGCCCTGATTGTGTGTTCATCCACTTATAGGACCCATTCATTAGAGTTTATTACCATTGCTTTTTAGTTCAATTATTTATAATATAAAGTTAAAATTCTGCTTATATTTTCCAGGGACAGACCATTGTCCTTAAGGTAAAGTTTATATTTCAGTCACGCAATGTTTTCACTACCTGTCTGTCTTCTCTCCAGTCTTTGCTTGGCATGACTCCATGCTCAAACCATACCAACATAGCCCCCAATCAGATATGTGTTGTCTTCAACTGCAGTTGTTTGAAAAAGTAAAAATATGGCATATACAGAGTAAGTGATCCACTAACTTATGTAATAAAGATAAAATGCATAGAGTAGCAAAGTATAGATATAAATAAATAAATATCTTTGAAAATAAATATAGAATTCATAAATTGGACTCAGTTTACACAAAAAATAATAGTATGTATGAAAATACAAAGAAGGAGATAGAAAATGTCTGACTGGGCAAACAGGCATTATCACTTATAAACAGAAAGGAACATCTTGCTTTCTCACTGATAATGATGATCTCTCCAATCTTGGCCACCCATAAACAAATATCAAGGACTCCCATTCATATTCAAAATGACTCAAGAATGATAAATAAAACTCATGGTTGCTGCCGGACTAACCACCATCACCCCAGTGTGGTTAGACAAAATTTCCCTTGTTCCTTTTCCTTTGTATCATCGGTCTTCTGTGAGACCCCTCATTTAAAGTTCAGGTTTGCCCAGTATAGTCATATAATCAATTGGGAAGTATGAAAAGAAGAGTGTCAGAGAGAGAAGCGAAAGAGTTGCATGAAGGCAGAGGGTGGGATGAAAGAGGAGGGAGGGAATGGGACAGGGGGAAGACTGTATGCCTTAGAATTTATGAATTAGGGTCTCATAATGTAATTGGCTACACACCTTTCCACACCTTTCTTTTCACTATGTTTGAAAGTAACTTAATACTTTGCCTAATGTAAGTAGTCCAGTTTGATCTATAAGCCTTACTGTTATTAGCTCATTATCTCTGGGCAGTTTGCATGTTACTCTACATGGAAGCTGCCATAGCAGAAAGGTAATTTCTCCTACGATCCTAACTGTATCACAGCCTTATTTGTGTTCCTACAGCCATAACATTTTCTTACAATACCCTTCACTACAGATTTGCAGCAAATGAATACTTATTCCTTAGAAGCCCAAGCATGCTGGCTCTATGTCAAAAGCCTTCCCTTTCTATTCTGTTTCCTCACTGTGCCTTGTGTTAGGCAGCTTCTCACTGATCTCAATGATCTCCACTCTCTGATATTTGCATCACTTTATAAATTTTCTTTGGCATGACAGGACCTAGTGGCTCAATGCAAAAGGTTAGGGGGAAAAAGCAATACAATGTCATGACTAAAACTGTGTTTTAAAAAGGCTCATTAACTCTCCATTTCTTACTATTTCTGATGAAAGCTAGCTGAGAGGTGTTTCATGGTCAGGATTCTTTTAACAAACAACAGAGAAGGCACAAGAAAGACATAGACATCCTGAATTCATTAGCATGTGAGGAACTGAATCCTATATAAAACCATGTGAGTGATCTCAGGAGTTCAAGACCGTCCTCATTCAAGCCTTCAAGTAAAACTAGAGTCCTGCCAACAGCATGATTATAAGTTGATTAAACAGCTTGAGAAAAATGCATCAAAATATACCAAGCCAATATTCCTACCCATATAATTGTAAAGATGGCAGATGTTACTTTATGCTATGAATTTTGATGGGTGTAACTGGTATAGTACAATGTTAATAGTCATGTATTCTCTATGCGCACATCTTTCTTAGCACTTCCGACTTTTCTCATTCACATTAAAAACAAATTCTATGTTAGTTCTTGTTTCTAAGGGCCTTGCATCCATTTGAACATGTTAGGTCCCTGACTGTAGCAGTTATTCAAAATCTCCTTATGGTAAATAATTTAATGAAAATCTATAATAGCAAACATTTATTGAACCCTTGCCTTTCAGGGCAATGATTCCCCTTCTTTGTAAATATTATTCAAGCTAATAACTAACAGTTGCATCCTAGAATAAAACCAAACCACAAAGACAAAGATCATTGGTCTAAGGTCAACAGTTGATGGAATCTGACAATGAATACAGCAGTCTACAATGAAGTCTCCTTTTAACCACATTAATATTATATCCAACTTCTTTATACAGCATGATTTTCTTTTAATTTACACATACTTACTAGTTGACTGCTTGTGTAAAGGAAAGTGATTCATAAACATCATATAAAAAAAGCATCACACATTATTTTTCTGGATGACTTTCTTTTATTCCTTCTGAGCCAAGGAGACTTGCACGTTGGCAACAGAGGAATTCGTTGAGTCTTCCCTCAGGATCCATTATCATCTGTGATGATGTGAAACAGAAACCATCAGTCCACAGAGACCCTTTCAATTCCCCATGCTGTCTGAGTGAAAACTACAGACTGGAGCATTTTCAAGAGGCTTTATTACTGTCAATTTTTGTTGCCATTTTAAACCTATTATTTTAAATGAGCTCACTCCGAAAAAAAAAGTGTGTTATCTCCTTGAAATAAGATCCGTTAACACACAGCAATCTCATTGAATCACAGTTACAGTGGAACCTGGAGTGGTGCTAATCACAAATGAAGATTGGTCTGGGATTGGAGAGATGTCATGGACTTAATAGACCCAACGATGTGAGCATCTGTGTCTCTTGTCCTTAATCCTTGACCAGCATTCCCAGGAGATTAAACTTTAACACAGAACACTTTTTTTAATGCCTTTCTTATTTGATATGTGAACTATACTCACTAAGGCAAACTAGGTGTTTGATCACACAACATGTGGAATTTTTATGATCTTGATTTATCAAATTAGAGTCAACTGTTAAAATTAAAAAAAAAAACTATAGTAAGCAAGCAATTAAAAGCCAAGTGTGGGGCTTACAAGATGGATCAATAGGTCAGAGCACTGGTTGCTTTTCTGGGGGACCTGGGTTTGATTCTCATCACTCAACAGGCAGCTCCAACCCATCTGTAACTCCAGTTTCAGGAGATCGGGTACCCTCTTCTGGATTCTGCAGGCACCAGACATGCACTTTGCACACATGCACTTGATATCCATGCAGGCAAAACACTCAAACACATGAAATAAAAGATAAAATTAAATTAAAATAAGAAAGCCCGAGTGTGTTACAAAAGAGAGTTTCTCAACTTGACTTCCTCTCTATAAAGACTGAGTCAAGGAACAAAGTTTGGTGACTTAAAGGATAAGTTATGGTACACAGAGACCTGAGCAAAGGAGAAAACTGGCCACCCAAAAAGAGAAATCATATTTCCATTGTCTAGAATCTGAGATTCAGAAATTACTTCTAAGGTCATGAAATATTTTTTTAGTTCTATTTATTATAACCCATTGAGGCTAGTTAATTTTCTTCATATGGTTTTAATGGATTAAAATATACAAAGAATGAGGTTGTGGCAAACCAGGGGCTATAATTGCATTTGGTTGACAAGCATGGCACCAGGAATCAGTTGGTCATTAGGCACTTGAGTCCTACATTCCAGCTACTACTCTTGTTAAATAGAGACATGGTTGGACTTGGTTTATTTGTCCTCATGGTGGTGTAAAGGAGTCTGAAGAAGCCTGCCATATTAGGTCAGGGGGACTTGGGGCACTTTAATCTAATGCTTCATGTTTCCCAGAAGATAACAGATTTTGTAACTTCATTCGTATGACACTTCACATCCTGCCAGGTTCTCAATCATTTCTAACATAGGACTTTTATAACACACAAACTAAAATGGTGATATGTATTGTATTGCCCAGAATTAATTAATTAATTAATTAATTAATTAGAAACAAAGGATAGCAAAGGCTGGTGTTGAAGAGAAGGCTTTACAGTTAAGAGCTCCAGTCGCCCTGCCCTTGAGGAAGACCCTGATGGGATTCCCAGCACCCATATGGCAGCTTCAAACTTTCTGTATCTTCAGTTTCAGGAAATATAAGCCATTTTCTGGTCTCTAAGAGCATCAGGCACACATGTGTTGCACTTATCAACATGCACCCAAAACACCAATACACATAAAATAAAAATAGTAAAACTTTTGTGGGATGGTGGCAAAGATGGCAGAGACTATTGTATATGTGACTCATCAACTACCCCAGTCTCAGGAGTCGGCTCAGCTTGCAGCCTCTGGTCTACAGAATCAGTGAGGAACCTACAAGACTGTCTCCTGACCCCATAGAACATGAGGATGTAACTGAAACTTACTACCTCGAAGGTTTTAGAATCAAACTAATAAGATCAATTATGAAAAATAACTACTTTTAAACCGTTTGACTCCTGTAAGGAATTACTGGAAACTGGTCTGACAGTATTGTATATTGTCATGTCATTTCTTCAAAACCGTGATCAATAGAGGAAAAGTACAGAGGAGTGTTTTGTATGACTTTTGTCCAGTGTTTCCTTTGAGTTGAATTATATTATTGAAAACCAGGTCACTGACAAGTCTTCATGAGCCTCCTACCAAGGTTACTGTTTTAGTTCATTTGTGCTGCTATTTCCCAGTATCTCAGACTCAGGAAAGTCTAAATAACTGAAATTTGTTGGTTTGTGTTTCTGGGAGCTGGAAAGATCAAGACCAGAGACTAGAACCTACAAAGGGCATTTTTGTACCTTCATCCATAGCAGTTAGGAAATGTAGAAGAGAGTGAGGAAGGAGGTGATATGCTTACCATGCTTGTATCTGTTTTTATCATTTAACAATTTTTATTAATTTTAAATTTTTCATGCAGTATATTTTTTCATATTCTTTCCTTTCTCCAGCTTCTCCTAGATACTGCCCCCTCCCAACCATCCAAATTCATTCTCTTTCTCTCTCTCTCTCTCTCTCTCTCTCTCTCTCTCTCTCTCTCTCTCGCTCTCGCTCTCGCTCTCTTTCTCTCCCTCCCTCCCTCCCCCTCTCCCTCTCCCCCCCTCTCTCTCAAGTTCCTTTACACCAAGAGGCCTTATGATCTAATCTATTAATACTTCCATATAACAGGAAGCAAAGGCCTTTCCAAACTAAAGATATGAAAACACTAAAGTGTTTGTAAATGCAGATCTACTCTTTACCACAGATTTTCAAGAGTAAACACAAAAACACAAAACTTCACTGCCCAGATGTCAAACGGCCGCCTTCCATTCCATGGGGCATAATTGTTTCTCATCCAAAATGGAAAACCAGACAAAACAAACAAGATATACAACAGACCCTGCTGTCTTTTGCCCAGCAGAGTATAGAATTCTGCCTCTGTGATCCATTAACCTATTTACATAAGTCATTAAATGGTCAGACTGTGAAACCAAATTCCCAGTCTCTGTTGACACCAATAAATGTCTTAGTTACTATATGCAATCCAGAAACAAAAACAAAACAAAAAACTGTTGGAGGAGAATGTTAGAATGAACAATGTCATAATCTACTGCTGCTTGAATATATCTTCTCAGAGAAGCCATAAAAGACATACCTGGAGACGTCCCAGGAGATATATGGTTTTTTATTATTGAAAATTTTATACATTGATATAATGTGTTTTGGTAAAATCCACCCCCATTCCTTCACCTCCAATTCTTCCCCTATCTTTCCTAACTAGTTTCCCCTACCAACTTCATCTGCTTTTTTTTCTCACCCATTGATTTCACTTAACACTTTCTGTTTGTACATAGTTGTAAGACCAACCACCATCCATTGGAGCAAGGCAACATCCTGAAGAAAACTGACTCTACTTCCCCTAGCAGACATCAATTGCTGATAATTACTAAGATAGAGGGTGAGACTTCATGTTCCCCCAACTTCCATGCTGGGATAAGATACACATTCTGACAATAGTTCTTACCAGGATCCATTAGATGACGCCATAGAATAATAGGGTACCTCAAAAACTGTTGTAACAAGCACATTATTGAAACAAAGGACAAATAATTTAATTAAGTGGTTAATTAGTAAGACAATAAGTGAGGTGTTCTATCCAGTTCAGGGTGCCCAAGTTGTAAAAAGAATGGGTAAATAAAGGCAAGGTGGACACACCAGGCAGGGCTCACAGGACAGCTAATAACTGCTACTGTGGGTTTATAAGTAAGCCCTGTTTACCATCAGTCCATCATTTTCTACAACATGCCAGACTTCAGAGTAGCTTAAAAGCAATGAGAGTTTAGCCTGACCTCTGGGCAGGTGGAGAAGGTTTGAAAATTTCATACAATTCTCCTTGTGAATTTAAGCTCACAATTAAAGTTTAAGAGTCGAAGGCGATAGGGAGGGGTGCTTTAAAACCAGATCTTCCTATGGTTTCCCTAATAATTGGAGAAGTGGCTATCTATGACTCTGTTGCCTGCCACTGGCTCCACTTCCCCTAACTGGACTGCCTGGTTGGGCCTCAGTGTAGAGGATGCACTTAGACTTTCTGTGACTGGATGTCCCATGGCAGGATGGTACCAAAGGGAGCTTCCCCTTCTCTGAGGAGAAGAGGAAGGAGCAATGCAGAGAAGGATTTTCAAGGGTGGGACTCTTGAAGAGAGGAGGGGAGGCATGCAACAGATAGGTAGGTTGGTAGGTAGACAGACAAACAGACAGACAGACAGACAGGTAGATAGATAGATAGATAGATAGATAGATAGATAGATAGATAGATAGATAGATGATAGATGGATGGATGGATGGATGGATGGATGGATGAGTGGGTGGGTGGATGGGTGAATGGGTGGATGGATGGATGGATGGATTAGATAGATGGATGGATGCATGGATGGATGGACAGACAGATAGATGGATAGATGAACGAACAGATGGATGGATGGACAGACAAACAGACAGACAGATGAAACTAGATCTGGGCCTTGAAGGCAGAGCAAGGCCCAGCACAGAAGTACAACTCCTGGCCATGGTTTTTGCCCCTCTGACTATACAGTTTTCCTTAGGACCCAACAGTAATGGCCCACAGAGAGGAATGCAAGTGTGGAAGGTGCCCACCATGGCTCGTTAGCACACACACACTTGTAACTGCAGTAGTAAATGTAGCCTTTACATTTCTTTATGAAAGAAAATAATTATGTGTAGCAAATTTGACTGTAAAATTCAGGAAATGATGTTAAAAGAGAGCATTATTCATGCTTACTCCATTCAGAGATATTTCCCAATAACATGAGTGATAAGTTCTAATTATTAGTAAATCCTTCATTTATCATAAAATTGTTGATATTTAATTAATATTAAGTTAATACAGCATGTTTGCATATTTAACTATACTTTTAAATATATTTAAAAATAGGATTAAAATATAAATATGTATTATTTGGACAGTTTGCTATACTCACAAATGTATTAGCTAATTTGCCTGAACGTTGCATCTTATATAAATTTACATTTGATTGGAAGTCTTATGATGGCATTAATACAGGCATGAGTCAAGCAAATTCTTGCCCATGGAAATTATCCAAATGCCAGTAATCTGTGTTTGTTTGTTTTTTATTTTATTCGATATATTTTTTATTTACATTTCGAATGATTTCCCCTTTTCTGGTTCCCCATTCCCCGAAAGTCACATAAGCCCCCTTCCCTCCCTCTGTCCTCCACCCATCCCTTCCCAATTCCCTGTTCTGGTTTTGTCTTATACTGCTACACTGGGTCTTTCCAGAACTAGGGGCCACTCCGCTGTTCTCCTGTTCTCCTGGTACCTCATTTGAAGTGTGGATTATGTTTTGCATATTCCAGTTTTCCAAGCTAATATCCACTTACTAGTGAGTGCATACCATGATTGATCTTTTGAGACTGGGTTACCTCACTTAGTAAGATGTTCTCCAGCTCCATCCATTTGCCTAAGAATTTCATGAATTCATTGTTTCTAATGGCTGAATAGTACTCCATTGTGTATATATACCACATTTTTTGCATCCACTCTTCTGTTGAGGGATACCTGGGTTCTTTCCAGCTTCTGGCTATTATAAATAGGGCTGCTATGAATATAGTGGAACATGTATCCTTATTGCATGCTGGGGAATCCTCTGGGAATAAGCCCAGGAGTGGTATAGCAGGATCTTTCTGAAGGGACAGGCCCAGTTTTCTGAGGGACTGCCAGACTGATTTCCAGAGTGGTTGTACTAATTTGCAACCCCACCAGCAGTGGAGGAGTGTTCCTCTTTCTCCATGTCCTCGCCAACATCTGCTGTCTCCTGAGTTTTTAATCTTAGCCATTCTGACTGGTATAAGGTGAAATCTCAGGGTTGTTTTGATTTGCATTTCCCTGATGACTAGTGAAGTTGAGCATTTTTTAAGATGTTTCTCCGCCATCCAAAGTTCTTCAGGTGAGAATTCTTTGTTTAACTCTGTACCCCATTTTTAATAGGGTTATTTGGTTTTCTGGGGTCTAACTTCTTGAGTTCTTTGTATATATTGGATATTAGCCGTCTACCTGATGTAGGGTTGGTGAAGATCTTTTCCCAATTTGTTGGTTGCCGATTTGTCCTTTTGATGGTGTCCTTTGCCTTACCGAAACTTGGTAATTTTATGAGGTCCCATTTGTCAATTCTTGATCTTAGAGCATACACTATTGGTGTTCTGTTCAGGAACTTTCCCCCTGTACTGCTGTCCTCAAGGGTCTTCCCCAGTTTCTTTTCTATTAGCTTCAGAGTATATGGCTTTATATGGAGGTCCTTGATCCATTTGGAGTTGAGCTTAGTACGAGGAGACAAGGATGGATCAATTCGCATTCTGCTGCATTCTGACCTCCAGCTGAACCAGCACCATTTGTTGAAAAGGCTATCTTTTTTCCATTGGATGTTTTCAGCCCCTTTGTCAAGGATCAAGTGGCCATAGGTGTGTGGGTTCATTTCTGGATCTTCAATCCTGTTCCATTGATCCGCCTGCCTGTCACTGTACCAATACCATGCAGTTTTTAACACTATTGCTCTGTAGTATTGCTTGAGGTCAGGGTTACAGATTCCCCCAGAATTTCTTTTGCTGTTGAGAATAGTTTTAGCTATCTTGGGTTTTTTGTTATTCCAGACGAATTTGATAATTGCTCTTTCTAACTCTATGAAGAATTGAGTTGGGATTTTGATGGGTATTGCGTTGAATCTGTATATTGCTTTTGACAAAATGGCCATTTTAACTATATTAATTCTGCCGATCCATGAGCATGGGAGGGTTTTCCATTTTTTGAGGTCTTTGTCTATTTCCTTCTTCAGAGTATTGAAATTCTTGTCATATAGATCTTTCACATGTTTGGTAAGAGTCACCCCAAGGTACTTTATACTGTTTGTGGCTATTGTGAAGGGTGTCGTTTCCCTTATTTCTTTCTCAGCCTGCTTATCCTTTGAGTATAGGAAGGCTACTGATTTGCTTGAGTTGACTTTATAACCTGCCACTTTGCTGAAGTTGTTTATCAGCTGTAGGAGTTCTCTAGTGGAGTTTTTTGGGTCACTTAGGTAGACTATCATATCATCTGCAAATAATGATAATTTGACTTCTTCCTTTCCAATTTGTATCCCTTCGACCTCCTTATGTTGTCGAATTGCCCGAGCTAGTACCTCAAGTACAATATTGAAAAGATAAGGAGAAAGTGGGCAGCCCTGTCTAGTCCCTGATTTTAGTGGGATTGCTTCAAGTTTCTCTCCATTTAGTTTGATGTTGGCTACCGGTTTGCTGTATATTGCTTTTACTATGTTTAGGTATGGGCCTTGAATTCCTGTTCTTTCCAAGACTTTAAGCATGAAAGGATGCTGAATTTTGTCAAATGCTTTTTCAGCATCCAATGAAATGACCATGTGGTTTGTTTCTTTGAGTTTGTTTATGTAGTGGATTACATTGATGGATTTCCGTATATTGAACCAACCCTGCATCCCTGGGATAAAGCCGACTTTATCATGGTGGATGATCGTTTTTATGTGTTCTTGGATTCAGTTGGCAAGAATTTATTTAGTATTTTTGCATCGATGTTCATAAGGGAAACTGGTCTGAAGTTCTCTGTCTTTGTTGGATCTTTGTGTGGTTTTGGTATCAGCGTAGTTGTGGCTTCATAGAAGGAATTGGGTAGTGTTCCTTCTGTTTCTATTTTGTGGAATAGTTTGAAGAGTATTGGTGTTAGGTCTTCTTTGAAGGTCTGATAGAATTCTGCACTGAAGCCATCTGGTACTGGGCTTTTTTTGGTTGGAAGGCTTTCTATGAACCCTTCTATTTCTTTAGGGGTTATGGGACTGTTTAGATGATCTATTTGGTCCTGATTTAATTTTGGTATTTGGTATTTGTCTAGGAAATCGTCCATTTCCTCCAGATTCTCCAGTTGTGTTGAGTATAGGCTTTTGTAGTAGGATCTGATGATTTTTTTTTAATTTCCTGTGTTTTTGTTGTTATATCCCCCTTTTCATTTCTAATTTTGTTAATTTGGATACTTTCTCTCTGCCCTTTGGTCAGTCTGGCTAAGGGTCTATCTATCTTGTTGATTTTCTCAAAAAAACAGCTTCTGGATTCATTGATTCTTTGTATGGTTCTCTTTGTTTCCACTTGACTGATTTCAGCGCTGAGTTTGATGATTTCCTGTCTTCTACTCCTCCTGGGTGAATTGGCTTCTTTTTGTTCCAGGGCTTTCAGGTGTGTCCTTAAGTTGCTAATATATGCACTCTCCATTTTCTTTTTGGAGGCACTCAGGGCTATGAGGTTTCCTCTTAGCACTGCTTTCATTGTGTCCCAAAGATTTGGGTATGCTGTGCCTTCATTTTCATTAAATTCTAAGAAGTCTCTGATTTCTTTCTTTATTTCTTCTTTGGCCATGGTGTCATTGAGTAGATTATTGTTCAGCCTCCATGTGTGTGTCATTTTTGTTGCCATTGAAAGCCACTTTTACTCCATAGTGATCTGATAGGAGGCATGGGAATAGTTCTATCTTTTTATATTTGTTGAGGTCTGTCTTGTGACCAATTATATGGTCGATTTTGGAGAAGGTACCATGAGGTGCTGAGAAAAAGGTATATTATTTTGTTTTAGGGTGGAATGCTCTATAAATATCAGTCAAGTCCAATTGGTCCAAAGCTCCAATAAGTTTTATTGTGTCCCTGTTTAGTTTCTGCTTTCATGATCAGTCCATTGAGGAGAGTGGAGTGTTGAAGTCACCCACAATAATTGTGTTGGGTAAAATGTGTGCTTTGAGGTTTAGTAAAGTTTCTTTTACGAATGAGGGTGCCATTGCATTTGGCGCATAGATGTTCAGAATTGAAAGTTCTTCTTGGTGGATTTTTCCTTTGACCAGCAAGAAGTGCCCTTCTGTATCTCTTTTGATGACTTTAGGTTGAAAATCAATTTTATCTGATATTAGAATGGCTACTCCGGCTCATTTCCTGAGACCATTGGCTTGTAAAATTGTCTTCCAGCCTTTTACTCTAAGGTGGTTTTTGTCTTTGACAATGAGGTGTGTTTCCTGTATGCAGCAAAATGTAGGGTCTTGTTTCCTTATCCAGTCTGTTAGTCTATGTCTTTTTATTGGGGAGTTGAGTCCATTGACATTAAGAGATATTAAGGAGTAGTGATTATTACTTCCTGCCATTTTCGATGTTATTTTTATATTTGAGTGGTTATCTTCTTTGGGGTTTGATAAAAGAAGGTAACTATCTTACTTTTTCCAGGGTGTCGTTTCCTTCCTTGGATTGGAGTTTTCCTCCTATTATTCTTTGAAGAGCTGGGTTTGTAGAAAGATATTGTGTAAAGTTGGTTTTGTTATGGAATATCTTGGTTTCTCCATCTATTATGATTGAGAGTTTTGCTGGGTATAGTAGTCTTGGCTGACATTTGTGTTCTCTTAGAGTCTGCATGAGATCTGCCCAGGATCTTCTAGCTTTCATGGTCTCTGGTAAGAAGTCTGGTGTGATTCTGATAGGTCTTCCTTTATATGTTACTTGGCCTTTCTCTCTTACTGCCTTTAATATTCTTTCTTTGTTTAGTATATTTGGGGTTTTGATTATTATGTGACGAGAGGTATTTCTGCTCAGGTCCAGTCTCTTTGGAGTTCTGTAGGCTTCTTGTATATTCATGGGCATCTCTCTCTTGTATATTCATGGGCATCTCTCTCAAGTTGGGAAAGTTTTCTTCCATAATTTTGTTGAAGATATTTGCTGGCCCTTTAAGTTGTAAATCTTCACTCTCATCTATACCTATAATTCTTAGGTTGGTCTTCTCATTGTGTCCTGGATTTCCTGGATGTTCTGGGATACAAGCTTTTTGCATTTTGCATTTTCTTTGACTGTTAAGTCAATGGTTTCTATGGTATCTTCAGCATCTGAGATTCTTTCTTCCATCTCTTGTATTCTGTTGTTGATATTTGCACCTATGGCCCCTGATTTCTTCTCAAGGTTTTCTATCTCCAAAGTTGTCTCCCTTTGTGATTTCTTAGTTGTTTCTACTTCTGATTTTAGATCCTGGATGGTTTTGCTTAGCTCCTTCACTTGCTTGTTTGTGTTTTCCTGTAATTCTTTAAGAGACTTTTGTGTTTCCTCTTTCATGACTTCTGCTGTTTGACTCACTTTCTCCTGCATTTCTTTAAGTTTTTTTTTGTGTGTGTGTTTCTTCTTTATTGGCTTCTATCTCTTGAGCTTTATTCTCCTGAATTTCTTTAAGTGATTTTTGTGTTTCCATTAATTGGGTTTCTAGTTTATTCATGTTCCCCTGTATTTCTTTAAGAGATTCATTTATGTCCTTTTTGTGTTCTTCTAGCAGCATCATGAACAGTATTTTAAATCCAAATCTTGTTTTTCTGGTGTTTTTGCATAATAAGGGCTTGCTGATGTTGGAGAGCTTGGTTTAGATGCTGCTATATTGCCTAGGTTTCTGTTAGTAGCGTTCCTGCGTTTGCCCTTTGCCATCTTGTTATTTCTGGCATTAGTTGGTCTTGTCTCTGGCTGGTATTTGTGCCTCCTGTGAGGCTATATGGCTATTTCTGCAACACTGGATGGCTGGGTTTCCCCTGTTACAGATTGCTAATGCGCTGCCCTCCTCTTGGGTGTCCCTGCAGCCCTAACGTGCCTTGCCCCAGGTTGTCTGTGTGAACCAGGGGGTGCCCGTTTGCTCCTTCAGTGAGTGCTGATGGTCTGTGCTGCTGTGGGACCTTTTCTGAGTGCTGGTCACTCTGCTGGGCAGCCTATCTCCCAACCAGGTTGGTGCACACAAGGCTAGCCTAGCTGCTGAGGCCCTGAGTCTAGGCAAAAGCTTGGCAGGCTAAGGCCCAAGCAAAGTTCCCCTTAGGCTATGAGTGTTAATTGATTCAGTCAGGTGTGCTCCCTGAAAGTGCCGGGAGAGTCTGCTGGGCTAACAACCTCCTAGCTGGGTTGGCACACAGATGGCCCACAGAGCAGCCCAGGGCCTGAGGTACACAAATATAACCCAAGGCCTGTCTGTCTTAGACCCCCTGCTATGTTAGCCTCGGGCTATGACTCTTAGCTGACTTTGCCTGCTAGGACTCTCTGGCATCCTGTAGTCAAAATGGCGGAGTGTGCGCTGGGCGGGCAATCAACCTTCTGGCCTGGTTCGCACACCAATGCTCACGGTTCGCACACCAATGCTCACGCCCCCCCCCCTGCGATGTTGGCCTTGGGTTATATTTGTGTACCTCAGTCTGTCTGATCTTTCTGGTGCCTGAGATCCAAGATGGCGGAGAGGCTCTTGTAACTGACTGGCGGGAGGCAGAGTTCTGATGTGGCTTCTTGGTTCCACTGCTGATGGCCCTTCTGCTGGACCAGCTCCTGTGTTTGTTTTTTTAACCAGTGCATTCAATATGATTTTTAGTAAGAAATTTAATCAGAGTAATAAACATGAATCTTTACTATAAATTTGTTTTCCAAATGTTGGCATAATTTTTTTACATGCAGACAATACATTGGTCTGTTTCTATCTCCTGAGAAATCATGATTTCAGTATTTCCTTGAGTTCCTGTTAATTCTATTATGCCTACACATCCATTTTAAGGCAGACACTGGGCACGCATTGGTAAATGACTTTTTATGAGATCATTTGCCGTGTAATACTTGCCCTCTCTTCAAGCAACTGTCACACCAGGAAACAAATAGTCAAACAAAGACATGTGTAATTGCAAACTGTGATGAAATATATGAGGGAAGTCATGTCCATGCCGAACACCAGTGCCCAATTATGGGAATAGAATTTCTGACTAACAATATATTTCAGAACATTAGTGTCAATATCATTATTAAATATCAGTTAGTGTAAATCCATGTAAGAGAGAGATAAAGTTCTGTTTCCATTTATTATAGCTATTCTAAGATAGAATCCAGAAAGGCAACCCTGCCCAGTTCAAAATGACATGTAGCATGAGGCTGAAAGTAAGGCTTATTCAAGGACTTTTCTCTTAGTACGAGGACACCAAATTTGAGTGTATTAAAGAGATCGAAATGCATTGGAATGTGCCTCTATTTGCTTTCATTTTCTTTGAAGGGACAACGGCTGGGAAGATAATCGGGGAAAAGAGGGAGTGGAGAAATAAGAGAGAATAGAAAAGGAAAAGCAAGCTGGAGGGAATGGGAAAGGATGGTGCAGGATGGTGAAAGGAATGAATGCAGAAAGAGGAAGAACTTCGAGATCATCACAATTGCGACTTCTTCTGTATCAAACCATCTCTTCTCCCTCCTCCTCCCTCCCTCCCTCTTTCCTCTCTCCCTTCCTCCCTGGTTTAACATTTCAGCAATTTATTTTGCTACCTGTGGTTTCTTAGGGCATATATGATAGTGGTTTATTTTTACAAAATTTCCATAAATGTTGCTTTCTGCAAACATCCTTTCTAGTTTGGGGTCTTGTTTGCTTTTCTATACAAATTTGTGTAGCTATTTATCATAGGTAGCAGGAGTTTACCAGTTGTGATTACATTACGAACATTATTGGGGGCTGCAGAGAGAGCTCCGCAGTTAAGAGGACTTGCAGCTTCCTCAGAGGACTTGTATTCATTTCTAATCACCCACCTTAGGTTGATAAACGACCACTCACAACTCTGGTTCCAAGAGACAGCACCTTCTTCTGAATTCCATAACACATGTATACAGTGACCATATTCACAAACACACACACACATACACACATAAACACAAACACATACACAACACAAATATGCCCTGTATGCATGTACACAAACACATGCACACATAATTTTAAAAAGGGAGAAAATAGTTCTTAATCGTTTGTATGCTGATGAGCAAGTAACTTCAAGTAAAATGTCCAGGTCAAAACACAACTCTTGTCAAAACGCTTATCACAGCAAGAGCATCTATTGATTTTCTCTTCACCATTGTATGATGTCTAAATCCACCCATAGGGATATAAAC
Source organism: Apodemus sylvaticus (assembly GCF_947179515.1). Taxonomy (NCBI): domain Eukaryota; kingdom Metazoa; phylum Chordata; class Mammalia; order Rodentia; family Muridae; genus Apodemus; species Apodemus sylvaticus. The sequence continues at coordinate 38,238,904 of NC_067482.1, read as the reverse complement.
ATCCATTATTATCACACATTCATTTGGTGGTTGGAAATACTCTTTAATTTGTTTAATTTATAATTTCTTCATTATAGAAAAGAATATAACCTCTAATTTCAAAATAGTATTTAATGATATCAGACCCTTCCAGAATTTACCTAATTAACATTGGCTTTATAAAAGTTAATTTAAAAACTAATTTTATTTTGCAACTCTCATAATGCACCCATCATAACAATTTGTGTTTAACCAAAACAAAGCAAAGAGGCATAAAAATGGTCTGGGGACCACGTGGGAGGGAGGAGGACAGGACATTCACAGGAGGCAGTGGTGAGATAATCTGGCACTCAAGAAAGCTTTCATATCATTAGATGATCATCTTAATTATGAGTTTCAGTGGTATAGAGATATGCCATAATTTAGAAAAGTCACATTGTCAATAAAATGCCATTTATCCCCCTTTTAAGCTGATAAGTGTAAAAGGCGACTAAATGTGTGATGTAACATGCATTGTGTCCTATTCTGAACATAGTGTTCCTGACATTGTGATGAAAATGGATATGATATTAAAACTCAAAGGAAAGAACGGAGACTCTTAAATCACGTTCCTGAATATATAGAATGCCCATAAATAGGAGGGCAAAATGAGTGAAAATTTATCCCAGGGCTGATGCATGTTATGCCATCAACTAATTTTAGGATTTCTTCCATTAGTGCTTATTTAATGGAAAGTACTAATGTGCCAAAGCTGCTCTTTTTCATAGTTGGGGGAATTTTTCAAGTGTGTGTTTTCCTTCCTTGTGTTTATTTTTGCTCTGTTTTCTGTCTCTGTGAAACAGCTCTGTCTAGATAAGGCTGTATCTTAAATGCTTGGTGACTCCTGCATCATATCTCCCTCCCTAGAGAGTACTATTTTAGGATGACTGATCACTTCTTAGCAAACACGTCAGGCCTTGGTTTGGGTAGGAAAAAAAAAACAGTACAAGGCAATAAAGCAGTTTTACACATAATCCCTACACTAACAGCTCTGAAGAAAGACTCGGTTGTTTGTCCTGCCTCTTAATTCCTGCTCCTTTTGTAAATGATCCTATGAATATCTTAGAATAATACTTATTGATTCTGCACCCACAGCATTCCCTTGAAGTTAACATTTTCTTTCGAATTTAGTGTCTCTTTTACTTCAATATCTAGGTCTCTCTCCATTACTTATAGGTTTCTACTGTGCTAATTTCTTATAATATATCTAGAAGAGACATTTATGAGAACTAAAATGGTAAGAAGATGGTGTTCTGGTTGGGAGGAGGTAGATTTGATTGTTCCTATTTCCTGAGGCATAATTTAGCAAAGAATTTAAAAGCTAATATTAGACATTATAGAAAATATAAATTCCAATGCTATATGATTATAGTGACATGATTCAGGAAAAAAATGAGTCAGATACCTATGGTAAGACATGATCAGAGCTGGCTATGTGCCCTTACCAGGAGTCTGTTTGATCACTGTTGCTCTATCAGTAAGTCTCTGCACACCCCACCCCCACACTGATTTGTGAACTGCTTTTCATATTTGCAAAACGGTCCATGAATCACTCTGGCCCAACAGAATTGAATAATAATGATCCCATTTAAACAACATTTGGAATATAGATAATTGTCTGAAAATGACTGCCTGGGATTGCACAGAGAGGAGTCATTAGCATTCAACACCAAGTCTACAAAACAGAGGGAGAGAAGTAGCCTGGGATCAAGAAGTTAAAAAGTAATGATTTGAGATAAAGACCCAATTTCATGATTCTGGTTATGGATATACAGACTTCCCAGCACCATCATTGAAGAGGCCAACTTGTGAAGATTGTGTTCTCAGTCCTATGTCAGAATCAACTGACTCCACATAAAAGAGTTCAGTTCTAGAATGCTTACTCTTTTGTGCTAGCTTGCAGGTCTAGTTTTATTATAGTAAGATGCTGTTTAATTACTTGCACCTTGTAGCACAATCTGAAATCAAAACTGGGGTATCGCTCATTTTGTTGCATTTACTCATGACTCTGTTGACTACATGATGTTTGTGGTTTGGTTAGAAATATCGGATTGTTTCTTTCTCTTGGTAATAGTAAGTAATAGTGTGTTGTGCCTTTTCAATAGCAGTGAGAAAATAAATGCCAAGTGCTCTCACCAGAAAAATACATAAATAAAAGATAAGCACTTGAGGTTGATTTAATTATTACACACTGAACTCATCACATTATTCTGCAAACATCTACATCTATAATTGGTTAATTTATCATTTAAAAATAGATATTAGTTCCTTCGAAGTCTACATTTTGGTTGGTCCAGATTTACTCTTCAACCTGCTGATATTTGCCCACTTCAATCTCTCTTCCCATCCCATCTTTATCTCCTTGAAATTCTTCCTCTAGGTATGGACCCAGGGGCCAAGGTCTCCCTAGATCTTATCTATCACCCCTTTTAGCCTTTCTTCTTTCAATACCATCTCTTTCTTTGTCACTTCTTGTGGACTCGCAGAGCTGCTCGCTACCAGGTACTCCACAGAAACCACACTTGGCTGGATTTTAATAGAGCCCATACCTGCCCTACTTTTCGGGGATCCAGAGGGGGCCACAGTAACCAAACAACAGAACACCCAGTCAACAAATCAAGACTAGATATCTTCGCCAGGAATCATTTCAAACATTGTAACTCTATATACCTAACTTCCCGAGCAGAACCACACACATATACAACCATGACAATATCTTTTTTAGAAGTCAGGAATTCTATTGTAATAGTTCCTGAAAAAAAATAATTTAGCTGAAGTACAAGGCAAGAACTTCAAAATACAAACTATGAATGGTTCAAAGATCTTAAATAATATATTAATAGTCTTAAAAAAGACTTGGAGAAACCAAGATATTCCATGACAAAACCAAGTTTACCCAATATCTTTCCACAAACCCAGTCCTACAAAGGATAATAGGAGGAAAACAGCAATACAAGGAGGGAAACTTCACCCTGGAAAAAGCAAGATAGTAACCTTCTTTTATCAAACCGAAAAGAAGATAACCAATCAAATATAAAAGATAACATCAAAAATGACAGGAAGTAATAATCACTATTCCTTAATATCTCTTAACATCAATGGAATCAATTCCCCAATAAAAAGACATAGACTAACAGACTGGATATATAAACAGGACCCTACATTTTGCAGCATACAGGAAACACACCTCAGGGTCAAAGACAAGCACTACCTCAGGGTATAGGGCTGGAAAATAATTTTACAAGCAAAAGGTCTCAGGAAACAAGCCATAGTAGCCATTCTAATATCAGATAAAATAGACTTTCAACCTAAAGTCATCAAAAGAGACACTGAGGGGCACTTCTTGCTGGTCAAAGGAAAAATTCACCAAGAAGAACTCTCAATCCTGAACATCTATGCTCCAACTGCAGGGGCAATCTCATTCATAAAAGAAACTTTACTAAAGCTCAAAGCACACATTGCACCTAACACAATAATTTTAGGTGACTTCAACACTGCACTTTCCTCAATGGACTGATCAGGAAAACAGAAACTAAACAGGGACACAGTGAAACTAATTGAAGCTTTGGACCAATTAGATTTAACAGATACATATAGAACATTTCATCCTAAAGCAAAAGAATATACCTTTTTCTCAGCACCTCATGGTACGTTCTCCAAAATCAATCATATAATTGGTCACAAGACAGACCTCAACAAATATAAGAAGATGGAAATAATCCCAGGCCTCCTATCAGATCACTATGGAGTAAAAGTAGTCTTCAATAGCAACAAAAACAACAGAAAGCCCACATACACATGGAAACTGAACAATACTATACTCAATGATACCTTGGTCAAGGAAGAAATAAAGAAAGAAATTAAAGACTTTTTAGAACATAATGAAAATGAAGACACAACATACCCAAATCTATGGGACACAATGAAAGCAGTGCTAAGAGGAAAACTCATAGCTCTGAGTGCCTCCAAAAAGAAAATGGAGAGAGCATACACTAACAGCTTAATGACACACCTGAAAGCCCTGGAACAAAAAGAAGCTATTTCACCCAGGAGGAGTAAAAGGCAGGAAATCATCAAACTCAGTGCCAAAATCAATCAAGTAGAAACAAAGAGAACCATACAAAGAATCAACAAAACCGAATCTAAGAACACATCAAAACGAGCTGGTTCTTTGAGAAAATCAACATGATAGGTAAACCCTTAGCCAGACTAACCAAAGGGCACAGAGAGAGTATCCAACTTAACAAAATTAGAAATGAAAAGGGAGATATAACAACAGAAACTGAGGAAATTCAAAAAATGATCAGATCCTACTACAAAAGCCTGTACTCAACACAACTGGAGAATCTGGAGGAAATGGACAGTCTCCTGGACAGATATCAAACACCAAAATTAAGTCAGGATCAGATAGATCATCTAAACAGTCCCATAACCCCTAAAGAAATAAAAGGGGTCATAGAAAGTCTCCCAACCAATAAAAGCATAGGACCAGATGGGTTCAGTGCAGAATTCTATCAGACCTTCAAAAAAGAGCTAACACCAATACTCTTCAAACTATTTCACAAAATAGAAACAGAAGGAACACTGCCCAACTCATTCTACGAAGCCACAATTATGCCGATAACAAAACCACACAAAGATCCAACAAAGAAAGAGAACTTCAGGCCAATTTCCCTTATGAATATCGATGCAAAAATACTCAATAAAATTCTTGCCAACCGAATCTAAGAACACATCAAAACGATCATCCACCACGATCAAGTAGGCTTCATCCCAGGGATGCAGGGATGGTTCAATATAAGGAAATCCATCAATGCAATCCACTACATAAAAAAACTCCAAGAAAAAAAATATGATCATTTCATTAAATGCTGAAAAAGTGTTTGACAAAATTCAGCATCCTTTCATGCCAAAAGTCTTGGAAAGAACAGGAACTCAAGGCCCATACCTAAACATAGATAAAGCAATATATAGCAAACCAGTAACCAACATCAAACTAAATGGAAAGAAACTTGAAGCAATCCCACTAAAATCAGGGACTAGACAGGGCTCCCCCCTTTCTCCTTATCTTTTCAATATTGTACTTGAGGTACTAGCTCGGGCAATTAGACAACATAAGGAGGTTAAGGGGATACAAATTGGAAAGGAAGAAGTCAAATTATCACTATTTGCAGATGACATGACTTAAGTGACCGGAAAACCTCCACCAGAGAACTCCTACAGCTGATAAACAACTTCAGCAAAGTGGCAGGTTATAAAATCAACTCAAGCAAATCAGATGCCTTCCTATACTCAAAGGGTAAGCAGGCTGAGAAAGAAGTTAGGGAAATGACACCCTTCACAATAGCCACAAACAATATAAAGTATCTTGGTGTGACTCTAACCAAACAAGTGGAACATCTATACAACAAGAACTTCAGGTCTCTGAAGAAGGAAATGGAAGAAGACCTCAGAAAATGGAAAAATCTTTCAAGCTCGTGGATTGACAGGATTAATATAGTTAAAATGACCATTTTGCCAAAAGCGATCTACAGATTCAATGCAATCCCCATCAAAATCCCAACTCAGTTCTTCACAGAGTTAGAAAAAGCAATTCTCAAATTCATCTGAAATAACAAAAAACCCAGGATAGTTAAAACTATTCTCAACAGTAAAAAAAAAAAAAAAAAAAAAACTTCTGGGGGAATCGGTATCCTAGACTTCAAGCAATACTACAGAGCAATAGTGTTAAAAACTGCATGGTAGGATTACCCAAAACATAATCTACACATCAAATGAGGTACAAGAAGAAAGGAAGAGTGGCCCCTTGTTCTGGAAAGACTCAATGAAACAGTATTCAGCAAAACCAGAACGGGGAAGTGGGAAGGGGTGGGTGGGAGGACAGGGGGAGAAAAGGGGGCTTACGGGATTTTTTGGGAGTGGGGGCCTAGAAAAGGGAAATCATTTGAAATGTAAATAAAAAATATACCGAATTAAAAAAAAACTGCATGGTATTGGCACAGTGACAGGCAAGTAGACCAATGGAAAAGAATTGAAGACCCAAATCTGAGATCCATTCTGTGAGATGGAACCCATACCTGACATTGCTAATGTGGTCAAAGCATGAGACTAGAAAAAAGCCAAACAGATCATGCCAACTACAAATCATCAGTTGCCAAGAGGAACTAACCACATAGTGCTCACCAAGCAAGACCAAGAAGCTTGTGCACAGGAAGAAAAACATCTTGCAAAACTGTGCCATGATCCATGAACAACTACCAAATTTTAGCCCACTGGAGAAAATCATGAGAAGTCTAACACTCTTCTTGTCAGGTGAATACACTGATCGCCTCTAGATAGTACTGGCTTAGACTTTAGCTCAGATCACCATCCCAATGAAAGAGCCTTGCCTGTCCTATTCATAAATATATGGCTATGTCTCCTTTCAACTGCTCCTATGCCCAAAGACCCGACCAAATATTACCAGATAGTGTTTTGAAGCAAAACTAAAACTAATGTCAGCGTAAATGTATGGTTGTTTTTTTTTTAACTGTTGTACCCATACTTACCATATTCCAGATTTCTGGTAAGTCCTCTTACCTTTGACATTTGTCAGACAGAAAATACCCCGCCAATTACTGCTGCTTAGGTGAATGCTAAAATTATGATAAACTTCAATTTTTAAGTCTATTTCCATGCTATGGCAGAATTTTCACTGCTCCAGATGCTCTCTGCTTAGACTCCTCTAGGCTAAATAAAACATCTGGAGAGGCTAGCTCACCTGAATCTGAACATCCGTAAGACCACTTACAGACCCTGAGCATGGGGCAGTTCTACATCCCATCGGGTGTCAGGTCCCTTAGTTTTGACATTGGGGGATGACAGCCATGTGACAATGGACAAAGATGAGTAGAGAACTAAGTCATTCACCTATGGTAGTCAGGACATTGCTTTTCCCTGGGATGTCATGTAATTCGCTATGCCTGAGAGTATATTACCTCATACAGTGAAGGAGACTTTACAAATAGACCCAATGGAAGCATGGAAGTCCTTAAAGAGTAAAGCAGAGTATGAGAGACTGAGGAGACATGAGGAGAGAAGGGGAGTTGGAGGTAATTTGCCTTGAAGGTGGAAGAAAGGCCGCCTGAGCCCAGGAATGCAAAGGGCCTCTGGAAGATGAAAAGAACCAGGAAATCGATTTTCCCTCATAGCCTCTAAGATAGTCATGCTCTGATTTCAGGACTGCTTTTTTATAACTTATGTGGAAATCTAATTCAGGGGGAAATGCCTGGAATCTATGAGGACAATCTTGGTGAAGGCTTCTAGTAATGGGAGATACAGAACCTTAGTCTGCCATCTTCTGGAACCAGGAGAGGCTTTCAGTGGTGGGACATCAACCCAGTCACAAACCTTCCACCTACAATTTGTCACACCTGCAAGATGTGATAGGGCAAAGGTGGCATAGAACTTGTTTTTGGGAGTGGACAACCAATGACTGCAAAAAAAGAAAATTAAAAATGTATTACCTTCATGTGGTTTTTGTATGTATTTGGAAGGAATAGTGTGTGTGTGTGTGTGTGTGTGTGTGTGTGTGTGTGTGTGTGTGTGCATACAAACAAGCTAGTACCACAGTGCATGTGGGGATGTCAGAGGACAACTTTGGGGACTTGATTCAATTCTTCCATCGTGAGTTTGAGGAATCAAACTTGGATTTCAGGCTTGCACGCGAATCACTCTTAACAGCGGAGCCATTTCACCAGCCCTGATTTCATGATGACTGGCCTCCAGAACTTTAAAATAAATTTGCCTTGTTTTCAGCCACTAATTAAGTGGCTATTTGTCATGGTAGCAATGGGAAAAAAACAATCCACAATTCTCAGTACAGTGCTTGCCACATACTATCCTAGCCCTATGATATTACCTAAACCACACTGACCCCATAGGTGTAGGAGGTAACAGTGGGTTAAACCCACAATCTCCTATCTGTGTGAGTTTAATATCTTCCCCCAGGGTGCTGAAGCTGCCCAAAGAAGCTGTGTTGTTTCTCCAACTCCAGCGTGGAAACACAGAAGGTCTGCTCTCAATGAACTGGCTTAGTCAAGAACAATGGGCTTATTAGATAAAAGTTACAGGAAACAGTCCCATTAAAGCTGTCACATAAAACAGTCCTAACAACACAGCAACCTTATCACTACTCCTCCCAAATGACCTCACAGTCACGTGTGACCCATTAAGCCCCTGATGGGCTGGCACTTCCTGGATAGAGTTTTGTCAGCATCGAGAACCGTGCCAGTCTCAGACATTAGAGATGATTTGCAGTTCCAGTGATGGCTGTGCAGCTTAAACCTTAATGAACAAAAACTACGGCAGCAGCATCCCTGCCCTGGGACCAGTTTTAACAGCCCACTGCCATTTCTGACCTAACCTTCAAAATGTCAATAAATCAGATTATAACATAAGCTGTTCTAAATGTCTTCGGAAAGAACAGATGAATTCTCTGCTATCATGAAGCCACCTCTGGGAAATTTGTCTTTAGAAGAATGGCTAGTTAATGCTGTTGCCTGTAGCTGGCTTTTCCCTATTGTTCTTTGATTCGCTATCTGCCAATGATAGTATTTCTGCACACGAAGAGGATGAATACCTTCAGTGCAGAACACTAGAAACAAGAATTTTTCAAAGAAACAATAAAAGTTTGAAGCCCTTAATCAATCCAGTTCTGTGATCTTTGATACCTTTAATTCCATGAATTGTTCATATGATCATCTTGCTTCGTTCAGAGTGAGTACATTGCCAGAAGGGTGTGAATTAATTGTAGTGGTGGTTCACTGCTTCCGGCCATCCTATTAGACAAGAAAGAGAAATGGAGCCGTGGAGAGCAATCATTCTTCGGGATGTTCACTGGTGCCTCTCATCCAAAGACACAGGAGTGGAATAGTTCTGCCTGGGGACATCTCTCTTTTTGTTGATGGTCTTGTGGATTTCTGCTGAGCAACTTTTCCCTGTGCCAATTGCTCATACCCTGAGCATATCTAAAAATGCCAACTTCTTAGCATCAAAGCCCAACTTTGCACTATATATGTTTCACCAGACAAAAGCCTAGATATGTGAGCACCTGCTTGAATCAGATTCCTGATTGTGTTCCACTATGCTCTCTCTTTGCAAAGACCCTGATGAGTATCTGTGGACCATATTAGTATTTTTGTGGCTTTCCTCGAACTCCTTTTAAATAATTCTGAGACATTCTCCACCTAGTCCAAATTGGACTAGTGTAGTCCTTCATGGAGTTTGAGAATTAGAAGGTAGGAGGTGGTTTTCCATCAGGAAATCCCAGAAGCTACCCTTCCTGAAGATTCATGGGTTGGTTCCCTTACTGAACTTACTAATTATTCCTTTTACATCACAGTGGGATATGTGAGGAGGATCAGCCAAGGGGCTCAAGCAATAAGAGTACAAATCAGAGTCTAGGTCAAGCCTTAGTACAATTTGTGGTGGTGAAATCAATTTTATGTCTTCTGACAAGTATTGATGAATGAATTAATCATAGCAGATAGAGTCAATTCAGTGACTCTTTGCGAAATTTGGAGTTTTGATCATCAGCCCTGAAAAAAATTCAACATTATATAGACTGAGCAGGCTGTATTTGTGTATATAGAAGCACATATACATATACATATACATCACATACATTCACATAGCAAGAATTAATAAATAAAGATTTGAAAGAAATCAAGATTTGAAAGAAAGCAAGAAGGGGTATATGGGAGGGATTGGAAGAAGGAAATGGGAGGGGAAGGAATGCAATCATATTACAACTTAAAAAAGAATGCCAGGACAGGGAAACAGGAGTGGGAGGATTGGTGAGCTGGGGGAAGGGGATGGGATGGGGGGTTCAAAGGGGAAACAATGAAAAATGTAAATAAAGAAAATATCTAATAAAAAAGATCTTCAACTTATTAACATTCGTTAATTTTTAAGTGAAAGATGTTGTGTTAGTCCCTACATTTCAAACACTAATAAATTTCAAATTAAAAAATGAAAAAACAAGTAAAAAATAAAATAATTTTAAAATTTTACCAAAAAAAATGGTACTGAGGGAGATTCAGGACCCAAATCCTTATCCAAATATTGCCCTTGCTTTCAATGTGTGTTCTCTTTTAAAAATATATTACATGTAAGCTTACAAAGTGATTTAATATTAATAACTATGGTTTTTCACTTATACTGCATAGACTGAAGTTTCCTACAAGATTTCATTTTATTAAAGGTTTCATCAGTGGAGAAATGATCAGAAGCACTCAGTCACATAGATTTTTGACCTTAACAATGGTATTTTTGAACAGGTCACAGTTTTGCTCTTCTGGAAAGCTGTCCTGTCATTATGAGATGCTTAGCAGAAACACTGGCTTCCATTAAACTTGAATCTAGTATCAAATTCCAGTCCAAACACAATAATCAAAAATGTCTTAAGGCATTGTCAAATGTCCCTGGTGGGATGAAATCCTACCTGAAAAAAAAAAGTATCATTTCTGAGTTATGGAGTATGGGAAATTCCCAGTACATGTTTACATCTTCACACTTTTTTATTCCTAAGCAGTTGTCTAAGAATACAGTAGATGGAGCAATTTTGACAAGTGTTTTAGTATTTATTATGTAACTTTACTTAAAGTAAAACAGATCCAGCATCTCTGCATAGGGAGAGATTTTATATGAATACAATATAGTTTTCATTTGGACTTTTTATATTGATATTGCATATAGTATTTTGTTTTGTTTAATTTTTTCAAAGATCCTTATTTTATATGGATGTACAGTTTATATAAATTATGTGCCTCAACAAAACTTTGATCAGTAATTACCTCCATGTGTTATGATGGTCCCCTAATATTATAATGAGACAGAAACCTCCTATTTCCTGGTGATAACACTTTACCTATAGCCCACCATCATAGTGAGTTTTACAACTATTTATAGAGATGCAGGTATGAACAAACCTACTCTGTTGATGGTCATTAAATGGCTGTGCATCTATAGTGCTACCCATCATTATTTTAGAAGGTTCTCCTTTAACTCATAAATATAAGCTTACTGTAAAACAGAATGCACTGTTAGAATCCTGGAAGTTTCATCTATTTTGTGTTTCTCACTCTCTAACTACAATGGGCCTAGCCCAAGAGATAAACCTATGCCATCTATACCATTTATACCACCAGCTTTGTGCAACAACAGTCTATAATATTCATTCACCACAAATAATGAAGCTCCCAGAATGTGCCCTGATGTTCAGTGAAACACACCTGTGTGTTGTGTATGCACATATATGTAAATACAAATATATAATGTTGATGCTGGTATACATATCTGTTTTATAATATAATAATTGATTATACAATATATATATATATTTGTTTAATATTATATATATATATATATATATATATATATACGCGTAGCATGCATCTTTACTATATGTAGTATACATGAGTATATACTGAGTATTTTATTATAGTAAATCCAGAACATCTTCATCTACAAAACTAAACAATAGGAAACAACATAAATGCTCACCAGTGAAAGATTAAGAAAATAAATTATGTCATTTCCATATAAATGAATGTATAATAGCAAAAGGTTTTCTTTGTAAGAATGGCTTATTATTTACTGCTAAAGAGACTTTATGGTTTGGACTACTACGGAAGAGACGTTCCCTCACTAAAACAATTAGCTGTTCTGTTTGCAAACAATTTTTCATATTAAGATTAATTTTCCCTGCTTTACTTTTTATTGCTAATAACAAAATAACACTAGCCAGCACATACTTACAAAGGCTTATTTATAACATAACATAAACTTAGAGTTAAATCTGTGTGTTTTGAAATATTTAAATTATCCTTATACTTTGTAGATGATTATGTCTTTAAGAAAGGTTTTTTAATTCCAAAGTGGTATCAAAAGATTATGAAGAATAGAGTAGCCATTTGAATTTCTGTTACTCTTGGACTCTATATTCCAGGAAAACAGCCTAAGGGAAAAAATCCAGGGATGAGGGAAGTCTAGGAAGGACTTCTAGAGTAAGGGTCCTAGAATTTACCACAAAACCTAAGGTTGAAGGATCCCAAAAGTGTGATGTAAACTTGGACTCTAGGCCAGTGTTTTCTCACTCTTTACACAAAACCTGTTGAGTGTGAATGTGTCAGAGTATGGGAAATGAGTCTGAGGATCCACGTGGGGGTTGTGAGGTACCATAAGACATAAAAGGTCTATGATTCATAGTAAAGCTTCTTCCTATTCACAAATTCAGCAGATATGGATAATATACTGTCAGGATTTGAGCAAATATAAGAAGTGGTATGACATTTAACAGGTATATAGGGAGTAACTTCTATACAAGGAACATCTGTTAAGTACAAAAGTCTGATAAAATAATTACATACACATTAAATATTTTCCTCCACACAGTAGTCCTAGGTAGTGGATGGATTGGTTGATGAGGGCACTAAGCCTAGTGTAGCTCATTTAGCAAACCCAAGCTCAAGCCATTAACAAGTGTAAAAATGAAAGTCAACCCAAACTACAAAGTTTTTGGCAGCTTTACCATGATGCCTTTAACATGTAACTATTGTTGCATGATTAATGTTAATATTAATGTGATTAATTGATTAATGATTAGTATTTTAATGTATATAATACACTACTAGCAAATTCAACAGCACACTAAAAGGATTTACATCAGGAACGAGTAGGATTTATTTCAAGAATAAGAGGGTTGTTGAGCATGTACAAATCAAAGTATAGGATAAGCCATCAACAGGATGAAGGACAAAACCTATATGATCTTCCCAAAAGATGCAAGAAAAGTTCTATACATGTTCATAACAAAGACTTTCAAAACCTAGGCATAAAGGGAACTTACCTCGTTAAAACAAAGACTGTGTGTGGAAAAACTCAAAGCTAGTCTCATAATCAATAGATGCTGAGTTCAAAGCCAAAGGATCATATTTTCTGACATCAAATTACAATACAATTTTATAAAAAAAAAAAAGTCATTGAAGACAAGCACATAAGTGAGTAGGACCAGAGATACCAGATATAAAGACATATCTATAGTCAGCTGACCATCAACCAAGGCACCAGGAACATACAAAGAGAAAAGATGGTCTCATCATCAAATTTTATTTTAAATACTATGTATCCACATCCAAAATGTTGCAGCAAATTTAGAGCCTAACTTAAAACTCATGAAATCAAACCAAAATCAGTCAAAGAATCAGACAAAAATTGAAGTACCAACAGGACACAAGGGGAAATCTTGGCACTGAGCTTGGTAATAACTTTGTATCCAAACAACAAAAATCCCAGACAAGAAAAACAAAATCAAACAGTTGGGATTAAAACAAATTAAAAAGGAGCGCATAGCTTGCTCTGGTGGCACGGAGCTTAGGTTCCATTCCTGAGGCCTCTGGCAGGAGCCCTCAGATCTCTCTGCTTCAGGATCCAGATCAGCCTGGTCTGCAACACCACATCTCCAGGACCTGCAAGAGGCAAAAGGGGTTTCCGGGAGGCAGACTGGGAGGAGTCAGTGTGCTCTGGTGAATCCAGCAGGCCCCTGCAGGAGCCTTCAGGTGTCTGCTTCAGGATCTGAACAGCCTGGGCAACAACACCCTGTCTCTAGGCAGTGCAGGAGGTCAGCTGTGCACCAGAGGCCACCTGGGAAGAGGCAGCTTGCACTGGTGAGTCCAGCATTGACAAGACTAACAAAATGTATAAAGGCTCCAAATTTAAAAAAAAAAGTTGAGTCAACAGGCATGAGAAAAAGTGCTCAGCAATTCTCAGTGTGATATAAATCAAAACTACAAAGAGATAGCATATAGCACTTGTGGGCTACTATTTAAAAAAGAAAAAGAAGCAAGTACCGTCAAATGTGCAAAGAAATGTGAGTGATTATCATCATACTACTGTATAACAAAACTGTGCTCCTCTTGCTCAATTTTTTTTTTGGTTATTTATCAGCCTTTTGCATTGTTCCATTTGAATTTTAAGATTGTTTCTTCTGTTTTTGTAAAAATAAAATTAAAAAAAATGATTGGCTAAAAGGGTAAGTTTAATGACAGGCATATCCTAGTGCGATAAAATTTTCAAAAAGATAACATTGGCATTCTGGAAGAGATTAGCATTGATCTGACAGAATACTTTGTCATGCATTTTGAGAACACTAATTCTGACTTGTGACTAATACTTGAGGAGCATGGTCCCCAAGTATTTGCTTTTCAGTTTTCCTTCATGAAGTCTTTACAGTTTTCAGCATACAGGGCTTTCTTCTCCATTGCTAAGTCAAATCCCACATATCTTGTTGCTTGAATACATGGAAGTGTCCTCTTAATTTCCTTTTTGGAGATTTCTGTGTTGGTGTATTACATAAATGAGACTATTCATTTTTCATATTCATTTTGTATCCTGTCAGTTTGCATGATCCGTATTCCAGTTCCAGTAGCTCTTTGTGGTGAACTGTTCCCCCCACTGACTATCTATATGGGAAGAACATCTACAACACACATAATGTTACTTACTCCCTTCTTATTTGAGGCTGTGACTGCTAATCTATCTTCAATAAAAGTAACAATATTGGACATCCTTGCTTTGTTCCAGACTTTAGAAGTCAAGAGTTTGATTTCTCTCCATCTGCTAAGATGATCATGTGGGTTTCCTTTTGTTACTATTATGTAGTATCTTAACTAATCTTGCCTTTGATCTTTCTTTCATTGCCTTTATAATATTTCTTAGTGTTTGGTTCTACAGGTTGACTATTTTGTAAACATTTGCAAATTAGAATAGTTATCCTCTGTATTACACCATCTAATCCTTTTAATGAATTGTTAGATTTGGTCTAATACATGGGGTTAAATAAAATAGTCATGAGAAAAACTGGCCTAAAGTCTTCTTTTTTGCTCTATTGCCTTTGGTCAGTTTAGGAACTGAGGGATATACCTCATAAAGTATGTGTGTGCTTTGTTGTATAATACACCAAGACAGAAGTGGAGTGTGTGCTCTTCTGATTTTCTAAAGAGATCAAGAAGAGTTAGCACCAAATTCTCTTTGAGTGTCTGAGAAGTTAACCTGTACAGTCATATGGTCCTAGTTCCTTTTTGTTAAAGTTTTGGTTACTGATTCAAATTCCAAGCCATTGCAATGTTCACACTTTGCTTCTCCTTGAAGTTGCAGCTCTCTAGAAATATATCTATTCCTAGCTCTTTATCTGGGGTATCTAATGCTGTATCTTTGTGATAGTCCCCTAGAAGCTTCTAATTTTGAGCTATTTAGTAAATGTGATTTGAGGGTAGTAAGCTTAGAAATAAAATTTCTCCACCTAAAATGTTTAATTTACACTTGTTTGTTGGGGGTGTCTGTGTGTCCATGAAAGGTTCCCACTTACACCACGTCTTTCTCCTCTCTCACCTCGTAGGATCACAACGACCGCAGCATGCATGATGGATCTTCGAAGATACCCTCTGGACGAGCAAAACTGCACCCTGGAGATTGAAAGTTGTGAGTTACTTGCAAAGGGGATGAAAGTGAGGGATGTTTACTTGACCCAATTAAATTTGACCCTTTTCTTAGTTAATTGGCACCAGGATATTTTTAGTAGCTACCTTTTCAAGGAATTCACAGTCAGTGACATTTTCCCTAGTATCGATGGTTCAAGGGTCATTTCAGCGACATTATCCCTTTGGCCAATTAAGGAAAATCTGCTTATTTTGATTCATAAATTTATAAACTCATGCCTTCTTCACCTTCTCTAATAACCTTCTAGTAATCCAAGCTTCATTGGGTGAAAAAAAGAAAACATTTACTCATTTGTTAATCTGAAGGATTTGTAAATGGTATTTTAGAACACTGTGAGAGAGCATTGAGTTAACGGTGCATTTTTACTAGTGAAAAATATATAACCATAAATGGCACATCAGTGGGTTCATACTTTAGGTCAAAGAGTTAATGTTTTCAATGGTTGTGGGCTGACTTTGGTCTATACTATGAGGCTGTTTTTTATTAATTGTTTTCTTAATAACATGAACACTTTAGTCACTGAGGTCTAAGCTGACAAACTACCCTTGTGCCATCCTTTTCTGCCCTTCAACCTGTAGACATTTGAGCCCATTCACTGTGAAGAGTAGAAACAGATGATTTATTGGTTTTGAGAGTCACAAAAATATTCAGGAGTTAACTATCACTTATTCAAATGTGAAAAATCAGCAACTGTATATTTTTGGGTATCTAAAATACTTTCTAGAGCTAAATGTCAAGAAGGAACGGGAAATGAAACACTGCCAGCTGACCTTACAGTATTATTAAAGAATGAATTGTTTCCCTACTGTGCTATTAAACAGTCACATCAACTTTGTAGTCTCACTATATAGAAAGGAAACTTTCCTATAGAGAGAGCTCTACGTTTAGACATAGCCATCATTCTGCTACCAGTGGAATGAAGAAGAAAATTCAGAAATGTTCTTCAACTAATATTTTAACACTGAAGATCATAAAGAACATGGCAAATACTAAAAGGCATTATTTATGAAAGTGTTAGTGGTCACTTGGTTTACATACCAAAATGATCAAATTGGTAACATAAACATGACCATATTGATTAATGACTGATAATACTTTATAAATAAAATACAACTTTTGTTCAGCAAACAAATCATTACCTTTGAAACTGAAGTAGAAATAGCAGAACAGCTGATGGCCTGATGACAGAGATGGGTTTCCAGTCACCTTTGACTATTTGTCTACTGCTTTTGTGATTTACTTAAATTTTGGTTTCTTTTGTGATCCAAAACTGTCTTAAAAAATTATCAGAGCCTCAGCATTCAATGTTCAGCTAAGAAGCAATGAATTTTACCAAGTATTTTAATTGATTCTGTATTAAGATTTACCAGAGTATTCTCCTAAAATTCATATTTTTACAAAGCATAATGAGTTTTCCTACTTTGTAGATTGACATTTTTCTAATGCTATCATATTTCTTTATTTATATTGGTAAGTATGTAACTTTCCAACCCATTCATCATACTGTGTAATGATGAAAATTATAAATAAGGCTGAAATTAAATATTGCCTACATAGGATCTGTAGAGGCAAGGACATGGTAGAAACTTATACCTAAACAAGAACTGTGGTCCCATTGCCTTCTATGTGTTAAATTAACAGCACAGTATCATATACCACCTCTCTGATAAAAGTATTGTGACAATATCTGAGAGTTATAGTGTCTAGGATGCAGAGAACTAAACTAACCAAAGGCAAGCACAGGAAGGTGAGGATGGGAAGCCCAGGTACTTTTACAAACCCAGTTCTATTCCATGACTCTGTTACAGCTGCTCTTAGCAAGGCTAGGAACCCTGTATTAAGCAAAGAAAGGACAGGTCTAGATTACCCAATACTGTCTCTTTTAAAGGTCAGAACAGGTCCTAGAAACTGGAGCAGAATTTGGCTCCTAGGTCAGGTGCCAAATATTTATAGCTGAAAGGGAGGATATCTTGTAGAGTCAGCAAATCAAGTAGCCCTTGATTCCGTTGAAGACACGTGCACACAGTCACCCAGAAGGCTCAGTGCTGCATAGCTCTACAGTATGACTAAAATATTTTTATCTTAATTGACTAACAGGTGTAAAGAAATGAAGAATAGTAAGAATATAACAATTATGTTGTGCAGGAAAAGATGCCAAAAATATGGAGTCTATATTTATTTGCTGCTTTCTCTTGCTTTGCTTTCTTTTGTTTAACAAAACAAACTGGTTATCCCTTCATGGTGTTTAACTCCCCATAAACAACTGTGTCATTTTATGAAATAGCTCCTCATCAATTGATAAGCATACTAGACCACAGCTCAGCTTTAATGACTCTAATGTCAGATTATAAGAATGATAAAGTAGGGGCTGGAGAGATGGCTCAGCGGTTAAGAGCACTGACTGTTCTCCCAGAGGTCCTGAGTTCAATTCCCAGCAACCACGTGGTGGCTCACAACCATCTGTAATGAGATCAGATGTCCTTTTCTGGTGTGTCTGAAGACAGCAACAGTGTACTCACCATTAAATAAATAAATAAATAAAATCTTTTTTAAAAAGAATGATAAAGTAGACACTGCTCAATATAAGAATGAGCCGATCAAACTTTTGTGTGACCAACCAAGTAGAAGCCTTGCCTACATTTCAGAATTTACTAGTTTGTATGTGCATCCCATTAAGGCTGGAGAAATGTTTTCCTTGGTTGGGACCTTTGAAACAAATTAAAGACATATTGCTTATTCTTTTTAATTCTGTAATTATATTTATTTAGCCTTTGCCTTTTCCAGCTTGGCAATGTGTGACATAGATTTATGACCCAGGATGTTGCCTCCCCAGTGGAGACAAATCTCATCCTGTCATTGTAATTGGTCTTAATGGCTTCCACCAACTTAGCCAAATCACTCTTGTCTTCAGAGTTAACCTGTGTGAAGGCAACAGTGGTTCATGTCTTCCTCTGGACCAGGCGCTCCAGCCTGGCCTTTCCCTTGATGATGCAGTAGGGCACCCCCATCTTTTGACACAGGACAGGCAGGAAAACCACCAGCTCAGTTGGGTCTACATCATGGGCAATCACCACTGGCTGAGCCTTCTTGTTCTCCACCAAGGAGATGACTGGATTGACTCCTGCTCAGAGGACAGGTGGTCTCTTAGTTGGGACGTCCCCTTTTTTCAGCAGCTTTCTTCTCAGCACGGGCCAGCAGCCTTTGCTTCAACAACAACAAATGGCTTTATATA